>NC_135509.1:4646666-4995833 GCF_051989575.1 Stigmatopora nigra | reverse complement strand
AATGTGGAGAGACATTCAAGCAGATGCTCCTTCTCAGGCTTGATTGCCTTCATCAAGACCCAAAAGGGATTGCGCTCAGGCTAGCCAGAGTCGGCGAAGAAAAGGAACAATGTCGTGAGTTATTTTAGCCATGCGCGACTACTCCATTAGCTACAGCTGAAATATTGACAGTACTCACTCTCACTCTCTCTCGCTGCTTTGAGCTGTCTGTCTTTATCTTTACTGAAATTCTGACATGAGTTTGATTAGATTTTTGTTTTCATCTGAGATGACCCATATTGGGTATTCAGTCTTGGGGAAATATATATTTGGGACAACAGACTTCCTAATGGAAACTAATAACAGAAGTCAACAACAAAAAATTGTTGCATTGATGCAAACACTTGTTCCTATTTACTTTTGGGGTGCTGAATTTAATAAGAACAATAGCTTTTTCTTTTTTGAGAACTTTTTGGAAGTTTGAAGATGTTTTTTTGTTTTGTATTTCATTTTTTTCTGCAATGTAGTATACTTGTGGAAAAACAATATTTCTTAAACTCATTGGGTGTAGCTGTCAATGGGTGAACATTTGTATAAATGTGTATAATATATACCTATATACACAGTTATGTGTATATAGGTATATATTATGTACACACATACACACTTCAAAATGTAACCGAAAATAATAACAATAATAATAATAGTTTCTTCGTTAATTACGAGATAAAGACTCTCTGAACTGATAAAATCTTTCTATAATTGATTCATTAAATGTAATTTAAAATTATTCTTAATATTAAACGTCTATGTACAGTAAGAACTTAAATTTGACACTGAGAATAGAGAGCATGACTCACTTCATCCTTAAGCATTTAACATCTTAATTGTATTTTATTTATTTATTCCATGTTGCATTTTTGAAACCCATCTTCTGTCTTCTAATTAAGCTGTCTACTTCACCCCATTCTGCTTTCATTTCCCCCCCAAAAAACGACTCAAAATCTTTACAAAGCTCTTTACAGCTATAATTACTCTACCTCATATTCATGAGAGCACCCTGTGTGAAATGTCACCATATCCCAGAATGCCTGGTGATATGCTAAGCCAACCCTAATTGGACCAGCGCAAAGGTAACCTAACCAAAAGAAAAGAAAGAATGCAGTCTGGATCATGGTCAAAAGCTCACATGGTTTAATTTTATCACCTTTCCACAGAGCCTCACGGGGGCAAATTGACCAATATTCAGCTACCATAGGCTAATTAAAAATTCTCTTGCATTTAATTTATACCCAGCTGGTGAAACATGATATCCTTATTGAAGTGGATTACAATTCAAGGTCAAAATCCCTACTAAAATCGTCAGATTCTAGTAATTTTAGCAATCACTTTTTTGCATTACATCATCCTTCTTCAACCCCCGTGATTCATGCCAGATATAGTGACACATAGCACCCTCGTGCCTACTCAGTTGTGGCGTACTGACACTAAGGGTTCCTTCAGAATGCCTAAGAGTGCTCGTCTATTATAACCAGTGTGAAAGGTTGTTTATCTCTATATGTTGACTGTGATTGGCTGAAAATCAATTCAATGTGTAATTTGCTTCTTGTCAATAGTCACCTGGGATAAGCACCAGAACCTTGGCAACACTCTTGAGGATATTATGTACATAGTATGGAATGAAGGAATGAATTTATTAATATTTGTTCGCTAGAAAAGACATTTTTTTTTAATGTACAACTTAATGATGCAAGTGTGCACTGGTGCACAGCTGAGGGCTACATTCCCTGCCAGTTTTTTTTTCTATTTTTCTCTAGAAAGTGGTTGTGTAGGTGTTGTTTTGTTTATTTCTGTGTTTGCATTTATTAGAACTTGGTAGCAGGTGTCTATCTGTTGTACTATAATTGAAAATGTGCTCTGCCTCTGTTGCCATAGCAAGACCATGATTTCAGGTATGAATTACAATGGGGAAAATGTTTTCATTTTTCCTGTCATGTATCTCATAGTAAACAATACAACTTTGGGCAATTTCCAATTGTATTACACGTGCAATTACATTCAAATGTAATCTAAATATGCACGTTGGAAAACAAAACATTACACATAATTAGTAGCTGCAAACACAGTGGGATTACATTTTGAATACAATTAAGATGCAGTGCAGGATTTTAAAGAATATTAAATGCAGTTTATTATGTCCAGTAAGACATTTTTTAGAGTACCATTAGAGTGAGCCTTTTGGTTCTTGTAGTACACTTTGAAATTCACAGTTCTAGATGCATCTTTTCAGTTAGATACGATCACAGTCATTGCTTATTGAAAACACGTTTGTATTTCTCATGCATATCAAACAAAGTGCAAACTGCATATGTAATGGTTTCTTTTTTTTTTTCCTCCAACACTGTATACTCTAAGCAATCATCTTTCTTTCACCTACTCAGCCTCACATGTATCTCACTCCAGCTATAAAAGCCGAATAGATCTTTCTCAATATGGTATGATCCATAATTCATCATTATTCATTGTATCTAAATCATTCGGCCAGGACTGTTTTTGATGAGGCCAAAAATCATCGATGCAAACAACTGAATAAACTCTGCCTATAATAAGGATTTTTAGTTTTGCTGTAAACTTTACAGCAAAACTAAAAAAATTACAGTGTAAAGCTTCTCCATACTTTTCAGTGCAATTTCCTTACAATTCACTATGATGAATATAAATCAGTTGTTGGGAATGTCAGTTAAACAGAAAAGACTTGGATTGAAATAGGAAAATTAAAATGATAAGAGTACTGTGTGTGCTATTTTATAATTATAATAATATATCTTAGTTCCAAGTGTTTAGTGGACTAATAATTAGATTTTTTTTGCTGCATACACATACTTTTATACATCCAAGCCAATATTTTCCAATTTACCTTAACCTATTGTTATTGTTGAGAAAAATATAACATTATCAATCATTAATACAGGACATGGAAATAGATTGTCCTTGTTAAAGTCACATTCTTTGCTTTTAGGTAAAAGGTGAACATAATACTCCCATGTGGTGAAGTGACCTTCATTGTAGTTACTGCTCTGACGTGTTTCCTGCTGGTCTCTTCTTTTTTGTTTCTTCTTTTTTTCTGAACTCAGCTTGCTCCACAGTTCAAACTATGCAATATCATTGCATTTTTGGCCTTTTTTTCACCCCCCAAAAATACTATTTGGAATGTGATGTATTCATTGTATTTGCAGCATTTTAGTATATTTCTACCATAATTCTAATGCATCAAGTCACTTTTGGTTTTATGATTCATTTATTATTAAGGATGTCAGGGCGATGGATTAGATTACGACACCGTACTTGTCAGCGTATGAGTCTCGCGGGTGTGCATTAGTAGAAATGAAAGGAGAGGACAGAGTGTGGCTTGTCGCAGATGTGTTTCAACAAAAGAAATCAAAGATAATAATTAGTTGCCAAACATCCAAACGTCAAAAGAGGGAGAAAAAAAAGCTGTTGAACCATTAGGCCATTTGAAAGCCTTTTTTAATGTGCTGAGTTGCAGATGGAACAACAGCTCCCAAATAGTACACTAATGTGTACACATTAACTAAAGTCTATAAACACAGTGTATTTGATTGACTTATCACTTTTTTTCTTCATTCCCCTGCTGTGTGCTCATTCCATGACACTGTGATGTTTTTGCACTCCAGTGTGGGAGAAGCCAAATAGACTTAATCTGTCACACAAACACTAGCGAGTGAAAAGCGTTAATTAGCACTGATCCCGACAACGGGTCATTATCAAGTCAGTGAAAGAGCCCTCACAAATCTTGGAGTGTGCTTCTGAGTGGGCATTATTTTGTAGGCATGACATGACTGTGGATATGTTTGAATTGATTCAAGTGGGGATTATCAATCTCATTTGTTGTAAAATTGAGTCAATATATTTTGGATCGTTGAGTTTAGTCAATGTCGATGAAACACTGCCGGGCCGGTTATCACGTCTGCCTCAGAGTTTTGCAATTGACAGTTCAATCCCCATTGGGTTCCAACCTTTTTGTTTGGAGTTTCCATATTTTCCCCATGCCTGTGTGGGTTTTTTCCGTGTAGTCGTTTCATCCAAAAACCTGAACACTCTAAATCCAACCTAGGTAGTTCGTCTCATTGGGCACTGTAATTGTCTGGCAATCAATTCAGGGTGACCCTCCCCTACTGCCCAAAATTGGCTGGGATATGCTCCAGCACCCCTGTGACTCTTGTGAGGAAAAACAGTCCGAAAAATAATAGAATCATTTTAGTGGGGAGGAGGAGAATTTAATGATTACTATGACCTACACTAGGTCTACTTTCAGCACATATCTGCAATTATTGGCTTTGTTACAAACTAATTTTAAAAGAAAATTTGAGACATATTTGCCTTCGGAAGGTTCAAAACACCTACTATTTTTTTCAAATAATAAAAGTAATAAGGATATTTCATTTAGAATTAGATATCAGTAATTTGGTAGTATAGTTCTAAGGATGGGTTTGCTCACAATACTTCCACAATTGTTCACCATTGTTTCAAAACTGCTTATATTTGATTCTGATGCTAAGCGTATCCCAGATAACCGCGGGTGAAAGATGGACTAATTCCCGAACCGGTCAGGAGTTTATTACACCCATTCGCACCGACAATCACACCAGCACTTCGGGGAATTGATCCTACGCTGACTGCACCAAAGTCCGGCGAATGCACCACTCACTACACTAACTTGCTGAGTTGCATATCTTAAAGTGTAAATTTCCTAGGCAAGAGTTTTTGTTCGTGAATGAATTTTTTTAATCAATAAGATACACTCATTAACTCCAGAAGGTATCACATCTCATTTTACACTTTTTGGGAAAAATAACATCTCACAGTTAGTGTGGAAAAGAACTATCTACAAAAGTGTACTTTTCAGTTATTATGATCACAGGGAAAATGTAATGTCATTTTCACTGTGTAATTTGCTTGCATATGTGGGGCACAAAATCTAGTTACTGTTTCATCCAGGTTTCACTTCCAATCACTACTTGGCAGTCCTAAGGCAACACAACATTCTCTATTGCACTGTTTGTGGAAATGAAATAGATCATTGGGCAGTGGCTACAGTCACAATGGTTGCAAGTGTGCATGATTTTTGCTATATAAATTCTGTCAGATGCTGAGTTCTTTTTCCTCTTTTTTTCCCACAAATCAGTGGATGTCAGAATGTGCTCTTTCTTCTGTCGCTCATTTGCTCAGGAAACATTATCCCTGTGTTCTCTACTCGCATAAGCACCACAATTACTGTGCCCGTGGGCGTCTATGATAAAAAAACCTCTCTGAAAGAATTAATGTGAAGGAGCCAGTTGACAAATATGTAGAAACTGTCTTGGATTTACCTCCTTCAAGCAGTCAATACTAACATCCTATCATCAAATCAGTGGTATAAATACTACAATCTAACTACACTGTCATTTATACCCATTTTCCAATGCGCCATAGATTCTCAACTGTTAGAATGTTTGAGTATGAAACCCCAGATATTGCTTCAAAATTTTGTCAGGCACTTTGAAGTAGAGGTGACCTAATGGTGTAGTGATTCACCCACCTGTCATTGATGTGGGCAGGCCTAGGTTCGATTCCCGCTGGCGGCGGTTTGATTGTGAGTAAGATTGGTGGGCTGTTTTTCTGTGTGCCCTACGGCTGACTGTTGAACATTCTAGGGAGTAGGCTGCCTTTCACCTGAAGTCAGCTGGGATAACATTTCAACTGGTAGTCAGTCCATTACAGGACATCAAAATATATTGTTGTAAAAAAATACCAAAGGAATCAAGAACATTGACACATTTTTCATCCCTTCTTTTTTAATTCCATAATGAAACTGTCTCATTGTTGTGACATTCTATTTGGCCAATGTCAAGCCAGGCTTTTGTAAGATTGACAGTGACTAGTACGATGGATGTCATCGAGAAAGCACAGATCCATTGCTGACAGTGTTTGGTATTCTTTTCTGCTTCGCTCAATATATAATATATATGATAAACTTTCACAGTGATCATCTTCATGCCTTTACTCAGAAACAGACCCTAGAATGTTATAAATCCCTGTGTTTGTGTGATCACCTTGTCTTTTATATCTCAAACTGAGTTAGGGTTTTAACAAAAAAAGAATGCCCGTTCTCAATTCATTTTGACAAGTAACATGATTTAACAACAACGCCGTGCTGGGCCTTCAAAGAAATGTTGTCCAAAAGTGAAAAAATTACTAGAACTCAGACTTTGATGCTTGTTTTTTTTCCCTCTCTTCCTTGTGACTTTATTTGATGTTCTTAGTCATTCCAATAAGCCTTTTATAATCATCAAAATAACAATGTACAAAGGTTCTCACAAACTGTCATGACGAGAACTCCTATTTGTAGCCTGAGCAGCATTAAGAATGAGCCTTAGACATGATAGGTCTTGGTTTTTACCTCAATTTCTTTTATACGATACCATTCCACACTTTAGCTCATTTTGTGCCTTCTCTAAGCAACCCTCTCCTCTGAGAGTACCCCACTCTCCTGCAGTGGATTCCCACTAGTACCTTGATATACCTACTACGTCTAGTCGGATTTACATATGCTGCCCCACTTGCCACATTTCTCTTTCACTGTCCTTATCATCTAAACTTAAGTTCACCTGAGCTCTCTATCTCCACACATCTTGTATTGACAATTTCCCATTTGATTCACTTAGTGGTTTGTCCTCTCCTTAGCCCAAGAGTCCCCTAAATAAGCTGAAAATGAAACCAGTAATTCAGTAAATATTCATTCCAAACTTCCGTAATAGGAATTGCTTTGGGGTTAGCCACAATGTAGCGAGTCTACATCCGCCGAGACGATAGAGATAGAAATCTTGACAGTTTGCCTGTGCTAGTTTGTGAGGCTCTAGTCTCTATCCTCTCTCTCTCTCTCTCTCTCTCTCTCTCTCTCTCTCTCTCTCTCTCTCTCTCTCTCTCTCTCTCTCTCTCTCTCTCTCTCTCTCTTTCTCTCTCTCTCTCTCTCTCTCTCTCTCTCTCTCACCCTCTCTATTTCCTTTTCTCCTTGCATCCCTCCCTCCTCCCCTCTTTCACTGTGTGATATCAGTGGCTTGACAGCGTAGAGCAGCGCAGTGGTGAAGCGAGACTGGCAGAAGGCTCAACCCCCCTCCCTTTCTCCTCATCTTCTCACTCTGCCTCCAGGTGAAGAAAGAAAGAAGCGCACGGACTTATCCCAGGTGTCGCTAGTGGGTTGACTCTTATAAAGCTCAAGACTTTATCGCCATAGAAAATAAATACAGATTGGATTTTTGCTTCAGAGCAGTGCCAAGAAAGCCACCATATGTGATCTTTTTTTTACTTCTTACCAAGTGGAGTCTTCATTTTGTTTGGAGTGATTACCCTGGAGTTTCTTCATTTTTTTTGTTGTATTCTTTTAACATACCCATTAAAGGGGTGGGGGTTTGAGATATGCTCCCTAAAGGAAAGGCTCCGGAGGGCCACCTGTTTTGGATGTTGCTATGGACAGTGGGATGGACGGTGCATAGCTCAACATTTGGGTCCTCAGACCTCCATCTCTTGTCTCCTACCTCTGGAGCAACCCAAACACCTGCCCCCTCTGAGCCAGAGTACTCCCAGGGCCCTCATGGGTCCAGGTACAAGCAGCCACCTGTGTCCATTTATCGCTCACCGGCCTCGCTACGAGTTGGACACGGTGAGTTCTGTCACCATTTCATTTATTTCTCCTTTCTCCCATTTTGAATGATGCAGATACCTTTTTTATCTTGAAGGATCTGACGCCATACACAAGCATTCAAAGTTTTTTTTTACTTTTATCCCTTTTTACTGACTTCCCATTGCCTTCCCTTTAGTCCAAAGAATTAAATGTAGTTGACAGCAGCTCTGCATTATTCTATCGTGCATCAATTAACTCTATGAGCTCTATTTTCATAGGCTGGTCAGTTGCGCTCAACCATTAAAAACTGCTGGATCTTGATTTTTTTTATACAAATAAGAATGCATCATATTTCTCTGGGCCAAGCTGGGTCTCCCAAAAAATACGATCTACACTTAAAGATACGATCATGCGTAAATATTTAAACAGTGTGCGTCATACTCTTGAGTTATTGTATAGATTAACTCAGTGGCCATTTCATTTGTTTAATTTCACACATGGACACAAATGATCATGATGGAAGGTGTTGGGTTGATTTTGAAGTATCTATTTTCTCATAGCTCTGTGATATCCCGACGTAACTTCATCATTTGGTAGTTGTGCTTGCATTTACTTATCCCAATATAGATTGAATTTGTTTATTTCTCCATCCATCGATCATAGAATCCACCTTAGAATCATCTTTCCTTATGGTCTTACGTACCACTTTTTTTTTTTTTAACAAGGAGAAATGAAACATTTTGATCGGATGTGACAAGAGTTGCCTGCCTGTTTCAAATGCGCCTGCCTGCGCATCTTTACCAAATTATCATCACCTCCTCTAAAACGCCTCCACTGAAGCACCTCATTTGTTTACATTCATGCAGGTCATAAAATTACACACACGGTTTTTTTTTTGTCGCTGACAGGATCTGACAAACCAAACTCTCACTTTAAGATTAAAGTGTCAAAACTTAATCATCCCTTCTCATCTTTAATGTCCCCACATTGCTATAGCTCACTAAGACTATTTATCAAGTTAACTTAACATTTAACTACCTTTGCAATGGAAAGGAATAATATGCACATTTAAAAGTGTGTGACTCGTGGGGTGAATGGATTGGATGGTCGCTCAGAGAAATTGAATTCCATTTCATTAACGACTTTTGTTGGTAATGTGAACTGCTTGCAACACAAGCAGTTACAAGGGCAATTGTCACTATCAAAGCAATGTATTCGCTTTTCTTTGTGTTGTACAACATCAATAACGATAACTATAACTGGCAATCGATGTGTTTTGCATTGCTGTAGCTCCCAATTAATTTAGAACAATAGAAATACCAAATGAAAAATACATTTTATTGGACTGAACAAACATTTGGATAGTGTTTTGGATATTTAAAATGAACTTTCATACATCATTGTGGTCAAATCAAAAGTCTGGTTTTATATAGTTGTTCTTAAATGCCATTTGGGATATAGTGGCTACAAAACTGCCTCACATTATGGTCATTTGAGTCGGCCCTATGTGTGGCATTTGGATGCTTTACTTGTGCTTTTGTGGAGTTTCTATGGGCAAAACAAAACCATATAATAAGACATGGTTAATTGCAAAACCGTATATTTTCCTTGACAGCAATTGACCTCATGGTCACAATTTAAGTTTCCTTATTCCAGATAATCCTGAGTATGCACTTTATCTTTTTCTGAAGCCGTTAGAAATAGAAAAACACAATGTTATACCCCAATTGTTCGGTTTACCTGAATTGTGAACTTAAGTGTAGTTAAATAGTTCATTTTTTGTATGAAAACATGCATGATGGCATATGTATTGCACTGATTTAAAAAAATATATAATTTCCAATGTAAGGTAATTTAATTTAGTAAATTGGATTAGATAAAGACTTTGACATGGCCTTCGAATTACAAATTTAATGTCTCATCTTACACTTCACATCATACTAGATCAATCAATCACTTATGAATTAGAAGGTCAAATGTATTGGATTCCTACATTTGAACCTGATTTCTCCTGGACTCATTTTTTTCTAACACTTCAAGGGCTACATTTTTGCCACATTTGAACACTATCGAAGCAGATGAACCTGACAGGCTGCAAAGAGGCTGAGGAAAGGATCTGCATTACTAATGTGCCGTATATTTTGCATGATCATTGACGAACTTGCAGCTTGCCTGAACTGTTTGATTTACGTATGCAATGATGCATATGGTGAGTTGCTACTTTCTTGGTAGGAAAACTAGACTACTTCCATAGAATGATAAATCAGAGCTATAAAAAAACATACTTTCAGAGTAACCATGCCATAATAAGAACAACACAATGTGTGTTTCTTTCTTGTGCTGGTAACAGCTCTGCTTAACATTATTGTATTTGGCCACTCAGGAAAATTCTCTGTAGCACCTCTTGCCTGCTAATCTCATCTATATGTATCCATTTTTCATTTTTATACACATTTATATGCAAAGCTCTTTGCATGTTCACACAGATACACACTTTATAAGCTGTTAGAGGGATTGACAGGGAATGATGCATTCTAATATGTAGGAGGGAGTCAGATATTCTGGAGCTGTTTCAAGTTGTATTGATACATTTCTTTAGCAGTGTTTGTAGTTGCATTTCTTGCAAGGGTTTTCTTGTATTTATTCACTATCATACAACCATGATTTCTGACCTTGCAATTAATAAACATAATATATAATTGTTATTATATTGATTAGGAGATGAAGATTGTGATTATGTATTTGATTCTCAGTTGATCCTACTTAACCAATATCACTTTGTGGATATTTAGTTTATGCTTGTTACTGTCTATGAAGGTAGAATTCATCCAACTAATATGATGGGATGGAAAAGTGGCAATATTAACACTTAGAGTAATTTAAATTTATGATAATGATGTAAAAAAGGCAGTTTAACATGATCACATTGTGGAAAATGCAGAGCTCTTTTTTCTGACTTTAAGTAAGAGTATATTGAAGGGATTTTAAGTACTGATAATATATTTCATAGAAAAGTTTGCAGTATTCTTGTGCAACTATTCCAGCATATTCTGACTGCAAGAGGTTAGTGCATAAAACCCATGTATTTGCTCGGGTGTATGAAAAGGGCAAGAGCAATCGTTTATTTTTCTCACTGTGCTAGTGAAATGACTACAAAATTTTGTATTTGTTTCCTCTCACTGGGCTCTTGAGCTTGTAAAGGTTACATTGGAGTGCACTGCAAGGCTTTGTGTTGTCTCAGCAGTTATGAACATTGAATTTAAAATACTTGCGGAATGTAATTGTGTAGGTGCTGTGTACAGCAAAATCTCATATCATACTTGTACAATATTATGATTTATTCTCCCAAAGCAGGAATAGTTTAGGATTGTGTTGCACTCTGTAATACTAAGGTGCAAATTCACCAATGCTTGTTAGACAGCATTGTTGTGATGGACTCATTACACCACCAACACAGGGGGACCTTTTTATTTACTTTTTTTCTTTTTAAAATCTCTGTGTAACATATTACTTGATTCAGCTCGGTGCCTTGCAAAGCTTCTTTGCGCATCTTGGACAGCAAAGACAGAAAATCAATAGGAGGAACTGTTTTGCTGTCTTAATTATGTTGCTGTTTAAGTCTGTTGCTTTCTCTCCGACCTTATTTTACCCTGCCTATAGATTTTACTCATTCTGAAACGCCTTATCCTCATTAGGGTCACGGGAGGTGCTGAAGCCTATCCCAGCTGACTCCGGGTCAGAGGCAGACCTTTACCCGGCTCCTTGTGCCATGCGATTGGGTGGCCAGTAATTCAAGGTGACCCCAGTCTGGTGCCCATAGTGAGATGGGATAGGTTCATGGGAAAAGAAATGTTGTGCTGATACAGACTTTTCGTCACCAAAGGTTGAAGCATTTTTAGTCAAACAACGTCCGGTTCACATTCCAGATAAATGAGCAACAAAATGATTTTAATGTCAGTGTTATGATTTGAATCTTGTAATAGTACACTGATTTAATGTCTGCCATATTTTGATTGTGTTAGTCCAATCCTCAGCCATGCCACGATTAGTCACAACTATTTGGTTTTAGGTTTCTAAGGACAGCAACCAAAGCTCTCGAGATTAGACAAAACTGAGTCATATTGTTTGATTCATGTTTGATGGGACGGCATTGTCGTGAAGTGAACTAACAGTTAGCCCTGCCCTGCAGCCTTTTAGTAGCTTCAGTCAGAGCTCATTATTGTCTCCATCACAACAGGTGCAGGACCTCAGACCTCTCATTTTTATCATTCAAAGCTATGTGTTGCCATGTGACTGAGTCAATCTGTTTTATTAAAGCCACAGGGACATTATTAGCTACGTTTGCTCCGAACAGTTTCCTACTGACCTTGAGGACAGCTGCTGAATGATTCACAGACAGTAGTAGAGTCCCACCTCCTTCCCTCTCCCATCATTCTCCAGAAGCGTCTGACTGCAGTAATTAGCACCGTACTAATTGATTCTTGATTCTGTGTGAAGGGCTATTGACAAAAGGATGAAGCACCTTCACAGACAATCATTTGCCACTTTTATTGTGGCCTGAGGCTTAGCAGGCTGTGTTAGTGTCAAAGCCAAGATAAAATGAATTTCTAATGTGTATTCATGTTGTGAATAGGTTCTTTCATCTTTGAAGTATCACTTGTCTTAGTTTGGTGACCAATGAAACAGTGTGATGATTGTTGGACAAGGAAAATTGGTATTTTTCCAATCATGCGCAACAGTTAATTTATCCCCTGGAAATTGTGTTTACAACAGAGCAAATATTACATTTGCACTCCCTTCCATCTTTTTCCCTGCTGCAATAACTGAATAAAAATCTGTCATGTCTGCCAAGGTTGCAGGATTACTCTTTTGTTTATCACAGGAGAGTGCCAGCACATTCACGTAAAAAGAGTTATTTATCTATCAACAAGAGGGAACTTGAGAAATATTTAGAAAAAGACAGTGGAGATTGCAGATAAGAGTGTAGGAACACAAAGGCTATCTGAGAGGTCTAACATAGTGTACTGCACGCTAAAGGAGCTAATAGGCTTGCCCAGACTCACCGAGCAGATATTGCTTTGGGATTTTTGGAAGTCCCTCAACAAACAGCTAGAACCGCCCGTAAGGCTCCATGCCCAGCTGAAAACCTGATAGCATTTTGCTGGCACTACCACATAAAGACCACAAGAAAGGGAAAGTGCATGGAAAGAGGCGATCAGGCCATTTTGAATGGATAACCTTGAAAGCGTTCACTGCAAACATAGGTTTCCATTCTTGGAAAATGTTATTGCTATGATTGAATTAATGTTGGTGAATCCTACAATGATCAAATTAATAAGGGTTACTGAGAAAGAGGCAGGGACATGGAGCATGGTTTAGTTTTGCATTTGTGGGTTTGCAAGTTTAGCATTTATTGCAATAGGAATAACACAAACCATGTCATAGAATCAGTAACATTACAGCTGATTTTTTAACTTGCGAAAAAGTTTAATAACCAGGATTTTAGGCTTGTCTTGTTAAAGGATGTTTTTGGGTGATGGTACATTCAGAGCCGCCTTGTTCTGGCAACTAGTCTGTGGTGTACTAGTCTGCCTTTCGCCCGACAACAACTGAGTTGGGCTCCAGCAACCCCTGCAACCCTTTCGAGGAAAGGCAGTATGGAAGATGAATGAATGAATGAGTACAAATGACAGCAACCATAAACTGAACGTCAGAAACATCACAAATAACACACTTCAGTAAAATTATTTTCATTTGTCAGTAATCTATTTTCCATTCAACATTTTGATACTTGTTCAAGTGTCAGTACTCTTGTGTTAGACCGACATTGACCATAGAATTGTGCACATTCCGTACTGTGAACTGCTCAGTCGAGGATTCTTGGAAACTGTAGGAACTGAAAAGACATTGAGAAAGCACCATTACAACCTAAATTACCTGGAGCAGTGTACTCATAAAGAGTGGGCCAGAAATACCTCCTGAATATTGAAAAAGTCTCAGTGGACATAAAAGTTCTTGGTTTTGAAGTGATTGCTTTAAATTCTTGCAAAGCAAAATATTGAAAATATGCTTGCAAATAGTCTCATCCACTCAAGTTGTGTATTTTTTTAGGGCTAATGCAACTCGAATGTTGTTGTTTTTTCTTCTCAGGTAGTTTTGTTAATTTGACTCACCCTCAATGACCCTATATTTCTTTGATCACTGAGTGGGTTTCTTCAAATAAGAGATATAATCACAATTTTCTTCACATGGGTACATACGCCTGATTAATTTATCCTGATTGAAATTCATGTCACTATTTTGATCATAAATAGATATACGTATATGCTCTAAATTCCATAAAGACGTTCTGCAAGCAGTGTGTAAATTAACTTAACAGGATAAAAGTGCAACCAACACATCTGCAAAAAATTGATTAGTTGCTCCTTGTACGTACCGTGTATTTATAAATGGTGAGAAGTTAGTTTTCACGGTGGGTGTTTCCTCGATTTAAATGTTCAAAACCAGGCCAACAGATTAATCATAAAACTGATATCATGCCAAATTATTATCTCCATTGCAAAATGGTGAGATGCTGACTGAGTGGAAGCGTTTTGAACAGACGAACAGATTAGTGCGGTTTGTACTTTGTTTGCGGATGATGTTTGATGTGTTGTTATCAACTGATGAAGGGTTTTTTTTTTGTGTGTGTGTATATTTGTGCTGGTAATCTCCTTGAGAGATTGGTTCTGGAAAAGTGTGACCGAAATGAGCCACGTCTTCACGTCATTACAGTTGATGCATGCGCCTGATGCTCCAACGAAAGCCACTCATGCCTCGTAACTCTCCCGTACTTCACTCACATTAAATTAAATTACTTTGCACTAGGTTCCGTTCTTTGCTGTGCACTGGATGATATCGTAGCACATTTTCATGCCCCTGTCCTCTGTGTTTGTTTTGAAATCTTGGAAATTGATTCTCTCTGTGTTGCAATTTACTCTCCACAGCATTTTTCCTTCTCTCACGCTTCCTTGTACCCGTTTCATTGCAGATCTACTTTTTACACTTAATGCAACAAAAAGCTAACTTCCAAAACTGTACAAAGACCTTATTTTTTGAACTATAAGTCACACTTTTTCCACAGTTTGGCTGGGCCTGCAACCAATACTCAAGTATAACTTATATATTTCTATTTATTCTCTCTGACCATTGACAAACTAAGTTAACAGATGCCTAATTAGTCTGTTGTTCTCCATTTTACTATCATTACTTTACCATATGTTTTTTCTTGGTTTGTGATCGAATATAATATGATAAACAATAATAGTGTTGTTTTTTTTTACTCTCCATTGTGTACTGGCTGGTGTGACTGTTACACTGGTTTGACTTCTACACAGGCGCAACTCATAGACTGCAAAATACTGTATTTTTTCAACCACTACAATTTAATTAAGTAAACAATACTAAGTAAAGAAATTTAGTCAGGTTAGGGATATATATGCATAAACATCAATGAGCAATTTTTGACGTGAAGGTCCTTTTTTGAATTATTAAAACCTAGTATAGTATGATTTAGTTGTGTACTATGCCCATCTAATAGCTTGTATATGAAGTCACTGGTTTGCAAAAAATATATCATAACTATATTGAAATAACAGCATCACTTCTTACCTGCTCAATATGCATGAGAGTTCAGAAAGCTAACAACACATTTACAAAATACGTCAACAGCTTTTATCAAACCTTGACTTTATTTACAAGTAGATTTTCAGCTACCAATACAAGTTGACACTTCACTATATTGACACTTGATGCAAAGTGGAACCTTTATCAAGCACGACATTGAGGTGTCTATCATTCTGCTTTTCAGTAAATAAAACTGATTCAAGCACATGCTTGATTACTTCGTGTTTGAGAAAGTGTGGAAAAAAGTACAATATGTATGTAAAAGTTTTTTTTTCTTTAAATCCTAGAAATACAATTTATTTAATGCCCTCCTGTGCTCTACATCCTGGTTAGATTAGGTTCTATTGTTACCTCAATTGACACACAGAAGTGTGCAACTGACAGAATGACAAGAACCATTGTTTATTACCTCTGATTCATCTCATCGTATTTGCATGAAAAGAGCCTGCTAGAAGAAGGTGACGATTACTGTTGTGAAAGCAGAAAACGAAATAGGGGCTTAGTTCAGATCCACCATAAGCATGAGTACCCACCCGGCCATGTGTCACCTGAATGGAATCAAACAATGACACCCACTCGTGGTTTGCTGCTCTTGTTAATTCCACGGGCGCGAAAAGCATTCATCTTTATAAATAGCCAATCTTTAGTTGTTTTCCTCCTCTCTACATCTAATGCTCTTGTTTGATTTTCTCCAAATTAAACTCTAAACCCGAGCTGCTTTTCTCTCCAGTCTTGGCTTTTTTTAATGGCAAACTGCTGGCTGGAAATGTATTCAGCCACATTTGTGACAATGTTCAGTTGAATTAGGGCCACTTGGCATTGACTGTGTGCATAAAGACTAACAGGCCACACAGTAGAGATGAACTCAGTCCCCCGTTGTGTGTCCAGAGAAATGATTATCAGACTATTCTCAAGTGGAGGACATTGAAGAAGATATTCACTCCATTGACATACCATAGTGTGCATATCAGTGGCGGGGCAGGCGGCATTCTTGCAGTTTCCAAATGTCAAATGCGTGTTTTTTTACTGTATTGAGCAATCGCTGCAGTGGATTAGCCCACAAATGGGAACATGTTTCATTTTTACACCAAAAATATAAAGTAACATTAGTATAGTTTAGGTAAACATTATTTGAATGCTGTCAAAATAGAAAAAAAATCAACTGTTCATAATTTGTAAAAAAGAAATGTCTGTCTAATTGGCAGTTTTATGTTAATGATTTAAAGTGATAAAGAAAAATCCAAACATTAATAGAATAATTGATTAGGACGTGTGATTTTAGAGACTCCTTTGGAGAATAGAAGAAAGAAGAAAGGGAAATCAATATGGAAATGCTGTATTGAATGTTATGGTAGCTTTGACTAAGTGAGGAAGCAAAATATACTCTGTTCTCTTAGCTTTCTAGTCAATGCAGTACTATATTTATTTCAGGACCTTCTGCCTTCTTTTTCCATGTATGAGTGTGAATGGTTGCCCGTCACAATTTAATGTCCCCCATCTGGAGCCCATTGGTGGATGCGATAGGCTCCAGCATCTCCCATGACCCTTGGGAGGATAAGTGGTATGGAAAATGATAGAATGAATGAAAAAAATGCGGGAGATTGCCTATGATTGTTAAGAAAAAAATACATTTTTGAGTACTACTGATGTTTTGGCAGAATTATTTCCCTTTTTAAATTAGTGGGCAAATTTAGCAGCCCGTAATTTTCATGCAAAACATTTTTTCATTTATTAAATGTGCACTGACCGCTCAGACTTGAATGCCAACAATTCCCTTTTAACCATTTTGCTTTCATGAGAATGAGTGCACCCCTCATCTCCATGTTTAATCACATGGACCACATTACCATTCTAACATATAGCAGCAACATTAATGAATACGATGCAGATCAGTGGCATTAAAGCCATTATGGGTCCTCTAGATAAAAGCCTGTCACGTGGTTCTTTTGTCGGTCTGGACTTCTTTTAATAAAGAGCAGATTTTCAATTTAAAGTTGTAGGTCTGATGCAGACAGACGTTTAATTTCCATTAGTTTTCTAAAGCGTGCAAAGCATTACGAACACTTGAAAATATTAATAATGCCACCCTACATCGAGCATGTCAAAATAATGGAGATGAATAGAGAAGAGAAATGTAAAAAGTGCATATTGTGGGGATTATTCAAAAAAAAATCAACTGATTTGCTTGATTATCTACATTTGTACTTTTTAACGACACTGTGGGTTTTAAATTGGTTTTTTGTTTTAATTATATTTAATTTGATTGTGTTATGGAGCTCTGCTAAACTGTCCCATCAGGAAGCATTGGAGCCTGAAACTGCCTCACTAATTTGCAATAGAAAATGTGCAGAGGAACTAAACGCTAAGCAGTATTTTTACCAAATACCTACATTGCAATGAAAACTAGATATTTTACAAGAACCTTTACATCAACAATAGGCTCGTCAAATAGTTCTTTGGAATGTGTTTTGTTAAGTATTAACCGCTCGTAAATGTTATGCAAGTTAGAAACGAGAAGAACGTTTCAATTGGATAGAATTGGGGGTAACATTTGCTGCACAATTTAGCTGTATTCAATACGTATTTTTATGCCAGTCTTGGTACTATCAATGGTAGGTTACATAGTGCAAAAGAGTAGTCGTGTAATATCTGGGCTTTTGGCCATTGCGAAGGAAAAATATGAATTTGTAGCCCTGGAGCAAAAAAAGTGTAAACTTTGACTCGTAGATATACTTGGTAGTGCTTCATAAATCACCCTTGTTTTCTGTTATGAGACTCTTACTACATTTACTACACATTGTGTCACCAGTGTCAACTATATATCATTTTCATTTCCAAATCAAGTTGGACATTTTGTTTCTACACCATATTTCTCTTCCCTAATCAAAAAAGTATTGCTGTTTACTCCAAATTTCTTGTCTTTTTTTTGGAATGTTTATAGCCTTGCTGTCTTCTGGAATTTTTACACCATTCATGACATCAACAATCCTAATATTCAATGTGTGCTTTAAAATACAGGAAGTATTCGTTCATAATTCTATTCATTTCACATATTTTGTCAAGGACTCATAGGCCATAGAGCCCAATATGTCCGTGTTTTAGTATCTTTGTTGCCATTGATTACATTCAGAAATGAACGTATTTGATTAAAAAATAATAAGTGGAGTTGTATCCACAAAACTAAGCATTTACATATGACTTTCAGTAACATTATCATTTGTAGAGTTGAGCTGCATTGAGGTTAATACAAAGGGATATATTTGCTTCCTAGAAAACATACATTTGTAGGAGAAAAGGTTGCCTCAATCACAACATCACCAAGCATCGATCTGTTATTTCTGCAAGGGGAAGAGAGGAAAAAGTTTAACTTTCAAGACCTTGTGGTAGCTATCTCAAGTTCACATTGCTGAATATACCTTGAGCTCCTTTTCGCAGCTTTAGGTGGATTCACTATTATTGGTCTAAACATATTTGACTAATGGTAAGGCTTTCAGTTCAGGTGTAATTTGTTGTATAGTTTTTGACTTTGCTTGCTTATTAGACAGATCAGGCTACTATGGGGAACAAAATCACAATCCATAAGATTGCATTGATGTCAACTTAGTGAATCGCTACACCGTCAGTGTCTGCACAAAGCAAAGGAAAGCATCTGCCACTATTCTTGTCCCATTCCTTTACTGTCAGCTACCATTCTTATGGGAATCTTTTTCTCTCCCTCTTCAGTGTAATGTTTTATTGATTTATTGGTAGTGTGAGAATGATCCATTTATCCCAGTCTCGGGAGAAATATGAGTGTTGTTGTGATGTGTTCTGGCTGAATAGTCCTGATTTTAATGGAAGCCAAGGAGTGACAAAATGATAGTTGTGTGAAGTCTCCAGCAGATGCACCACTTGAAGCCACAAATCAGTCTCATACCTACTGAGTCTAAATTCCATCCTATATTTGGTAATTGGCTCAAAAGTTTGGTTATGGTTGTTGGAGGCATCAATTAGAATGAATTGCCATTATTTTGAGACTCTGAGGTCCACATTTATCAAATGTAGTGTACTTTTATTGCATGTAGAATGGACTTCAATTAAAACAAATGCACTTTTGAGGGGGAAATGCACAAAAATACAATTTAATCTGCAGAGGCAATACTGTCCATTGACAAAAATGCCTTTTAGGCAAATATAAATTGATTTGATGGTGCAAAAGGAATAATACATCTCAAATTGGAAGGGCGTAGCCTCGATAACACGGAGAAAAAGATAACCTTTTCAGTTAATTTGTGAGAAAATGAAACAGACTCACTGTAACTTATCTCATTTTCACTGATACCTGATTACATCACCAGGAGGTGAACAAAAAAATGGAGTATGTTTTTCTGTATTTTTTAATGAGTCTCTCCTGTTCAGTAAAAGCAAAAGAGAAAAGTCGAATACTTATAGTATTCTGCCTAGTTTTCATGTGTTGTCCAATCTAAGGTGGGCAAAGTGGAGTTGAGGGATTGAAGGGAGCTTTTTCCCTGAGTGCTTGTTCCCGATGCCTAGAGCCCCACGACAATCCCCCCCCCCCCCCATCCATTTCACTCACACGGAGAGGAAGATTTCTTTTGGATTTCAAGGGCTTTTCAAAGCTGCCATCACTTGCTTTAAATTTATAGTCACTGGAGCTAAGTAGATCTTCAAAGGGAGCACCCTGAACTGACTGGTATTGGCAGAATGAAGACACAGTATATAATCAAGGAAAATTGACTTACGTAGGAAGGCCATGAGGTTGAGAGAGACATACTAAAAAACAAGTAATCGGGGAGATGGATAACGTGATTTCTATTTTTTGAGAGTATGCTTATCCACAAGCCTTAGGGTTACAACAAACAAGCATTAAAAGGAAACTGAAATAATTCAACATATATGGATTTAAACAAGCATCATGGTTCGATTTTCCATGGCAACGCTCATTTCTATCTTCAAAATTCTTTTGTTTAGCATTTTTCAAGTATATGAAGTATTACTGCAGCTTCTTATGTAATGTAGTCCTCAATCAATAGGTTGGTCTTGAATTTGCTTCTTTTTTTATTATAATTCTTTCAGTTCTAGTATATGTTACCAGTTATGCTAACTCTAACTCAATACTGGCGTAAAGATATTTAACAAAATTATTAATCAGTACTCTTTAAATATATATATTGCATTAATGTATTTTTTGGTCATGTATTGGCTCACGGATTAGGAAGAAAATAATCAAAATGAACTCGTATATATGAGGCTGACATCTTTTGAATAGAGATTGAATAAAATATGTATGATTATTGTGGACATTAATAGCCTCATATGGTACCACTCACGCAAATATATAGAAGCTTGCTCATACTCTTTGAGATGCAAGGCAACATTCAAGTTGTCAAGGTAAGTGGATGGCAATGATGACTGGTATACAATCAGTATAATATATTTTCCATAAAAAGAAACCTTAATGGACTGGACATCATGTCAAACATTGTAATTAACCTTGCATGGTTTTTAAATCTTGTACCACCAGGCAGTAGAGTTTAGTTTATTTTCATACTATTCACAACTATTATCCTTATTTTTTTGATCATTGCAAATTTGATGGATGGCATTGTTTGGGGGTTAAATGTTAAATGATTATTTTTACCTATCCAATTCACTTTTTTTCAGTGGTATGTGTATGCAAAATATTTTACAGTAAAATAAATTATATAAATATCAGTATATATTAATGTACCATTATACAAAAGGTCTCGCAAGTTCCACAGGTATTTTGTCAGCAGTGTAGTTTGAAACAAATACAAGTTAACTATCATCCAAAAAGTGCCAGACATGGCTGCTCAGTTTAAATGTGGCTGGCAGTTTGACAAAGAGTCAATCTTTTCCGCCTCATTACATTTTGTGCAGAGCCATACTGAAACAAAATGTCAAAATCCATTTGCCACTGTGCTTTGTTGACATGTACAGAAAAATTACTCTGCAAGACACATCTGCTTTATTGGAAGTATTACATTTTTCTTATTTTGTGAGGCTTGACCTTCATCACTCTTGATATTTTATTGCAAAACATTGGAGATTAAATAACATATGTACACCCAGATAATATAAGTAAAATTAAATACATTATGATTATAGTGAATATGTTACAGAAACTACATTGAGTACTTTGCAAAATGAGTTTTAGTTTGGTAGGTTTTTGGGATAGCAATGTTGCCTTTTACTTTGTCATTGTAGAGCTTTTCGGTCATTGCAAAGACAAACCGGGAAAGTACAAATAGGGATTTTCAACTGGCCTAACCATCCACAAGGGAGGCTTCAATTATAAATCATACTTCAGTCAGAGCCTTCTTTGAATGCCTTATTCTTTTTGGGATCTTCTTTGCCTAATCCTCTGCAGAATTTGGGGTGGTCTGTCTCTTTAGGGACATGCGTCACACACTCCACTCTGCATTGTAAAAGAGCCTAGGGATTTTTTCCTTTTTTCTATTTTTAAAGGAAAACTAAACATATATTATTCTTGGAATGGAAATGATTGTCAGTTACTTTTCTGATGTCCAAGTGATACAAATAGATTTTTTTTTGCGGTCTCAAGATGCCATTGGTCTTCCTGTTCTTCTACTACTCTTCATTGACTTGATCTCTCTCCCTTGCCTTTATCCGTTATCGCTCACCCAAAATTCTATCACTGCAACATTAAAGGCAGCAGATAGGTTTTCTTTGTATCCTAGAATGCTGCATGGATTGCTTCTGCACTGTCTATGAAATCCTCTTTACCATTCCTTCTTCTCTAAGATCCCCTGCAACTGCCACTTCATCAAACTGTGAAAGCTGTGCAAAACCATGATAACGCAATCAGAGGGAGTCCTTAGTCTATTGCAATGACAACATGAGTTGTCTGTACAGTAGTAATCGCGGTTAATGTAGACCAGACATGGCCGCAAAGTAAGGTCACCCCTATTTGAAAAAATAATACAAAAAAATAGTGGCTTCCCCTTGAGAATGGATTTTCACAATTTTATAAACTTAATAAAATAATAATAGTATTTCTTTATAAAATCATTAATAGCAAAATAAATTGTGATAATCTCCTAATTTTTAATATAATATACTTTACATACCACTTTGTCTAAGGCATTTTCTTCAGTTTTTCTTCTAGTTTTTTTTGTACTCATCTGTTTCTTCACACACATCAGATGTGTTTAGTGAGTTGTTCCTACTGCAGTATTTCTCAAAGAGTGGGGCAGGCCCCCTTAGGGGGGCACAGACCCATGTCCAGGTGAAGCCATACCTAGGAGCTTGTGACTTATGAACCATATTTATTCCTAGACTAAAATAAAGTGGCGTTGCACTCAGTGAATAGCAGTGGCAGAATACTATTTTTTGGTCAGGAGGGGGGGTCATGCAACAATTAATTGTTCCTGGTGGGGGGTGCAAGTAATAATAATTGAGAAGCACTGCCCTCAAGTAATGCAGAATATGGTACAAGATCCTAGAATTGCTTGCTGTTCTGGATTTTCTCAATATAAGTGCAAAACTGCAAGTTTTTCTGTACTTACTGTGGCACAAAAAAAAAACCTATCAACAGATTTGATTTTGATTGGTGAATGGGGCTTTTGCCCAACAGCAAACACTATTACCTCGGCTAATGGTGCTGCTTGGAAATCCAAGAAAGAAGCTGCCTGAGCTGTGCAGTCTGTTGCATTTGCTATGAGGAAAATTATCCTTACAATCCACAGTCAGCATGTTCAGCTTTAGGTTTATCAGAGGCAGGTGGATTTATTTAATGCCAATATATATAGTCATATTTAAAAGATCCTCTTAGTTAATAACGTCGGAAGACTTGCCAAATATGATTTTTTTTCTTGGAATTATTTGACGTGTAAATTTATGAGCAAAAAAGTGACTTGTCATTTCTGTATCTTAGGTCCATTTTTTCACTAATCGTGTATTTTTCCTCTATCAATCAATCCAACTTGGCTGCAATGACACATACTAAAAATGATGTAAGTCATTCAAGGTTTTCCGGATTGTTCGATAGACACTCATCATAACACAGTGCCCTTCATCCATCATCTTTCCTATTTTTGTAACTCATGTCAGTAAAGAGTGATGAGGCATTTGCCATCCACAAGTAGTCAAAACAGAAAGATTCATATACAACTCTATAGAACATGGGATTTGTGAGGGTGTTTGACTCTGAAATTCTATTAAAATGCAGAGACATCAACACACACTTGCTCATCAGTGCCATCCCTCACAATATTACTCCTTAGGGGAAAAGCAACAGTTGGAATATGAATTACAAAATCAAAAGTTATAAAATGAAGATGATTCCTGGTGATGACACCTCTCACTATATTACATTCTGATTCTTCTGTTATTTATTCAACTGTTATTTATTATTTCATCAAGGGCAAAAAACATGACAATTTCCTATTGACAATGAATGCATGACTGGATAATTCAACTAGATGTTTTTTTAATCCTGTAAAAATGACCATATCAGATCCTATTTCCATTATTTCTTTATTCCTAGGGGTATACTAAAAGCCAAAGCTATATAAAAAGGAAGACAGAAAAGATAATAAACATGTATATGTAAAAACGAATACAAGTTGACACATTACAAACTTCACACAAATCTACATCTTAATGCTCTCTGGATACAGACTTTGTATTTGTATATCAAGTGTGCCAAGTGCTTCCAAAACAGACAAATTTATTACAATTTAATTTGGAGGGCTTGAAAAAGGAGTAATTAGCCAGTTTTAAAATATTTTTATGTGGTATGTTTTTATTTTGTAGCACTCCATCATAGCGAGTAATTCACAGTAATGCTTTCTACCACTTAGTTAAATAAACTTTTTTTTAAAATCCGGAATTCCCTGTGGCATAAATTATAATCATTTTATCCTATTTTACGTTATTTCTAATGTCCAGGACCAAAATGTGTTTTTATTTCTAGGTATTATCTGTGTGTGTGCGCTACTTTTTTTCTTCCATGGCATTCTTTTCCTAGTTGAGTTGTGTCACACGAGGTCTTGAAGGGAAGGACATGGCTCTCTTACACAGAGAGGTGTCCTGACCTTAAATCTGGTTTCCGGTGCCTTGCGGGTCTACTTGTAAAATAGAGGCCATGACTTTGACTGAAGCTTTCCTCCTACAGTGAGACTCTAAATGGAGGCCAAGAGAAGATGCAATGAATCACTGCCACACATTGGCCAATACCAATTATTTTGGCTGATGGTGGAAAAAATGTGTTATCCCTTAAGTTAGTTCTAAAATGTAGCAGACACATACATATACACATACATACATATATATACACATACATATATATACACATGCATTTATATACACATACATATATATAAACACATATATATACACAAATACATATATATACACACATATATATATATACACATACATAGATATGGTAGGTCTTAACACAGCCATTTGTTTTATTAAAGAGTCTGACAGCTGATGGGAGGAAGGAATGCATAGCTTTAGCACTTACTATTTAGAAATGAATACTGAAGTTGTTAAATATTGTTAAAAATGAGCCCCAAAAAATGTCACACTATTTGAAACATTGTGTGGTGATATGAAAAAATGTTGTTTTCTTTTTAACCGAACGCAGCTTTATGAACGGCGCCCCAATACTGCAGAAGGCAGTGACCACATTTTTTTAGATTTCAGGTTCACGGTCTTCATATATGACGACTTTCCGCCATTGTGATATGCGTGGGTGTCAAGTCCTCCCTAGACGTGCGTGTCCACATGTTTGCCCACTTTTCATGCATCAGCACCATGATGTGCATTTGTGCTGTCATCCGGCTGCTTCCTTCGCCTTTGTGCGTCACTTTGTTAGTGAATAGCTTCTCGTGCGTGTTTCAGGATTCGTACATTGTCCTCCAGAAACACTAAGTAAATCTCCTCAATGTAATAATTGGCTCCCTGGGGTGCTTGTATCTCTGCAGCTCATCATCGTCTTCCCCTCCAGAAAAAAAAAAATAGGATGTGCGAGATGCGATTGGGAAGTGTGCTGGGGAGGCTCTTTTCAAATCCGCGCATAAACTCTTTTGGCAAGAAGGAATGTGAGACATAGAGGCAATGGAGGACCAGATTCGGTGCAATGTGGCTGCAGGCTGCTGTCCTTCTGGCATCATTTTATTGTATTTTTCTTTCTGGCAAAACGCTGTGCCATTCAGGAAATCTGGAATTTCAAGCAGGTGATACCCGAAATCAACATTTGCTACCATTAGGAAAAAATTACAATGAATACTAGACATATGCTGGCCAAAACAGCCAGAAAAGAAGTCATTTAAAGCCCACAGAGGATGTTTTTGTCTTATCAAAGATGGCATTGGCTTACAATTTGCATTTCAAACTCCTGAGGTTGGCAAAATACTGACCTGTTTGCTTGACTCTGGGCAAATAGACACTCATCTGGTGGGTAGAGCCTCAAACAGTCTCCTACTTGCCCTCCTCCATATGTTATCATAGTCTCCAGGGTGTTACGGACTGCGGAACAGAGTGTTGGCTGCTCCATGGGAGGAAAAGGGAGACAGCTGGGCAGCCATCACAAGGCCAAAGCAGATGTTTAGGTGATTTGGAAAGTAGTAAAACTGTGAGGGTTATGCTGAGAATTAAGAGAAATTGGTTTGTGCAACAGGTTTTAATGTTATTTGTTTGTCCATGTGTTTTGTGTGGGGTTTTTTAATCCAATTTGAGCACAATGTTTGTATATTTCTTTCAACTTCACAAATCTGGAGTGACTCAATTATTAGTTTTGATGCAGATTTGAACAGAGCAAGCTGTTACAATTTTATTGGAATGAACTGGGTATTTGTATATTTCCATGCCAGTTTCTTTTTTTTTATGCTGATATCAAATGAGATGCAGATGAATTTAATAATTTATCAAGTTTTGACACAAATGCCCGCATCTTTTGATGTGGGTATTTGGTGAGGTCAAAGATGTTAATGGTGAGATTGGCATCACCAAAAGAAGGTGATTGATTGACTGATTGGAAGGAATTCAACCAGATTTTTACGAAAAAGTATTTAGTTTGTCATTTATCTCACTTGTTTTTTTTGTGTGTGTATATCTGCATTAAAGATTCACAAAATTTCTCTTCTTGTTGCTTGTGTTTTTACAGCGGGCACCACCTACATCTTTGGAAAAGGAGGGGGTCTGATTACATATACATGGCCTAATAATGAAAGGCCCAGCACGCGGACAGACCGTCTAGCTGTAGGTTTTAGCACAACCATCAAAGATGGCATCCTTGTTCGCATCGACAGTGCTCCGCGCCTGGGTGACTACATCATGCTTCACATTGTGAGTACCACTTTTGATTATTTCTGTTTCATAAAACCTCCCATACACTCCTATCAAATTCAATTGACATACACTATACATTACCATTCCTACTTTTTGAGGCCTACCGGTACTGTACATTTTTGTGTGTGTTAAGTAGGCTAGTATTTACATGTTTTATCAAATGATTTTGACGTACTGTACATTGTACATTACACTTCCTAACATAACCTAGTGGTATTGTCTGAGGCATACATGTAAATTTTGGGGGGCCTATCGGTAAACGTTTTGATGGCTAGTACTTATTATTACTGTAATTACTTGTTAATATTGAAAATACACGAGCACTGAAAACTCAAACAGCGAAATGGCGAGAAAAAAACTACGTACTATCGTGACATCCCAAAAGTGAGCATTTTTCTCATAGAAAATCAGTACAGTTAAACTCATTCATTCATCTTCCGGACCGATTATCCTTACAAGGTTTGCGGGTGGTGCTGGAGCTTATCGCAACTAACTATGGGCACTAGTTCCTAACGTAGCCTGTGTTAGATATATGATCATTATTCATTCCACAGCTTCAATCAATAATAGTTTGGTCAGATGAAAGGCATGAACTTGACGGAACGTATCTGTACAAAGGTCTTACTTGGACCATTTTAAGATTTCAGATCATGTATGAGGGTTTTTAAACGGGCACAGATAAAAGAAAATGCTCGAACTAGAAATAATGCACTCTTGTTTGAAGAGGGAGGTTTTTTTTTTTAAACTGCTAGCAAGATTTGAAAGTAATCTCTCTTTTCTGCACAACCATTAATCACGGCTTTACTTTGCAATCATGGCTTATTCGCAATGGAGTGTTATTGCAACACAAAATGTCAGCTTTACGTTTTGTTTTTCACTACAAAAAATATATATAACTTTGCGAAAAGCGTTGATGAACTCAATTTATCGTATATAAATCTTCCTAATTATGGTAGGGTTGTGAATTATCTCAGCTGTCTGCAGTCATCTTTGAAAGGCATCTGTTCTGTTGATCCATGTTTTGTCTTGGGATCTGGTCAGTTCCTTGGTTTTGGCTTTTGTTCCTATCAGAAGGTGGATACACTGCAATAGATGAAGGGCAGCCTGCCTTATTCCCAAGTAAAGAATTCTCTAGCTAATCAAAATGATGCGATGAAAGCCTGGATTACCTTTTCAAATCCTGATCTCTCATGAGACTTTACTTCAGTCAATGTCTAAAATAGCAATTCTAAAGTCTCTCTCTCTCATCTCATCTCCTTTTCTGAACCGCTTTATCCTTACTAGAGTTGCGGGGGGTGCTAGAGCCTATCCCATCTGACTTTAGGGCAGAGGCGGGGGAACACCCTGAATTGGTGGAGACAAACAACCATTCACGCTCACAGTCATACCTCGGTGCAATTTAGAGTGTCCAATCAGCCTACTAGGCATGTTTTTGGAATGTGGGAGGAAACCGGAGTACCCGGAGAAAATCCACACAGGCCCAGGGAGAACATGCAAACTCCACACAGGTGGACGGACCTGGATTTGAACTTAGGTCTTCCACTGTGAGGCCGACCCACTCATCCACCAGGTTTTTTTCCTTTTAACAGCTATCAGCTAACCTATTTTTTAACTTCTGTGTTTGAAACAATAATCAAAATTACTCAATATGTTTATAAATGTCAACTATTTAATCTTGGATTGCTGTATTGGAATATGGAACATATATATGTGAGTAGATTGTGTCAACCCTTCTGTTGGGATGTAATAGGATATCTTGCTTATATGTTCATATGTCATATATAGTGATTCCAATGAGGAAATATTGACTCATTGCAACCAATGAATAGAATTGTAAAGCTGATCTATAAAAAGACCACTAACATAATCAACCCCCATTTTATGAAGCACTTATCCCTCTGGTATCCCATACCCTAATTTCTCTACCACACACACAGTCTGACTACTACTATGAATAATGAATGTGACTCTCCGAAGAAATCAGAAAGAAAAAAAACGAGAAAAGGAGAAGTGGGGTTATGAGCTAGTCTTTTCTCGCCAGTTAATTGTAATGCCGTGCAACGTTTAACTATATTCTCTTGTGGCCTTGTGTTTAGTTTTCATTTCGGTTACGCATGCATACACAATGAATAACAGAAGAGCTGAGAATACTGTAAATGTAGTCAATCTAATTTGATTGTCAGGGAGGAAAAAGAGACTTGAATTGATGCCAGGGTAAAAATTGTTAGGAGGAGCACCATTTTCTACACCATAGTAGACTCCTCCAAGTGGTATATTCCATTATTTGGTATACAGTGGTAGAAACATGCAGTTTTGTGCAGGCAATGAACAGATTTTCCCTTTTAAGAAAAAGAAAAAACATAAAGTAGCAATTGGACATAATGAACTTATTTTTTGTAATACTATAGAGAATGTTTGTGAATGCATTTTAGTCGTTTTGCAACTTCAAATATGTATTTGTGGCAGGGAAAATACTGTTTGAAAAGCACATTAATAAATAGTGACAATATGAAAGTAGTTAAATATTTAAAGGAATGAAAAAATCAACTAATTTCTTTACCTTTGTTGTGAATCTCCACCTGGAGAATCCATAAGAAGTATCAGTATTAAATTATATAGCAAAAATATCTAATACTTACCTAATACACAGACTTCTGTATCTCTTCTTTAGACCTTTATGGCAATCTACTATCATGCATCACATATACCTGAGTACAGTATTTCTAGTACTGCAAGTCAAGCACACTATCATTTTCTCCCACATCATACTTTTCCCTGAATCAGGATAATTGGACCGACAAGAACATTATTTGCCAGTTTGTAGCTATACCAATAATATACCTTTTACCTGTTTTATGTGTACCAAAAGCTGACATGAGCAAGACTTGAGGAAAATGTGATTCCCTGATGGCCTGATGGCATCTATGTTGTCATATAATGACATTGAATGGAAAGGTTAGAGACGTGTCCTTCTTAATAGAGGTCCACATAAAGGTCTCATCAAGCCTGGAGCCTTTTAGCTTTGTCTTTCCAATTATCGGGTTATTAACAAATAATTTGACTCCTTAAGAATGCCGTGTTATCATATTATCAGCTGTAATTCATGAAGAGAGAAACCCCTTATTTGCCTGATGTAGAGGAGTAAAAATTTACAAACACTCATTTTTACTTCACATAATTAAAAATACTTGTATCAAGTGTAAAATTAATTTATGAAATAAATAGAAACATCCGAGCAGAAGTTCCTGCAACAGCTTTAACACTGCTTGGAAATGCTCACTCCATTTTTAAAACATAATCTAAGAATTTATAGTCTTTTCTTAAATCAAACCTCTATTGATTCTAGAACTAGTAAGAACATATTTTACTTCATACTTTTACCTAGTTGGAAGGCTTTATTTGTTTCATTTACTGGCATTATCAGATCATTTTTAGAAGGCTGTACTATGAGTAAAAGTGCTAAACTGCACAACCTTTACTGCACACCTAAATTATGACACAATTTTGCGATGTTGTCATAGTATATATGCATACTGTGAGTGTAGCTAAAAAATATATATTGCACAGTAATATTAAAGAATTAAATGGCAGCAAAAAATATAGTAATTATTATACTTGATAATACAAATCTAAAGTATATTATGACATGTGAATTGATCATACTGTTGTAGTAAACACTAAACTTCACTTGTCTATGTAAGGTTGAGTCTTTTCTAACGTGATACACACCAGAAGCAAACAAGTCTCATCTTTTCCAAATACCAGCATTTCTAACATAGTTCAAATGACAGCAGCATAGTATCACCTTATTGATTTATTCCACCATACCCCACTGGCATCACTCTGTTTCTTTTCCTCAATTTACAAGATTCGCATCTGATCAAACTCTGACACTTAAACGGGATGTTTGGGAAGCTTCAGTTTAGAATCGATAGGTTCATCTTTTTCTCCCTTACGAGAAAAAGCCATAGCTGGCATTATGTTTCCGTACTGTGACTTGGTGAATATTTTTCATTGTAGACTGAATGAATTCTCAGAATATCTCTTGTTTAGAAAAAAAAGAGGAAGAAGGACTTTTTGTGACATGGATTGCAGTGAATCGTTATAGCCAGGAACAATCTGAAAGTGAAAAATTCTTTGTTCTGGTCTAATGTGTTCTTTCCTGAGATAACAAAGCATTTATTTCAAGTTAGTGGAACGTTGGGATGCTGGGGATATGTATCAATAAACTCTTAAATGTCCTCTTCAACCAAGATGAATCTTAACTTATACAGATTTGCAACAAGTAGAAATGGACAGTTTTGACTGGTGTCATTTTCTCACCCTTTTTTTTTTCAATGGGTTTGCAATGCCATTGAAAAATAGTGGAATAGTGGACACATTAATAATTACCATCTATGGATGGCACTTTGACTTGTATAAAAAAAACTGCTCCAACACGCTTAAATGACGACATAAAAAAACCTTTTTTGAAACTTGTATTCACTCAGCCAGCTCATGCACACGTACAATAGCACAAGCACATTTTATTTCTCCCTGTTGGCCTAATACAATCCCACTTGTGTGTTGGCTTCCAAAGCCCCTGACAAATTCTCACGTCACAGTACACTGACGCTGACACTCTCAACATGATCCCAAGGCTGTTCTAAGATACCAGTCTTGCCAATCAATGTCAAATAAAAACACTGTGGAGCGGAATCATCGATGTAGTAGATGTACAAACTGAAATTTGCAATGCATAGCTGAAAAACTCTGTTTCATTACAAAATGAACAAATAACTACTCAAATCGGACATATTTTATTGAAGAAATACATGTTAATTGGCTTTTGTTCTTTGTCATTGCATCTCTGGTGTATATTTCATTGATTGAAATGGCCAAAATCACGCTTTTGTGGCATGTTTGGAGGATTTTTTGGGCAAATGAAGCCAAAATATATGAAATCTGATAAATGTCTGTGTGGTGTCAAGATGTAAAATGTAGTTTTCTTTGTTTTGTCTGACAGTGATGACAATTCATATGCTGATAATGTTCAATTCAGATGTGTATGGATGAGTTTGCATAGTGGAGAAGCATCGAATACATATCTAGTTTATATACATATTAAAAAAAGGCCCAGTATGGATGTAAAAAAATAAATAAATCTGAATTGGACTGTTTATACTGGGTGAAAATATTCAAGATGTGTCATAGAGGGTTAACAGTAATTGGAATTGACCTTATATTAGCGCTGTATCGGTGATCTCAGAGAAGTGATTTAAATATTATTGTGAATGCCACTAGAGTTCAAGGTAATGATTGGTCGCTATGAAAAGGGAGGAGCATCTTAGAGGTCAAGTGGGTTCATAATAAGTATGTAAAAAAAAGGAAGCTGATGTTAGGAAGTATTTTTAGTCATTCAGCACATTGAATTTTTCACCTCAAGGAATTACTGTATGTATTTTACTATAGCTACATGGTTAAAAGTGAAATATCACCTAAGAGATGGAACTTGAAAATGCAAGGAATAAAGAAGAGAAGAAAGAAGTTTGGGTGTACAACTCAAGTATTTAAGGATTCAAAGCGAGATCAGACACAAACGTGCTTCAGTACCGAGCAAACGCCGTCAGTGAATTCCAAATGACAGGTTGCCTTTCTGTCAGTCTCTAACCTCGACATCACCCGCTTTCTCCTTCTAATCTCCAACCCCTTTCTTCCTCTTTGCTTTCTTCTTGATGCCACAGTGCCACGACATGATTGTTTTCACATTAAAGAGCCCATTGCGGTGTTTTCAGCAGGCCGGTGTGAATTCAGCTGGATTGTGAGAAAGGTTATACAAAATGGGTTGTAGACAGTCGGTAGAGGATCTCATATTATAATGATTATTAAATTTATGTAGTGTGAGATTTGCTTGCTTCGTTTTTTACTGACAAAATTGTGGCTGGGATGATCGGAAAACCAATCTATAAAGACAAACGATACTGTATTTCCACTCGAATGGAGATTACAGAGAATTATGCAGAGTTATAGATGACCAAAATCAAATTTTTATTGATTTTTTAAAACATTCAAGGCAGCCAGCATGACAAATGACATCTATTTTTTTGCATATCCTGTCTTGATCTTGCAACGCCTTAAGCCATTCCCTTTCTATTTCTATTACAAAAAGGGGGTGGGCGCGAGTCCTAGTTTTGCACATACATATTTTCCATCAGGTCAGCGACCATGACACTGCTGCTGTCAAAGTCCTTCAATGTAATTCTGTCCAAATTGACCAAAAGGCCTCGTGACCTTTTCTTTTTTTTTTTGACATTGTGTATTTTTCTGTGAGTAGCTGTTAACACGATGTTATATTTCTTTCTTTTGACGTGAGTCTTTCCCATAGTCACGTCAGCATCTTTGCTGCAATGCCATGTCTTTTTAACTTGACAACGTGTGTGTTGGTGATGCAATTATATGCTTATTTCAAGGAAATAAGAAGTTCCAATTTGGTAGTGTTGCCTTAACTTGTGATGGCCTTTTTCCAGCAGGCATCTGCCTGGACAGCAAATAATGCAATTTGGAGCGAAGAAGGGACTTGTGACTCATTGCATTTGCTCTTTGCCCAGAAAAAAAGCCTCCAAGGGAGTTTTGTGTGTGTGGACCAATGCTGCCACTCAATGGATGGCAATAATTTGAACGCCAATGCAAGGGGAAATTGTCAGTGGATCATGTAATGTTGCCTTTTGATCTTTAAAAGAAGACAATGGAGAATTTGGAGAGAAAAAAATAGATTCAGATTTTGACTTGTACGATGCAAAGCATTATTTAATCATACCGGGGGTGTGAGTGGTTAACACGTCGGCCTCACAGTGTTGGACTTGGGTTCAAATCCAGGTTGGTCCACCTGTGTGGAGTTTGCATGTTCTCCCCGGGCCTGTGTGGGTTTTCTCAGGGTACTCTGGTTTCCTCCCACATTCCAAAGACATGCATGTCCCTAGGTATGAGTCTGAGCATGAATGGTTGTTTATCTCCATGTGCCCTGTGATTGGCTGACCACCAATTCAGGGTGTCCCCCGCCTATGGCCCGAAGTCATCTGGGATAGGCTCCAGCACCCCCTGTGACCTTAGTGATGATAAAGCGGTTCAGAAAATGAGATATATGTATTGACCAGGAATTGTAGAAGGAATAGAACCAGTATTGTGATTACAGTTCTGCAGCAGCTTTATTTTCTAAAGTCTGCAGCTGGCATTTTAATAGCATGTTTTTTTTAAAGCAGTACAGTTCATCCACTTTGCATAATTTTTGAATTTGTTGAGAAATTAAGCCTTCTACATGGACCTTGAAAAGATAACATCTTCCAAATTGGCTTTATGAGAAAGTGAAGTCTCCCAGCCAATTATTTCTTGTTAATATCGCAAAAAAAAAAGTGTTCAAGGATTAATTTTACAACTCCAAGTCTGAGTGGTGTTCTAACTAGCAGTAATCCTGTAATGCTTGGATTGTAGTGTGAATTTAGTTAAATATGTTGCTCCATAATGTTGCAAAAGATTGAGAGATTTGGGTAGAATTTAAATGATTACCATTGCTGTAGAGCAATCTATCTTAAGTCTTTTGCTTTGAATTCTGCTTAATGCTTGAGGCCTTCATCTTTATTTTTACATACATGGCTTGCGGCGAAATAAAATATTGTTCAACACATTTTACTGACATTGCTATCACCTTCTGTGAACACTTACATTTATCATCAATGTTTTATGCAACAGACTGTGTGGAATAGACGGCCGATGACAGTTCCAAATAATCCCCTCCACACCTGACAACTACTGAATAACCTGTTCACAGCTACGGCTCAGTAGAGCGTAACTTGGCAAAGAGGGAGTGAGGACAGAAGATGGGAAAACTGATATTTGTAGCAAGTGATATAGAGAGAGAGTGAGGTCTACAAATGGGGAAATAGAGGGGGCTAAATTGGTTCTGCGTGTCTAATCTCCCCTCAAGGGTTGGCGGTTTAAGGACTCCCTCTATGACAGAAAAACTTGCTTCCAATACACACTCATTGCCAATATGCCTTTTGAAGCACCTGGTTGAGGGATTTAACCAGCAACTTGGTTCCAAAAACACCTTAAGCGTGGATAGATGGACTGGGAGGGGGGAAACAGTGTTTGTGGTAAACAACACAGTGGAATGTTTTCCTCCAATATCATTCTGCAAAAGTGGATGGATTTCTAAACAGTACTGCTTTCCTATTTAATGATTTTATCAAAGTTTTGTTGTATCTACAAGAGCAAGAAGTTATTTTGAGTATTATTTTGGCTATGTGTTGTTATATCGTCGACATTGTGCTTTTTAGGTAAGCAAGAATCTCATTCATTGTATTTGATCCAATATGTTAAAAAGAAAGGAGAATCCAAGGACAATATATAGATTGGTCGATAGTGTGTCCTTGTCAGTTTTCAGCCAAAGCATAAACTGATCTGGAGGGATTTATTTATTTTTGCTCAATGTTGCAAGATTTACTTATTGATTTTCTGGATGACTGAGGTAGAAGAAATTGAGCCTAGGAACATTTTTTTTGTTTGTGTGTGAATGTTTTTCACCCGCATTTCTCAGGAGTGAAAATAGCCTCACATAACAGACAGAAATTGACTTGACAATTATCCAGTTTTGGTTTAAAAGCATTAATTATCAAAATGACTAAATGGTGAATTTACTGACCTATGTTGAACTTTTTTTTATTGATTAGATTGTCGATGCATTGATCCAGTTTAAATGTGTATAGATATCACAAAACAGATAAAAAAGATAAGGCATATAAAGTTTAATTAGGAAATGTCAGACAGATTGTAGCAAATCTGATACAAAAACAAATGGAATGGTATAGAAATATAGAAAAATAAAAGGAATTTAGCTTGGGTCAGCCATTTTTAATCTGTGTCACTGCGTTCACCTTTGACCATGACACGCTTTCCATTGGAACGTGATGGCATTTCTGCATCCACTACAGTATTTGACTTCTTTCTACAAAAGGGAGCGGGGAAAAAAAAAAGAAAAAAATACTGTATTAAAATTCAAATAAGTCCAGTTAAATCATTGCGTTATAGTAACCCACAGTTAGGCCAAGCTATGAAGCTATACAAAACATCTTGCTAGTTAACTGCTTACTTTTTCTTGTCCAGTAGTTCAAGGCCATCATTGATTTCCTTAAGTGTCTCATAACGCTTGCGTCCGCGAACCTGCAGGGAAATTGGACAATGTTGACAATTTAAAAATAACATGAATGTAAATTTCAGCTTTGTGTCAACTTACTGGCAAATAGAGAACCTCATCATCATCTCCCTCCATGCTGGAGCTGGGAATAGGCCGCTTAGCAGAGGTGCTGCTGGTTGCTGCTGTTGTGCTGCTCTCTGTAAACAACAGAACAAATGGTTTTGACACCATGCAAATTATAAGCATTTAGAAGAAAATAACAAAATTCCACCCACGAGCCCATTTTCCTTGGCAACATACAATATAACAGGCCAATAGAAAATCTCAATACGGCAACCTGTAAAAGACATCCATTTTCGTTCAAAGTAGCTATTTTGGGGTAATTTTGTTCAGAGGTAGAAATTAGTTCGGATCATCACTTTAAGAGAATCGAACCGTTTTATATCACAGTCATGATTGAATAATTACTACATACATGTATGTATTAGATCAGGACTCGAGTTCAACAGATCGGAAAAAATTAATGAAGTGACTCTGAATCAGGCAGGGAGTATTTGATTTGAGACCGACTCTAATTTTCCCAATTTTAGCGGATTTCTTTTTTTGAGGAGAAAATCTGGCATCCAGTGGTTTTTATTTACACCACAACCTGTAATTTGATAGGCATGTATCATTGATAACATTGAATCCCAAAAAATACCCTGACGCATTTAAAAAACCTACTTTGTTTCTTAGTTTTCTTGGTCCCACATTCTGCATCGGTTTTGTTCTCTTCTTCAGTTTTACGATCTCGGCCGGGGCATGCGCAGATGCGCACCTCAAAGCAACTACGGCCTAAGACAATTCCTCTGTGGAACACAGAGAATAATCATATTAATGAAATTGCAAACAGATTGGTAGGAGAAGCAAATAAATAAAGGGAAAAAGAAGACTTACTCGGGGGTTTCCAGGGTCAAAATAGCAAGAATAGGTCTGCGGTTCATGCCCCCCATGCAGGAGCTGTTGCACATGAAGCTGAGCAGGATGGTTGTCATCTCAGAGCCCAACTTAGAAAGAGAGTATTTTGTCATTTGAGCATTTATAGGTTGTAGCTGTGTTGATAGATTAGTAACAATTAATTTATTTTCTCATATTATTCAGTGAGATACCTGGGGAGGCTCATAGGGGACGGTAACACTCTGCCTCTTGGTACTTAGGTCCTCATAGTACTGCACTCTTTGGTTCCCCTCCATCCTCATCAGATGGTTGCTGTTTTCTGTAGCTGATAACATATGTGGAAAACATGCCTTAGATCAAAGGCGCTGACCTTTTTGTGTAGAGTTTTCATGTTTCTCCGTGTGCCTACTTGTATATTCCCCCAAGCGCATCATCCAAAAACATGCATTGTAGCTCGATCCAACACTAAATTATTTGTAGGTTAACATTTTCTGTTAAAATGTTGCACACATTGAAGTCTGTTTTCTTCAAAGTGGAAATATTCTTAATATTATGCAAGAAAATGTTGATAAAATAGTATGGTACACAAGTTTTTTTTAATAAATCAGTCACTTTCAACCATCCAATTTCTTAACACGTAAAAACAACTACAAATATTAAATTGTGTGTTTTAAGAAAACTGAGGTTTCACTTTGAAAAACTGAAATTTAGGACTTTCAAAGAATAGAATTTAATGCAAATTCTGGGTTTAATTATTTCAAGGATTCATGTGTATTGTAAAATTAACATAACCTTTATCACAGTGGCAATATTGCCACTCACAGTCGATCATTTAAACATACCATCCTGGTTCTGATGGTGGGGGCATCGGCGTACGACTTCGCCCATGTGCTCCGTTTTCTTGTAGACCGCCATGGCTCTAATAATTGCCCCCAATGGTGGCTCCTTGCTCACCAGAATTTCCACTGGCGTGGTCTTGGACAGCTGGCAGAACAGCTTGTTGAGGCTCATGGAAAACTGACAAGAAACACAACAATTTAACCCCATCAGAGTCTATTTTAACCCTTTGTGTGCTGAAGTAAAACAGTGAGGGGAACATGCCCCGTCATGTTAAGCTCTTGCAGTCAAAGCACAAGCGGGGAGTTGGAGGGGGTGGGTCAGGTCACTCTAACATGGAAAAAAAGGGTCCAACCAGAGCGTACCGGGGATTGCGTCACAATGAAGTCATTGGCTCTTGGTGGTTGAGAGAAAATGCTGTCATTTCCGTTAGGGAGAATGAATGAGATTTAACGGCTCAATGAGCCAAAAGGAACAAAAATGGTGTTTAGGATATGTAAAGGTAAGATTCTTAATATTACAACGTGTTGTTCATGTGTCAAATATTCCGATTTAAAACTAGCCTAAACTATGCGTGAATGTGGATCATGGACAGAAACCAGATGGTACATTTCTTTGTCTCACGTCTCCACTCCACGAGCTATACAGCGGAAGCTTCTAAGTTTTAGAAGAAAAAAAAAGGTAGAGCTAAAATCGATTTAAAAATGTACACGAAAACAATAGCATAACTTTTAAATTTATTTAAAAGTTTAGTATTGAATTTACCTTACTTGATCGTATGGTGAACTTGCTTAAAATGGGACAATGTTTGAGATTCTTCCACTTTTTTGTTTAGCCTGGGATAAGCATAACTTAATATTCAATAAAACAATAGATCAGTCCAAGCTGTTAACTTCTATTTATTTAAAATTGTGTATGTCGTATAACAGCTTTTTTACTGGACTGGTAGCAGACGAAATCGCTTCCGCCCTTTTCACTATATAAATATAGCGAGGCAGCAAGCAATGTATAAAAATATTAATAAGGGGAATTGCAATCATGAATAAGGGGAGCAATTGGTTGATGTTGACAAGTATTTTATATGGATAGTATGTACTTTTTCCACTTCTTACAGCAAAATAGACCACTAATTCCATCCATCTAATATATTAACTTTAGCTTAAAAATTAAGACTTTAAGCTGCTGGTACAGTTTAGTGTTGGTTTGTGGCTTTCTTAAAAGGCATGTTATATCCTCAAAGGGCCACAGTGGGTGCAGGTTTTCATTCCAGCCCATAAAGAGGAGACCTTTTCACCAATCTGGTGTCCTACAAGTGCAATCATTGGATTGCAGTCATGTCCTTGTTTTCTGCAAAAATCTAATTAGTTAAAATGTCTGTGTTGGATTGGTTGGATCTAAAAACTGCAACCACAGTGGCCCTTGAGGACCAGTTTGGCTCCCCTCTAACCTAACATAAAATTAATATTGGGGTCGTTGGGAGTCTAGAACTTACAGTGGATGTAACTGATTTGGCAACTCCTGACTTCTGGAAGCGAAGCATGAAGTCATATTCTCCAGGATGGTCAGTTGTGACCGGCACAGTTGAGCTTGGTGGGGAGATGCCTTCATTGACAAATGCGTCTGCGGCCATTTCAAAGAGTTTCTCGTCGAATTGAACTGGCAAGTCTGAGAGCTGCGTGACAATGGGAAGAGAGCGAGGGTATGAGATTCACAAATGATGAAGAAGTAGATTGAGTACTCTTACCTGGTTGATGCAGGGCAGGACAACAGGTGGGAGCAGCAGGTCATTTTCAGTTGGAAGAGAAGATGTCATGCTAGCGAGAGGGGGAAAAAAGTATTGTTTTCCTTTCCTATTCTCAAATGTTAGCTTGAAGAGTAAAAAAAGGAACTTACTAGTTGTCCCAGATATTACTGAAAGACTGCTGGCTTAGCTTGAGCTCTTGGCTCAGAGTCAAGTCATCTAGGTTTGAATCCATCTATGATGAAAAAAAGTAGTAAGATGGTATAAGAAACAGCAGACCAGACTTCTTAAAAGCCAACATCCAGATAAAAACAGTTCATAACAGTAAAAACATGTTCTAATTTTTTATAGCTCAATTGCCAGTGTTTTATAATATTGTGCTGAGCTTTAATGCAGCAAAACGAATGTTGCAATATATTTCCTTATTTAAAAACTAACTAAAATATATTTATATAGTTGAACTTCTTAAGGGGACATTTGAGAGTTGTGAGAATGACAAGAGAAGAGAATTGTCTATAAAGATAACATTCTTTAAATTATTTTTGTGGAAATGTTCCTTTAATAAAAGTAAAGTATTAATGGGGGAGGGGTCTTGTTTTGGTACTTAAGTATGGGGGTGGGGTGTTTGTGTATTGTAGTTGATCGACCAAACTAAGGTATAGTTGGCTAAATCGAGTTAAATGACAAAAATACAATTAAGATGCATGCTAGTGAAGTGCATGCATATCGCAAATGCAAAAGGTGCTGTTAAAAGGTTGGTTCAATGCAATACTTGTTTGTCATTTGGAATACACACACGACAATAACATGTTCATGCTTGCTTACACGCAGGGCCCAGAGAAGAGCCAAAAGCAGTACTAAATAAGCAAATAACTTGGATTTCAAAATAACGGCTGTCAAGGACTTGGTTTTGAACATTATTGCACCATGCATTCCCTGTTTGATGATCAATTTAACATTATATAGGAATCAGAACAACGTGCATCCGTGCACGCTTGTTAGCATAGGAAGCTATTTAGCACAACTAGCTTGTTAGCCTTCTCATTCTGCTCCTACATGATCAACAAGATTTCCACTTGAAATAAGTGATCTAAAACGCGTGTGACGCACATACCTCGTATGGCCACAACCAAGTGGCAAACGAGTCACTATATCCACGACAAGTTGGTTGAGAAACAGCTAATGTCAAAGTGTTTTCCTCGCAGTCGTCGAGCAGGTAATCTTAATGTTTTGGGGATTCCCACCACAGGCAAGTGGGCGTGGCAGATCTCCTCGTGACTTTTATCGTGTGAAATCATTGGTTGACATCCATCCAAACATTGTACGTCACAATACTGCAATATGTATATACTACTCTGACACAGGTACTAGGAATTTTGCATCTTATTATGTCTTTATATATCTCGTGGAATATATCAAATATTCAAAACTTATGTCATAAAAAAACTATATTGTAGTATATCCAGTAAATCTTTTACATGAGAAAATAGTAAAGTGGATCTTATCCCATTGACCTCGGCCCTTTTAAAAATAAAATAGAGAAAAATATAAATAGAATATTGAATATTTTGCATGGAATGTTTAAAGACAGAATTCAACATCACCAGTTACTATTTGGTAATTTATGGATTAAAGCAGTGCTGCACAGTCTTCTCACGTGGGATAAATGTTAAGAGGTATTGTGTTCTATTTGCTTTTTATTCATCATGCCATTCTCATTTATGCAGTTGCAGTGGATTTTACTTTTGGAATAGCAATTGTAGTGTATTAAAACAGACCCTTTATCTTAAGCATATGTATAATTTCAAGCAAACAAGCTCTTATTTGGCATTTTGTACTTCAACCTGCTTAGATCAAGTGCATGCAAGCACAGTTGCCAACATGAACAGCGTCAACACAATTTATCATTTTGAGCGCTTGATTTAGCATTAGTAATGGTATTTGTAATGCCAATGGCACCTACTTGCATTGCAATCACATTTCATGCCTCCTTTCAACTGGCTTCTATGTTAACTAGGATTGAGCCAAACACCAATGCGAGCTATCTGCTCAGCCTCGTGATACGCTTTATCATCCTACACTTTTATGAACAAGAAAATTGCCTTTAAAAATGCCTCGTGCCGTATTACTTTTGAGCCAATTAATTTCATGACAAGTAATTCCTTTTATGACCTAGCAAGGGGGAAAAATAATCTGGAAATAATAATTGACAAGGAAGGACAAACACACCACGGACGAATGTCAAGAGACTTGAATGCAGAAAAATTATTCCAGAGTGCATAAATACAACCTTAATTCCATCAGAGTTTGAACCTAAATGAAAGTTTAGAGGAGACGTACTTTGATGACAGCTTGTCCTGAATGCTCTTTGAAGTAGAAAGGATAGAGTAAATATATGCTCCTTTTTTTTAGACTTTCTGGTTATATAGTAACTATTAATGTAAGTTTTCTCGGTTTAGCAAAAAATGGAAACATTTATTTGTAGTGCAAATCGGTAGCAACACATTTATGTTATCACTGAAAGTCTTCAAGGAGATGAATTTTAAATCAAAATAAAATGACTCATCTCCTGCAGACAATAATGGCAGACAGATATTTATAAAAAAAGAAAAAAGAGGGAGGGCACAAGGGATGAAGGATTGTGGTGGAGAGTCTAATACTTCAATTCTCTATAGATTATTACCTCTTGTCACCTCAGAGGACTCCTCTCTATTATAATTTTATTCCCACAGTTTTGCTGCTTTTCCCACTCTAAGTCTCTTCTCACAATTCCTTTGCACTTTCATCTGACATCCAATCTTAGCCGCTGAGATAAATGATAGTGTCCTAATTTGAGAAAACTTACCACCAGGCCTCTGTTACCAACAAGTTCCACGCTTACTGTACATGGCTTTTGCCACCATTGCAATGTGATCTAAGCAACTGAACCATACAGTCATGTTTTGCAGTGAAAATTGGTTCTATAACTACTTTTCATGGGATGCCTGTTGTCTGGAATTAGTTAGGTTATATTCTAAATGTTGAAATTTGAAGTTCTAAAATGAATTAGTTAGGTTATATTCCTATAAATGCATATTATATATAATATATAGTAGCATAATATTCTAAATGTTGACTGGCAAATGAATGACATATTAACAGCACTCTTAACAAAAGTTTTCACGTTATTTGGTTGAATGTTTGTCTAATAAATTCAATTAACTAAAAAAGCTTTGGTAACTGTAGTAAATAATGAATGTTTTAAAGTTGATGTAATCTTGTTTCACTCGACTGAGACTTACTAGGCAAAAATTGGAAATTGTGATCAAACCTAAATGGACTTTAAAAAATAAAATCAAATTTGTGTTTACTACTCTTCTGCATGGTTTGCTATTGAGGCAAAGGTAGTGTTAGGATTTTTGTTTTTAAAAAGGGGAAGGTTTTAAAAAAAGGTTAATTATAGTGAGAATCTGCGCAACTGTTTATGGACTGGTGGAAAAATAAATCATATGCACATATTTGTGTATGAAATTAGTAACATATGCTTATAAAAGTCGAAGAAGCCTCCTAAAAAGAAACAAACTGAAGTCGAAAAGATTGCTGGAAAGCAAAAAAATGTAGTTGAAGTCAATTGCACTAGAAATCTTTGCAAGTTTCAACAACCAAAGTTTCTTCAAGGACTTCACTTGCAGCCAAGACACGTACAGTAAAGCAAGTTAATGCGGATTAAGATCCGCACACAGTCACTACCGAATTGTTCCAAAAGGCTGAGAGTGATAATGTAGTGCTGGAGAGGACTCTGCGCTAACACTGATAAATGTTTTCACCAGGCATTTCGCCATTAGTGTCAGAGCAAGTTACAGCCACAAGAGCAGACAAACAGGAAATGGAGAGAAAAGGGCTGTAAATAATTGATAAGGCTGACCCTATGTGATTCATATTCTGTGGTAGAGGATCAAAGTGCGAGCCTCCTACTTTGACATTGAGCCCGAGCGCAGGAGTCAAAGCCATTACCTTCTCCGGCATTGCTTCTTCTGTTTGTATTAAAAATGCAGTAATTCTTGCACCTCAATCTGGACTAACACTGACACTCTAGGGCACTGGCAGTATTGTGGCTGGGACGTTACCTAACAGCAAAACTAAGTAAAGCCAAGTCAAAGACATTTTGTTCCCGTCAACTTGAGGGAGTTACATTGTGCACTCAGGTGTAAAATAAAGCTTGTTTTGGACCTCTTGCCTCTTTTAGATGTGATAAATATTTTAGAGGTTGGGTGCCTTCAATGATAATCCTAGAATGATCGTGAGATACATCTACTGAGATTATCTTTTTAAAACAATTAGTGTTGCGTTGACTGTCCTCATCTCTGTGAATTGTGGATTTAGGCAACAAGTATGTTAAAAAAACATGTTTTAGTTAGAACTTTAGAAAATTGCTTTGGTTTTGTCCATGCGCTGGTTCTATTTCCCATTATTTTTAAGAAAGGCTCAATGAAATACATTATATACTTCACTACATATTATATTTGTCTTACTGTTACATACAATCTTTCAAGTGAATTAGATTATTTCGAGTGGATGCCATTGTGTATTGAAAACCTTGAAATGAAAATAGTTTTTAGCCGTTATTATGCAGCCTTTGGTCGATAAGGTTCTTAGTTGACCTTGCTTGACCATGACCAAATCCATCGTCAATATGTTCTACGTCTGTTAAATTGCCGCTGTGAATTAGTGAAGACAAACACTTTAAAGGCCTGGGGCATCAATCTAAGTCTGCCAAACTTTAGTCTAAACTTGTCCAGTCTATTGATTGAATTTCCACTGGCTGTATTATCCGGTTATGATGGCCTTTGACCACACACGCTTACTTGGGAGGTTCTGTCAGAAGGAAAGGTAGATATGTAACTGAACCCTTTCTCCAGGGACGTTTGAATGTTCACATTCTCGATATCACATCTTCCTTCCTGCCACCAGAGACCTCTTATAGATCCAACAGCATCATCCCTCTACAACGCGTACCAGATTTCAATCATGGTTTGATTGCAACGCAATACCTTTTGGGTGGTGGGAGGTATAAAACTCCCACTTTAATAACGTGCTTTTGACCTTAAAGTACATCAATTCAGCATCTCCTTGAGGATATCTTGTATGTAGTGGTCATTTCTTCCTCTTGTTGTCATCTTTTTACCTGGAAAAACAGATATCAGTTGTGTATCGAGGTCTGTAGCTTAGAAAAAAGGACAATTCAGCGAGCTGGGGATGAAGTCTATTGTGTACACCTCATCTTTGTGCACAGACTGTCTACTAAAAGCTGAGATAGCTGTCTGAAGGATCGGCCAGCTCTGCTTTAACTGATCCTTTTTTTCTCACTCTGCCCGCGGAACTCTATGTGTTGGAGGCATTGATCGCCATTGAATTGGATTGCGCAGGGCCTGATTACTGATGACAGTGTGTGTCGGGTCACGTGGGACCACAGAAGGCTTCTTGTGCCAACAAGTCACAGCCAGTTCAAAGCATTCGGATGTAGGATTTACTCACTGGAATTACACATGTCAGTGTTTGTTACACATAGTATAACACGCTCATACAAACACTCACAGGTCAGAATATTAGATTTACTAAACATTAAATGCATAAAAGGGCAGTCTGGTTAGAAAGTCGGCATCACAGTTCTTAGGTCGAGGGTTTGTTCCAGAGCTGGTGTATTTTAAGATTCTAAATTACAGTTTAATAGCGTATTTACTTCATAATTAGCCTAAGGATGCCATTGAAGGTAAGTACTAACATAACTGTCGACATACAAATCAAAACTGTTAAACCTAATTAAAACAGTTCCTTCTGAAATCAACACATTTTATCAAAAAAGTCTAATTTCAATCAATAATTTCTAATGCAATTTTCCCTCACATAAAGTATTTGAAAATAGGCCAATCTCACAATGCTGCAAAGCTGATGTTTGGCTTCTGTTTGCAATCTCATTAACTTTCCTTCACTTATGATGTGTACACTTTGAATACCGGCCTTCATTTTTCCTACAGAAGTGAACAAAAAGCCTTTGCTCTGCCGACAATGAAGTGCTGGCCCACCGTGCTGGCCAATAAAAAGCATAATTGGATCTGTCAATCAGACAGTGGTGCAATGTGGGAGGACTTAGACGTGGGAGAGGGCTAGACTACAGGGGTAGTGGGAAGGACAGAAGAAACTCTGCACAGCAGCACATATTTTCCTTTTAGGCATGAGTTTATATTGAAGAAGTTGTGATTTATATGCATCTGTCCAGGTAGAGGTCATCCAAATAGCCTTAGTCAAGAAAGTAAGACAATATAAATATTTACAAGTTATAATTAAAAACAACACACAGTTTAAACAAATGCAAATTTAGCCGCACATGACAATAAGCCACAGATGGCCTCTTGTCAATATAGGATATTTGCTTTAGATCAGTGTTTCCGAACTGGTGTGCCGTGGAAAATTACCTGCCAAGAAGTCAAACAGTGTAATATGACGAGAGAGAAATTGTAATATTATGAGATTAAAATTGAAACATGACAACCAATGAGCGCATATTATAATAGTACAATATCCAAACGTAATATTAAAGTCATTTTGTTGCCTATTTTTAATCTAACGTGAACGGAAAGCTTACATATTTTCAGATCAATATATTTTCATGAAGAAATTGAATCAGATGAAGCATTTATTTTATTAATGTGTGCTGCAGGTTTGTTGAACTAGCACATGGTTTTAATATTATATTATTTAGTATTATAGTGCTGCTTAATGGACTGTAATGGTTAAATATATTAAAAGTTGGCCTTTTTGAATACTCGTGTAAGACCGTAGAGTTTAAGATTAAATTGGGGTCGGTAGGTTTAGTGTTATGCCATTTTTGAATTGTGACAAGTACCTAAATAGTATTGCTTTATATTGTTAGGGTTTGCTTGGCGACACCGAGGCACTTAGAGACAGTATCCCTCTGGATCAGTTAACTATGTGGGCCTGCCCCTTTTTGAAAGATTTTGTAATTTCATTTTTTTTTTCTCACGAGAACCAGTTCCTCTGCTTCTGACTTTTAAAGGAGGCTATTAAACAATACATCCCAGCAGGGAATTACAAAGAAAATTACACAGAAAACAGGTTGTTTCCTTTGACTACTTACCTCTTTAACATATTTTTATTGTAAGTCCCCCCATGATTGAATATACAAGTAAGTAAGCACAATAAATACTTGACAGCCTAAGAAAATGACTGAATTTAAGGTAGCTTAGAGTAGTGATAGTGAATCATTAGATACCATTTTTATAAGCTTTGAAGCCAGCAAAATTCAGTGTATGTTTTTTTTTTTGGGAGTAAGAGAGGAAGGAAAAAACAAATTTCTTTAAAAGGCTGCAGAGAAGGAGAGGGCTACTCATTACAAACCCTTCTGGCAGTCTATTTTCATCATGTAACAGTGGCATAATGGAGTAAAAGAGCTCCTCCTCAGGTTTTCAGAGTAACCTCTCATCATGTACTCCAAAGCCCTTAATTTATTTCAGGCTCCTTTTCCACATCCAAATCGACAGAATCATATATATATATATATATCTTTTTTTTTTGGAAGAAAATAATTGTTTTATCCTTCAAGACTGCTAGTTTGTATTCACTTCGCATAAAGATAAAACACCCAAAAAGGCTACAGAACAAAGGAGAGACTGCCAATATTTTTTCATCTTAAAGTAGATGGAGATTAAAAGATGAGCTTTTGTTACCATATTCCATCCCTGTGTATAGAAAAACTAATTAGATTTAGTTGCAAAATATTCTAGTAAGGCCACAAATTAATTGCTATTACTGTATGTTTCACACTATAATGTACCAGAGTATAAGGTGCACCATCACCATCAATGCTTTTAAGTCTGTAAAGGTTTATTCCAAAAATTATGGCAAATGCAATGCTGTTTAAAACAAGAAGTCATGCTTGACTGGATTTTTACCTTTTTCTATTCCAGGATCAAGGGAAAGTAGGTGTGACCTTCAACATTGGGACAGTGGACATCAGTGTTAAGGAGCTGACTACAGCAGTAAATGATGGCAAATACCATTTAGTTCGATTCACCAGGAATGGCGGCAATGCCACCCTACAAGTGGACAACTGGCCGATCAATGAGCATTTTCCTTCAGGTACTGCCTTCTATATAAATACAAAATCCTTTCCTCGTGGCTTTATTGGGATTTCTAATTTTTAAATCACTGGACACCACCAATTCCTTTTAAATTATGGAATCCAACAAATAGGTAAAGATGGCTTGTGAACAAGGACTACTCGTATTTAAAAATATAAGTTATGCATACATTTAGGTTGTATTGTCTCAAATCTTACCTCAAGTATTGGCCATTTCAGGAATTAGACAGAAAACCAATACAGTATGTTATTAGAACGAGGGCCAAGAAGAGAGGTGCTGTTTATCTAATCTCAGAGGAAGCTGCACAACAGAATGTAGAATTTAAACAGGGTCAATATAGCTCTCTCAATTTATGAGGCTTTTTCTTATTGCAAGTTGAGTTAAAATGAGAGGAGGAGTACAAAAAATATCTACCTAGCAAACAATTATATTAAATTGGGACATCATTATGAGCAGAGTCGTCTATCACATAAGTCCTTGTTGATTCTGCCCTATCTCCAAACTCTTTTGACAACATGTGATAAATGACAAGGAAAATGTGTCACAACACTTTTTTTGTTCCAAAAATGAATGCCCTGAAGAAACAAACAATCAAGTTGTTTTTCTACTGATTTGTAGCCATTCAGTAAAGAGACAGCCAGACAAATAGGATGATGACATGTGCTTTTGATGTGGGCTTGTCTGCAGTAGTATAGATGTGTAATCAGAGATAAAATCTTTGTCTTTTAAAAAAGCATTTGTCATGGCATATGACCACTGAAAAGGCACACAAGTAGGAGTTGAGGCCAGCAGAAGTTGGATAAGTTAAAAAATAAATACAATTACTTACAGATTTTCACGTAGGTCAAGTAATTTTATTTGGCATAAGCACTTAACTGAAAACCTTAACCAATGCCTATCAACAGTCAATGTAATGCTAAGACTCAACAAATGGGAGGTTATGTCTTTTACCTCTCACTCTGTAATCTCAGCATGCCTACAGCAATTTCCCAGTTGCATGCCAAGATCACCAACTGGGGCCCCATCCTCCCGTAGCGTGACATGGCACATTGTATGTAGTTTGGTTCAGTGCCACGCAGGTGATGTTAATCTCTTCTGTCTCTCACTTTCTTTTGCCATTGGCTGTCTTTCGCCTTTCTTCGAATAGACAAATATAGAATGGCTTAGTGACTTGACTGTCTTTGGTACAGTCATGTAGCACAAGGTTTTCCTTCCATGATGTAGGATTAGCAATGGTGTATAAACTAAGGGTTCATTAGATTTGTTGACTTAACTCAACAGAAGATTGAAGCCGACTAAGATAGTCTAGACTTTTGACTCATTTGTCTGTTGCTGGACTGTATAATTTATCGTAGAACTCTGGGTAATTCTTCTAAACTAGATTTAAACCCAGGTCAGTCTGTTTGGCAAACCTACACACTGGCATCAAATGTTTGGCATATAAACACTATCTGTGTTTGTTTTCAAGATTACATTAGCAGAGTTTTGCTTATGTTCATCACCATTTTGGCTTACCAATTGGGGATTCTAGTGTTAAATCAACATTTTCAGTATATTTTTCTATTGGTACATGTCAAATAAGTTTAGAAATAGGAAGAGTATATTGTCATGAGACCATAAAGACTCAGTATTTGTGATATACCCACACTTTAAGGTGTGCAATTGGACTGGATTCCATAAAGACATTCTACAGTTAATTTGTATATCTTGGTTTAGCTTCAGAAAAAGCATATTGTATGTCGCCTCACAAATTCTCAATTTAATTAAGGTTTGAAGATTGGAGACGCCATCCCATAACATGTATGTGGTCATACTGCGTCTACTAAAATGTACTAAAAATGTGGATTAATCTGGACAGTCACATTGAACTGCTAGTATTTTAAACACTAATGTATAATCAATAGCCATTAAATTGTCACAGCCATTTGACCCCAACCAGCATCTTAACTACCTCAAAATGCCCTCTGCACCAATTTGCTATGGTGGTTTTCGATCCCGCTCAATATTCGGATAAATGACCATTCAGATGGTCTGATTGTTGGCAAGCTGGACCGCACAAAGAAATAAACCGTAAAGATTTATAGCTTTTACAAATTCAAATTGTTCAAGTTCTCAATTGATATTCATTTTCTCTCCACTTGAATGGATTGTAATTTATTTTCTTTCTTTGGAGCCAGTGCTAGTAATTTCACAGGCAATGATTTGTTGTCTCCTTTTTTTATCCTATGTAAAAGAATCTCAAGAGTAATTAGATGTGTGAAGCAAGCATCATCGACTTATTCCTAAGATTCTTTGTTGTGTTTAACGTGAAGGTAGCTGGGTGTTGAGATTGCTAGATAAACAGTTACCACATCAGGGCAATGCCGCATCTCCCTGATCGGGAATAGGGGACAGAGGTGTCGGTTAATTCCTTTTCAGACGAAAGTGTTTGTACTCCTTCTGGCTGTGTGTTAATTAAGCATTTGGGCAGGATGTTGTTAAGTGAATTCATCAGAGGTTACAAATGCTCTAATCACATTTGCATAGTTACATTACATTCATTTGTTCCGTAAGTGGTCAGTGCAGTTTGTGAAAGAGAATTTTTGTAGGATTCTAGTGCTTAATCCACATTTTCAGTATATTTTTTATTGGTACATGTCAAGTAAATTTACAAGTAGGAGCAGTAGATTATCATAAAATCAACAAGAATGAACATTGGTGAAATACACACTCTTTAGGCTGTGCAATTGGACTGCTTGTTAAAAAAGGGGTATGTTAAATCTGCCCTTGACTTTATAAACTATTTTCTACAAACTTCTTTTGGTTTATAGTGTTTACCAATCATTTGAATCACAAAACAAATATTTTCTAATGTCAATAATTTATGCTATGTAAATAATATTGGGAAAAAATAACTACTACAGTCTCCAGGGACGCTAAATTAAAAAGATGAGTTTAGTTCTATTCCCACAAAGACATTACTAGATCAAGACATTAGTGTGGGTTGAATGATTAAGACATTCATTATATATAGTATCTAATCTGGCTGTGGTTTGATGGTTCGAATTCCAATATTTCTTTTCTGGACCGCTTATCCTTGTACACCAGGCCGTCATCATAAATTTACGATATAGATTTTGTAAATAGCATTAAAAAAAAATAGGATAGGCCGCTGATAGTGGCAATAAAAGACAATGATCTTTAAGAACCTACATCACATCTACTGGAAAATTACAGGTGTCAAAATAACATGTTATTTAAAGTTAATCAATATGTTAAAATTAGAAGAAGAGAAAAGGATTGACGATTGAAAAGTAGACATGTTGCCAAACAAGGTTATTTAGCTGAGATGTACAAGGGTAGCTGATTGCACAGAAAGTAAATAGCAGGGAGCAAATAAATATGTGAAGCATTGCAGGACGACTGCAGAATAGAAATAGTGAAAAATGCAGCACATCACCAGAGAAAGTCAAGGCATCGTTAGGATAAGGTATGGTTGGGTGTTATGATGTGTTTATATAACCACGTACTGCGAATATCAAACTTTAGACAGGACCACAGTTCATCAAATGTGGTCATCATCCCCAAATGGACAGAGTGCCTGGAGCCTGTCACACAGGCCATTTTTCACCATTTTGATACACTCGTGTGATTTGATGGAACCTCCGTGAGATCAGAGTGGCAAGATAGAAAACAACCCAGTCAGTCATATAGGGGACTTTAGTATATGTAATGAATGCTATATACATATATAGATTCCTCTAAGCCTTAACTATATTATACAAAATATTTTAAATTTCTTATATGAAATTACAAAAGCCAATAACCTAATAATATTTTACAGATTAAATATATTCACAGACTATATTATTTTCTCCTCTCATGACATATGCCCCTTTTATTGGAAAGGTCATCCATTCTTAAAAGACTAAATTGAATATCAAACTGGAAAATTAATAGGATTGATCTCATTTAAACGGACAGTTATCGGGTGCCATATTCAATATAAGTGTGTCATATTATTAATCTACCAAAACAAGGGGAGGAGGGAAGTGTTATATCACCATAATTAGAAATAAATAGATTCAAAAAATGGAAAAGTACGGTAATAAAAGCATTTGCTGAAGAACAGGTTGAAAAAATCCTTCTTACTTAGGTTATCATAATTTGTTTCTAAGATAGAATGGAGGGAGACCCTCCAAATATACTGTAGCCTCTATAACCTTTACACGTTGATCGCTTTATAAATGATTCACAAATGCCATTTTTAAAGGGCAAAGGAGATTTGATGTTGAGCTTTTATTTTGCGTTGGATATGCTCAAGGTAGAAATGTTTAAATTTTGTTGAGGCTCAAGCTAAAGGTGTAAATGCAAGAATTTTAGTTCATTATATTATAATACTATATGTGGGCATTGTAGGATTAGTAAGGAAACATATTTCTGTAGTACCAGTTTCCCTTTTAGGATCTGCAAACTGGCAATATGCATTTATTCATTTTTCTCCAGGCCAGGCCTTTCACGATAAATGCCATATGAACTTATCGTATATATAAACCCGGCAAGATTCATTCTTTATGGCTTAATAAATGACATGCCTCACTAAAATTCATTCAGGTTGCTTTGTTATCCGTTTGAGACTGAATTGACACACCTATGCAGAAATAGTATTTACAGACCTTTCAAAAAGCTTCTGTCAGGATTCCAATTTCATGAACATGCTGGTATGCATATTGATATAATTTCTGTGATATCTAAATTAACAACCTCCAGTCTTTTGGGTGGGGAAAAAAACTACATAGGTCTAACATGGAAGGTGCTTTTAATTGGTCCTTCTATAGAAATAATGGTGTTTATTTGTATGCATTGACCTGACCAAAGCTGTCACCTCATGACATCCCTACCCCTACAGATCTAGATTACTTCAGACAACTCGCTCTGCCTGCAAGTCCAACATGAACAGGCTTGACTGCATACAAAGCATTTAATGAAATTATATGTCACTCAAGATTTAAAAGCAGGTGGTGTCCAGTGGGAGAGTTACAACATAATGATTAGCTCATATTAAATTGAGAATAAGATCGTTAACAATTGTCTTCCTTTTTTTTTTAAATACCCTCGTTCGTTGTCTTGTTAAACATGATGAATGTGTTTTCTAGCTTGTTTGCATACTGTTATATACTTTGTGATTTCCTAAATCACACTTGATTCTTGAAGGCTAATCATGCAGTATAATCTCTCACATTTGAAATAAATGTGTTTGAAATGGAATGTTATGCCATCATTGTTAAAACAAAACTAAAGCAAACAAACAAAAGCTATTTGATTAAAACAGCATAAATGATATTTAAAAAAAACATCCTAAACAAAGATAAACTTATTCTAAACTATTGTATAAATGTGTTTTGTGTTTTGCCAACTCTTTCAAACTGTTTGTTAAATTTTAAGGCTACAGTGACATTGAACGCTATCCAACGACACCTAAGAAAATCCCATTCAAATATACGCGGCCAGTAGAAGACTGGCTTCAGGAGAAAGGTAAATCTCCACCCAACTTCTCCAGTGTACATCTTTGATTTGCTCTCATTCCATCGGCTTGTTCCCTACAACCTCCGAGAATGAAAAACCACCCCTTAAACCCTATAAACACATGTAAACTATTTAGTTTCAGCTTTTGCTACTTCCTCCATTATTTTTTATTTCATCTAAGCTCTCATTGCGTCCTTTGTCAATGTCATCATTTAAAATTTTTGCTTTTATATTTGAAACCAGTTAAAGGGACTGGGAAAACTGGAAAAAAAACAATCCCCAGAGTCCCCAGAATTCTAAACCTCAACACTTTCAACAATCTTTTTAGAAAAATAATCAGGTTCATGACTCAACATAATAACATGATAAACAAGATATAAATTCAATTGTGCAAAATGAATATAACATGATTATAAAGTCCCTTTAACAAGTGTTAAAACATGTCTAAAATAACCATTAAGTTCTACTGCCTGCATGATTGCACATATGCTATTTTAGTTTTGCCTTTGTGACATGACCATTTTACCCCCCCCCCCCAACCCAAAACCCTCTTCATTCCCAATATATGTTTGCGTGTCCACAATAACCTTGCATTTTACCAATAAGCTTTCAAATAAGTCATCTTGTATAAATCAGCATATTTTCATCTTGTAATGGATGCATTGGGCCAGTATTTGAACATATCTTAAATCCATTTTTTTCTTTTCATATGACATGGTGAGTGTGCATTGCTCATTTTTTATCATGACACCTGATATGTTTATATTATAAACATTTTTTCCATATGAACCCACTGTTGTTCGCAGAGAAGGTACATGTACAAATATCACAATTCATATTCATGTGTATGTGTTCTTTTTCATAATTCTGCATATGTTACAATTTATTTTGGTATTAGATTATAGTTGATGCTCTTATAGAGATTTCAGTAAGTATACCTGGACAATGTAATTAGGGCATCATAGCATCCTTTAAAAATGTTAAAAACTATAATATTAGATCACACATCTGTAAGTATATTACTCTTTTGACAACTGATAAATATATACCATATTTATTCGAATATAACGCACACTGGCTGACAAAGACCCATTAAACATGGCTGCAGAAACGACTTTTTCACAGGTAGATGGCAGTCTTTCACCAGGATTCATGTATAACGCGCACCTGGACTTTGCTTAAGTTTTTTGGTACAAAATTTTGTGCGTTATACTCGAACAAATACGGTATGATTATTTTACCAAAGTGTGCAGGTGTACTTAATATAGTACCCAATAATTAGAGTACCTCTATAACTTGACTCCTCCTGTCTTAGGCCGTCAGCTTACTATCTTCAACACCCAAGCGACTATTTCCATTGGTGGAAACGACCGCAAGCGGCCATACCAAGGCCAGCTTTCAGGCCTCTACTACAATGGCCTAAAAGTCCTCAACATGGCCGCTGAAGGTCACGTCAATATCAAGGTGAATGGCAGTGTTCGGCTTGTTGGGGATGTGCCAGCTAGTAGAGGTGGAACACGCACAACTACTTCAGTACCACCAGAGATGTCCACCACCTTTATCGAGACCACTACCACGCTGTCCACAACCACTACTCGCAAACAGCGCTCCCCACCCACCATCCAGGTGAGATGTTGAATATTAAGATATTGAACGGTGGAATCTGATTAGACAAATAACTTTTTCTCTATTTAATTAGTGTATTTTTAACAATTATATATTAAGTTGAAATACACCACCTCTTATATACTGTTCTACCTTCTGTTGTAATGTTTTTGTAGGAGAAAAGGATTGAAACAACCTTGCGGCTTCTCTCTCTCTCTCTCTCTCTCTCTCTCTCTCTCTCTCTTTCTCTTTATTGCCTTCTCTCATGTACTCTTCCTTTCTTGAGCTGTCTTTGTCAATCTGACTCTAAGGAAGCAAATGTTGCTGCTGTTCTTGGGAAGTAATCAAGCTAGAAAGTCGTTTGACATCTGGGAGACAAATTGAACAATTCATTGCTTATATTAAAACAATCAGTCTCTCAGGGCTGTAGGCAGTGTTGGCAAAATGATTGGTTTCTAGATAGTACTGAATGGTAAAAGATTGTGATAGTAACTTTAGCAGTTTTGAAGTAGTACACTATCCTATACTTCATTCATTTCAGATGAAACTATTGTGCACACATGCATGTTTGGTATGCATTTATGATATTTTATCTAACAACAACAATCAGGGCTTCAAAAGATTCTCTTTTAAATGCAGGTTTCTTTAAAGTTGTTGTTTATAGTCATAGGCTACTACATTTTTGTCCTCATCATTTGACTTAGGTACCAAATGGTTGCTGGGAGAAAACCATGCATAGTAATCTATTAAGAGTCAAAACCACATGTAGACTTTCTAATGGGCATGTATATTTCCTCACTCTTTGTTCCCATCACTTTGACACTTCTCTGATAGAAAAAGTTGAGAAACAGGCAGAATTGTCTCCCCGTGACACCATGCAAAATGATACTGAGACATTTTTGTGCAACTTTTGACTTCTAATTTTACTTATCTGGCCTGTGGTGCATAGCGGGACAAAAGTCATATTTGTGTGACTTGAACCATGTAGTTTAAATCCAGCCTCAAATAATCCTCCTCCTTTCAATAAAGCAAAAGCGCTACAGTCAATACTCAAGATGCACCATAACTCCTGTTTGTGTATGTGTTTAGCAGACCGGAACACCCATTTTGGTCTCTCCCTGCAAATCTATTTCAGTCCACTTCACAAACATTAGCTGCCTCTGACTTGCAGGTGAGCTTTAGCGAATCCCTTGATGCCTTCGTATCGCCGCAATGAGCGGCGGGTGGCAAAAGCCAATCTCACGCTTAATTAATGATCGCTCCAAGGGGACACACAAACAAAAAAAATGCTTTTACTTTACTACCATCTCTTGTTCATCTTGCAGTACACAGTTTATCTGTGGGTCAGCCATGTTCACCTAGTCCTACTCTTGAAACAAATGTTATCATGACTTGTTCTTCATTAGAAGGAGAATGAGGGTAAATTCCCATTCTTTTCTATACATACTGTACAATTACGGAATAATTTATACATATATATATATATATATATATATATATATATATATATATATATATATATATATATATATATATATATATATATATATATATATATATATATATATATATATATATATATATATATATATATATATATATATATATATATATATATATATATATATATATATATATATATATATATATAACATACATATACATATAGTTTTGAAGGGAAAACAAACTAGTGAAAAGCAATTCATTGGCTTTCATTATGTGAATTTATTGGCTCCACTGTTATAATCCTCGACCTGCGTGTTATTTTATTAATCGCATGTCACTTAGTGTTAGAATATTTGCACCTCATTGTGGGGTGATTCAACCAGAGGGGTGTTTGGAACGGATGTCCCCGTTGTCTTTCACAGCTTGTGTAGAACCACAGGGAATGCTTGTTTGTATACTTGTAAGCGTGTGAATGTGCTGTCTTGTGCACAGACATTTCCATCGCAGGGTGCTAGCTGAACTGGTGGCATGTAATCATACGTTGACATATGCAGTGTGTTTTCTGGTATAGCTCAAGCTCGTCAAGGCTAGTCAAGGGCTCACCTCACGCAGCGTCGATTCTAGTGATTTCAGACTGGTCAAAAAAGCTTTCACAGTAATGTATCCAATTAAAATGCAAAACCTCCGGTGGAAGCAACACAGTGCCTAGATAAGCTTGAACACACATGCAGTATAGTGTTGACTTCCAACTATGCTCACAGATGAATGCAGCTGACTGTAACATATCACTTCAGTCGCAGATATTTAAATGTCCCATAATTATGCTGCATATCTCTTTGAATAAATGTGGATTAAGTAACCCCCTACATGTTATTCGTGGAATTTACATCTCAAATCCAGGTTGTTCCTTTTTTTTCTTCTTTTTTTTTTTTTAAAGATGACATCTAACCCACAGTGGGTGCCAGCATGCTTTTTTGAGGATTATATGAGTTGAAAAGCCACTTATTAAATCCTGTGCTAAGCCTTTTCAAAATAATTTACCAAGGGAGTCTATATTCTCTTTGGTTTTAATTGACCCCTTATCTCTATCTTCGAAAGTGAAATAAAACTTGAAGCTCAAACAGACAAATTAAAGTAAGAGATAGCGAACACAAAAAAATACTTGCTTATTAATTTTTTCTTAGATTGATTTGTCTTATTTCAACTCTTTCCTTTTCACGTTTTTTATTTGTTGGACTAACACAGAAATATTGTACTGTAAGCAACAAAATAATACTGCTTATAATTTTTGAAAACACTATTTTAACACAAATATCTAAGTCAGAAAATATGAACCAAATGTTGGTACTTGAACACAAATCTGTCGACCTTTATTTGACCTTATTTTCATTTATGGCTGCACACTCGCAGGAAAAAATAAATCTACATTCGGTGTTAAAATCTTGCTTTAGGGGATACAGCAAGTCTCCCACTGTGGAAGTACGCATGTAGTTTTTACAGGAATAAATTAAAATGTACTCATGGAAACTGTCTATACATTACACTAGAATATGCCTAAAAAATCTGAGGAAGGAAAATAAAACTTTATTTCCTATCCAATCCAGCAGACTTTTCTTACTAGAAAAAGAAATAGTATCCAATTCAGGCGGCCTGGCGGATTAGTTTTTAGCGCATTAGGCTCACAGTTCTGTGGTCCAGGGTTTGAATCCAGGTGACTCCAGAGTTTGCATGTTCTCCCTGGGCATGTATGGGTTTTCTCCTGGTACTGTGGTAACCTCCCACATTCTTAAAACATGCATGGTAGGCTGGTTGGACCATCTAAATTGCCCCTAGGTATGAATGTGACAATGAATGACAATATGTGCATTATTGAGATTGTATTTCAAAATTCATCCCAATTTGTTGTTGCGTCTCATCGCAAGGAGTAAAAGGTTTATTGTGCCATTCTTCATGCATGATGACTAACCCATGAGAAGAAGGCACAGATTAATACTTTTCCCAATCATTTCAACTGTCTGCTCAAAAGACCCTCGATAGAATGTTTAATTTGACTTGTGCTCATTATGAGCTGAACCCAAATGGGACCTCTGGCTGAGTTAGAAGATGTGAAGCTACCATCGTCAGCCATTACATAATGCCCACATTGATTTGGTATTAAACCCTTGAAGTCATAATAGCCGTCCTCTGTGAGAAATTGTGAGAAGGATTGAAAAGGAAACTCCAAACGGGTCCCACAGGGGATTGAGTGCAAGGTTGAAATTACATCTGTTACACACTTCACACATTCTAACAAGCACACAAATAGATTTACAGACTAAAGATTTGTATTATATTTTTTTGGCAGTGTTTAAGTAACAAGCACATTAAGCTCCGATCTGTTAAAAAAATACAATACAAAAAGTCAATACACAGTAATGGACACTCCCATAGAAAATATACTATGTTTAAAAAAAATGATCTCGGAATACTATTACCATTTATTATATGTTCCATAGCAATGTTTCTCATCTAAATTCAGTAGAATACCAAATATACACTGTAATGCAGGTAATACATCAAATTCCATCCATTACTGGAGCTGAGTTTTGCACTGCGTTTTACAAGAATAAAAATGCCACTTTAACAAACCTTCTTAGCAAAACTGCTTCTTTTAAAATGGCAAATTGATGCGTATGATGCTCAAGGATATCTATGGAATGCTCCTGTTCTATTAAGGCTCATCTGTCATACAAATCCCATCTAAACAATCTATAATTGAAATATGCGACCTCAATATATTGTAGGTTGATTGACAGTCTAAATTACCCCTACGTCAAAGTGTGGGCATGCATGGTTGTTCGTCACATTCTGCCCTGTGATTGGTTAGCAACCAATCCAGGGTGTCCCTGCCTACTAAGCATAGTTGTCTGGGATAGGCTCTAGCACCCCGTGACCTTTGTGAATATATAAGCAGTTTTTAAAATTATCCAATTAATAAAATGGTCTTCTGTAAGAATAGAAGTTGTTAGAAAAGGATTGCCAACTTTCTTAATTGTGATTTTGATATATTTTATTTGAACCATTATGTACTTTGAGTATTAGAGTAATGCATAAATACTTATACCTATTTTGTCAAAATGAACAAGAGGTTTGTCTTTTTATGGCATATATTGCACACTGAGCGTGTGCGTAAGTCTGTTTGTCGCAAGGCTTCCCTGATGACCTTGTACACTGCGGCAGGGGGGTGATTAAGGATCAGGGCTGAAGACCATTTCCTTTTTCCAGGGGAAGATGAACGACCCTGTTTGAAAGTGGCTGCTTTTGGCCTCGGGGCAATTAGAGTTTTCTGTGTGCCAGCAGCCCTCGCTGTGTTGTATATGTTGCCTGGTCCTTGAGAAACAGAGCAATAATCACCACATACCAATTTTGTTGGAACTAATACCAAAAAGTTGAGCACTCTTTTGTTTGTTTTATTCACCTTTACCAATTAGATGACCTCATCAAAAACTCCTACAGTCCTTTTCTTGTTCATAATAAACCCACATGAACTCATTGAGAAGATTAATATTTGGTGTAAGAGATAAATAAACCAGAGGCTATGAAAAATTGAAGATATCTCACACTGTCCTTTTAACCCCTGACATTTTTTCCCATAGTTAATTGATTTTGCCCCTTCCATCTTATGCTTTGTAATGCGATTTCAATTATTATCACTCTTTAGCCCCTGTTTTAATCTGGCATCAAATGAAGAACATGGACAGAACAAGTTATGCCACTGAGAGAGATAAGTATACGACATAGTGCCATTGATTCCCCTTGTAATACAAGAGTGTGCCTTGTCGGCCTGCCAAAGATGAGATTGAACACGATAACAAGAATAACAGACTCGTCTCAACTTCCAAAAACCCTGGTTAGAAACTAGAGGGACAGTAAGTAGTGAGACAGAGATACTAATGTTGAAAATGTTTGGCGTAGTACTGATAAAGCAGGGGTAGGGAACCTAAGGCTCGGGAGCCATATGTGGCTCTTTTGATGGGTGTACTGTATATGGATCTTCGCGAACCTGTGTGGTAAAATATTGGAACTGCTTGTGAGAGACCTAAGTCACCAATGGGAGTGTCATGCCGGCACTGTGGCGCCAAATCTATCTCTAGCGCCTTTTTAAATCATATTAATTCTTCATTAGACTCTTCTGCATGCATCCTCTCATTGATAAGCAACAGTGAAATAATGTTCTCAAAAGAATATATACTTTTTTGTACTTTTAAAGTGGTGAAATAAATAATAAATGCTCACATTTTCATGTATTTTTACTTTTAAATTCTTAGTATGGCTCTCAAGGAATAATGTTTGGAAATATGAATTGTTTATGGCTCTCTTTGTCAAAAAGCTTCCTGACCCCTGTAAAAAAAATAACACCCGCATAGTTACTCAAACAACTTTGAAATGTCAATACTATAAATCTCCCAAATCTTTCCAATCCATCAAATTTGCATGTAAAAGTTTTTTTTCCCTACGTAACACAGGCAGATACCAAGAATAAAACGAAAAGCAAAAATCTTTCATTAGAAAACCTACTAGTTATTTTGTCCATTTCCTTATGAAGTATATAAAAAAAATCCAAGGAGACCAAGCAGCACCTCCGGGAATAGCAAAAAGTTGCTTTGAATCCTGTCTTTGATTTGCCCTTGCCTCTGCGCCGTCACTTTGATCTCTCAACATGTAACCATATTGCATATCCATGGCAACTGTCTGCCTGGATGAAGTACTTGAGGAAAATTGATTTGTCTAGGTTCTTCTATTTTTTTCTTTCATCTGCCCCAAAACCCCGCACACAACACTTTTAGCCATCAGGCATTCTTCTGCCTTTGTAAATAAACCAAATTGGGTATGATAGAAGAAGTAATGGGCTTCCGTAATGTGTTGCTTCTCAAAAAGGCATTGTTTCTCTATTTCCTTCCGCCTTTAGGGCGGAAAAGCATTTGAAGGTCATTTATTATGACTATGGTGTGTTCAAGAGCATCCTTCTTGATAATATGACTCATTGGAATATACTCTATCCATGTTTCCTTCTTCATATCCCCAGACAGTAATATCATGCTCATACTTCTTGTTCCTGTTTGTAAGCTGGGAGCCTTTTTATCCTTTACATGGCTTTTATTGACCCGGAGGGAGAAGACGATAGGTATACCGAGACAGCTGAAGCTGCCAAGAAGGCACTGCTGAACCTTTAAGATAAAATACAATTTGAAAACTGAAGGATTATTACCTGTTATGCTACTCTTCTTACTGCGGATTAGTGAATGGTAGTGTAATATAAACGAGAAAACAGCTTTTTTTGTTATTATATGGTATAGAAAAGTATTATCTAAAGTAATACTTGGTGTTGTTGTTGATTTTGTTGTCTGGTAGCTGTTTCTTTGAGTTAAAACATTAAAAGCTCAGAGTTGTGACTTATCTTATTCCAGAAGGCTGACTGTCTGTATTGATCCCATGAGGAGTCTGGTTGATGTGCAAAAGCAGTCAGAAGTAAAAGCTGATTTAATGAGGACTGGTTATTTATTGATTTTGCTTCTGTGTTTGTTTGCAGTGTTAAAACTCTACTGCTGTCATCGGAATAATAAGGCATGATGTTTTGCTTTACTGCTTTCTTTCACATACAGAGAGTAGATAGTGTGTAATATTTTATATTTTAATAGATGAAGGGGGATCTGTATTTGTGACCTCCAAACTTCTGGCATAATCCACTTGGTCTGAGCTGAGCGTGGTTCAGCAGAGTAATCTTGAAAATATGTGGTGTTTTGCATTACTTTTTTTGCGCACACAGCCGTCCGACTCCATTTTCTGTCAATCAAAACAGTTCCTCACTTTGCTCTTTAATTCAGTTCTAGTGATTTCCAGATTTTGAAAACTCACTAGTTGACACATTTAGTGATAAAATGCATTTGACACTCACTTTCATTTTGCCTAATAAAATGACAAATATTACATTACACCACCTGTGCCATGGGATAGATTATTTTTGAGAACATATTTCTTTCCAGCAATAGTCTGCCATCAAACTGTCATTCCATTGGGCAGAAGGACACACCCTGTCTTAGCCAGAACTAACATTGCGCCAAATTCCCAAATAGGCATAATTAAGCTTGTCTGCATGACAATCAAGATACACTTGTTTATATACTCCATCACAGCTGTGCCCTCCTTGAAAATTGACCACTGTTTTTTGTACATAAGGCATCATCCATTTTTAAAATGTAATGACTCATCTTATATATACAGCTGTTTCTTACCTCCATTTTATTTTTTCTTCCTATTCCAACATATAAAATAATAATGCATCAACGTACAGCTGGAATTTGGTCAATACAACTACACAGACTGAAATCTAAAATAAAGGTCTTACATGAATACATTTTGTTGTCAATTAATACCTTCAGCTAACATTTTAAGAAGAATTCTCATATATACACTGAATAAAAGTACCAAGTACAAAGAGATCAGGCCATGAAATCCACAAAAATCTGGTTTTAGAGAGCCTTTCAACATGAGTTTAATATTTGTCTTCCTCGAGACTTAACTCAACTAAACACACCGTTATGGACTTTGCTTGATGCACTTGGGTGCAACCAAGCTGAACCAGAAATGGACCTTCCCTTGCAATATTCATGTAAATTCCTACACTTGGAATAATATGTCAAGCAAAGAAAGCTATTGAGAAGAATAATCGCATAAAAATAAAATGTTGGGCTACAAGTGTATATCACACTGTATTCTATGGAGATTTTAAAAAAATTGGATTTCACCAGCTGTGAAATCAGTTTTTGTAGTCCTGTTAGCCAACCACATCGTGAAGCCCTGCAACTTTGGACATGCTTTTCATCTACACACACACACACACACAGCTTTTATTTTGTGCTCCACCAACAGCTTTTATTTTATTTTTTTCTCTTGGCATCCTCATGTTGCTGCCATGCCAGAAAGGAAAAAAAAGGAGCTTTGTGTGACTTCTTCGACTCTGCATTAAGTAAACGCAAATGTGTGCCTTCACGGGAAACACTGTGGCAAGGATGTATCACACATTTCATTAAGATGAATGGAGCATACCTTCCAGTTTGACAAATGTCAAACAACCTTTTAAAGCCCTTTCAGTGAACTCAATCAAGCCACTTAAATGAGTGTGCATAAGGATATGGGGTGACCAACCTTTTCAATAGTGAGAGATAGTTCTTGGATACAAATGGATGCTAAGGTTTAGGGATGAAAAAACACAATTTATGTTCAAAACACTAATTCACTCTGCTGCCTCAACGTCAAATACAAAGGAAAAAAATTGTCATTATTATACACTGTACAGTGGCCTAGTGGTTAGTGAATCAGGCTCACAGATCTGAGATCGAGGGTTCAATCTCAGGTAGCTTCCTACTTTTTTTTTGTATGGAGTTTGCATGTTCTTCTCACGATTGTGTGGTTGTTTTTAGGTATTTTGATTTCTACCCACATCCCAAAAACATGGATGCTAGGCTATTGAACGCACTACATATATTGCCCCTAGCGTGAAAGGTTGTCCTTCAACTTGTACCCTGGAATTGGATGGTCATCAATTTGGGGTGTCCCATACTTATTGCCCATAGTCGGCTGGGCAATTGTCTTTGAATTAATAATGTTCCCCCATCTCATGAAGTTATGTGGCAATCCGATGAAGTAAGTTTTATGTTAATTGCATTCCTCAATTGGCTTACTGAAGGAAATTTAATTTGGGGTGCTGCAAAAACTAGAATTAGCGGCTGTTAAACACCACACACACTTTTTTCACAACTATTATGAAAAGCTAAATAAGTATACAAGTGTAGAGTTGTTCCTTAAACAATTTAAATATTAGTATTGTTCAGATTTGGGTGTGTTTTACTCATTTTATCACTTTGATCAAAACAAATGCAATGACCAAATAGCTATTGTGAATAAGTGGTAAAGCAGGAAATAAGCATCAATAGCAAATGCATTTAGACTTTAATTGCTATTGCACAAGTTGTGTGAATATTGACAAATAAGAGTGCAGAGCTGTGTAGTTTAATGGAAAAAAAGCTGAAAGCAACTGTGAAGTGGCTATTTCATTCCTCTAGTGTTCCTGCCACCCACATATGTTGTCATCATAATTAACATCATTAACGTAACACGCAGTAACCTTCTTTCAGAAATAACCAGGGCATTTACACCCAAAGTGCCTTTCAATAAATAATGGTATGTCTGCTATTTGTTTAAGTGAACCACTATGTAACACTTTGATCCCCATCTACTTAATTATGTGCTGTAAACACAAGTGCACATGGCAGCCTGGTGACTGTGTGGTTAGCGCATTGGTCTCACTGTTCTGGGGTCGAGGGTTCGATCCCTGGTCTGTCCTCAATGTGTGGAGTTCGCAAGTTCTCCCTGGAGTTGTGTAGGTTTTCTCTGGGTACTGTTTTTGTCCCATATTTTAAAAAAAAAAAAAAAACATGCATGGTAGGCTGGTTAAACCCTCTAAAATGGCTTTAATTGTGAGTGTGAATGTTTGTCTCTTTGTGTCCTACGATTGGCTGGCCACCAATTTAGGTTTTCCCCACCAGGGGGCCCATAGTAACCCAGGATGGGCTCTAGGACCCCCCAAAAACCCTCTTGAGGAGAAGTAGTTTGGAATATGAATGAATGAACAAGTGCATACTGTAGAGGCAACCCTGTTCTAAGCAAGAGCCTGAAATGAATGAAGAGCTTTTCATTATTTTGTCAAAGCCAATGATTTTTAGTCCCATGTACACAGCAGCCCTGCAAAACTCAATCAGTGCACTGATTTCATAACCCCGCTTGGTGACAGCACCTGCTTTATTACCCCGCTGAATCATTCAAATAAACACTGGCTGCACTGCACAGCTTGAAATACAACCTAGACACCATAGCTTGCCCTCCTTGTTTTGCTCAAAACCAAGGGTGCTCAAGTTGTTGGTTTTTTTGTTCAAGATCTATTTTTTCACGGAACTGAGGCATTGAAGTTTGTAAGGGAAGTTAAAAGCGACCTTGCGCAGAATAACTTTTTTTAACAGTGTTTTCTTCAACATATCAGTCAATAAATAAATGCATAAAAAAACAGAATACATACATTTTTCTGATATATAATAGTGTGAACAAACGTAAATAAAGAAGAAGCCAAATATTTAAGCAGACATTTGATTACTGCCAGTAATATTTTAGCTAATCAAATGTACATGTTTTTGTGTCTTATCAGTGTTAATGCACGCGAGTCTTATTGTTTAAACTTTTATTTCTTCTTTTTGTCACTATTTTTTTCATTTAAACAATTCTTTTCCCATTATCAAACGTCTTAAGACATTTTCAATTTACATAACTTAATACTTTGAGCGACTAACAGTCATTTAAGCTAAGTGTTGTTTATCTCTATTATAGCATTGCGCACCTACACACCCACTCACAAACAACCAATTAGAGCCAAGATAAAAATTCAAACATCCACATTTAATCCTAACATGAATTAAAATCAGCTTTTTGCACAGTCAAGCAAAAAACAACAATTAAAATAGCTTCAAACAAGTGTTCAATGGTTTTTCAACACAGTTTCTTCCAAATCTGATAAATAGTTAGAGTATTTAAAAAGGAAAAAGCCCCATGAACCCGATTATCTCCCACAGAACTACAATATTGCTGAAATTGATTTATACCAGTACAATAATTCTAAAATATGCTGCACTTTTCTGTCTTTTTGCCCATCTTTAGACGACAGATGACATTGTTTCATCAGCCGAGTGTTCCAGTGACGACGAAGACTTGGAAGAGTGCGATTCCGGACATACAGGTGGGATAAGTGTGTCAAGTTTTGCTTGCTCCAAATCCAAGTCAAGTCCCCCCCTCCCATTTTTACTTTTTGCTTATGAGGAGTCTCTACTCTAGCATCATGTCCCATATTAGAGCTTCAAGTGTAACTTAGAAGAAAAATACACTCCAAAATCTCTTCACACAAGAACTTGCTGGGATTTTGTATAAAACTTTGAAATTTAGACATTTTGATAATTAATTTGTTGTACTTGACATTCACTTACTAAGTAGAAGGCGGATGCAATTAATTCTGTGGCACTAAGTGACCTTCACTGTGCTCAGTCTGCAGTTTTTCCTCTAAGGAAATAACCGTAATGGAAATAATCTGTGCTCAGTGATTTTTACGAGGCTAAACTGTTAAACTTTACATTTTGTATTTCCCCAAATTACAATTTCAATCATATCTTGGAATTTTGGCCGAACAAAATTATTTTGTGAATCCTGTTTTTGTTTTTTTTAATCATGAAGGCTAGAAATGACTAAGTACTTTTTCTTATAATTTCCCAGCAAATTCTTGTGTATCTACTTTATATTAGAAACGTTATCTAGGGAAATAAAGGCAGTGTGTATGCCTTGTATATAAAAAATAAATAAAAAAATCACACTAGCCTTTAATTATCCACTTGGGGCCTGATTTACTAACATCCAAAATAGAAAGTCCTTAATTTGCAATTTGTTTTGATTGAATGTGCTTTTATTGATAAGTATATAACTATTAATCCAACATAATATAACAATGACAGCATTGATTCGTTTTGTGGTCTAAAAATGGACTATTGTTTTACTAGTCAGTCAGCACCATGGACAGAGGTCATCTGTCCCGTTTGAACAGATGTGACCTCTGTCCATGGTGCTGACGGACCAGTAAAACAATGATTTAGGGAAGCAATAATTCGGTCTATTTTCTAGGTAATGCTGATTAATGAATATTGTTTAATGTCGGCTTTTCTAATGAGTAATTCATTTTCACCATAAAATAACAATGCTGAGTGGTAAAGTGGACTTATCCATTCATTCATTAAACCTTAGTTTGTGCACATGTTGTGTGTAATTTGCTACTAGGGTGGCGATTTGGCACAACTGCCTCAAAAGGCTGCTCTCAGATTGTATAAATGCTCTTAAATTGTAGTTTTAAATGAACAATATTTCCAGAAAATTCCATTTTGCAAATTTAGCAAGTTTATTTTCAAATAGTTTTTGGTGTGTTATTAAATCACACTGTAATCATACTAAACTCTATTCCTAGTTTTGTATTTTCTATATAGTTTTTTTCCTGCATGGATAAGCAACTTGACCACAAAACCGTTAGTGAATCAGGCCCTTTAAATAAGACAATTCCAACATTAAAGTTACACTTAGCTATGGGACCCACAGTGGTTGCTGACATGATGGCGTGTTCATACTAATTTTGCTCTCTCAGCATTGGTTGGAGAGGCAGCTTTACCTTTTAAAAGTACAAAATTAGTATCAAGCCTCCATGCCGCCCGCATTGATGCTTCAAAATGTATCCGTCCTCTACCTAAGTTTCTTTTGCTGTGGGTGTGTCTTCTTTGACTGAGGATACATTTTGAGATTGTTTGGAGAACAAAGATGCTTTCAGCATAAGACACCGTGGTATGTAGCAGACTAACTGCAACGGAGCCTCTTCCTCCCTTACCTCCTATTCCTATTCCTCCTTTCCTGTTTGTGCCTCTGTTTCCTTTTGTTGGAGGTCCGCCTTACCTGAAACATTCTAATAGAGAACAGATATCCTCGAATTTCTGTGCGCATCGTCTCTCTTCCCTCCTCCCTTTACACTCAAACACGTATTTATGCAAACATACTAACATGCACACAGTAAAAGTCATCAGAGTGGGAAAAAATATGTATATACTATTCGAAAAGGCGAACCTCTTTTGCGGAAGCCTGGGTTTGGCTGTACTACTCAATGATTTAGATTGGGCAATATTTTGCTATAGGTCGAAGCTGTTTTCAACTAATATTTGAGTACAAAATCCCAAACTTGTCTCAGTATGTACAGCAGTATTTAACATATTTGTTTATTTCAGTTATTTAGACTATTTATACATAAATATTATACATATAATATTATATACATATATATATATATATATATATATATATATATATATATATATATATATATATATATATATATATATCCACATATATACATATATACATATACACATATATATACATACTACTTATACACATATATATATATATATATATATATATATATATATATATATATATATATTTATATATATATATATATATATATATATATATATATATATATATATATATATATATATATATATATATATATATATATATATATATATACATACTACTTATACACATATATATACATACTACTTATACACATATATATACATACTACTTATACACATATATATACATACTACTTATACACATATATATACATACTACTTATACACATATATATATACATACTACTTATACACATATATATACATACTACTTATACACATATATATACATACTACTTATACACATATATATACATACTACTTATACACATATATATATATATATACATATATACATACTAAATATATACATATATAAACACTCACTCACACACACACACACACACACACATATACACATACATGGTTGGCTGGTTGTACTCTCTAAATTGCCCCTAGGTATGAGTGTGAGTGTGAATGGTTGTCTGTCTCCTTGTGGCCTGCAACTGTCTGACCACCAATTCAGGGTCAAGTCAGCTGGGTTAGGTTCCAGCACCCCCATGTGACCTTTGTGGGGACAAGCGGCTCCGAAAATGAATGAATGAGTTTTGTACATGACACATGGTTAGTTATTTGTATGTTACATGGTTTCAATGCCAATTCCTGGTAAAAAAAAATTCACGGCCAAAAACTAGGAACTGAGAACAGTTTTTGATACAACACCCAAAGTGTAGTTTGAAAACAGCTGTCCGACTTAAAACTATTGTTGCACATTTTATTTAGTATTTTATTTATGATGAAAATAAAATATTCTATGAATGAACTTGAATTTGAACTGTATTGCTTTAAGGTTCTGAATTAGAACTAAGTTATCCAATATGATCTTTTTGTCCACACAATTGACCAAATTCACTTTGAATTAAGCTCATTTTCATTTTCTTTCAACTCAGTCTATCTTTTGCGTTATGTCAGCTTTGGAATAATTACAGCGTTCAACCTCAAACCCATGTTTTCTCAAAATTGCAGTTGTGTAGACTTAACAAAAGTAGCCTGTCGTTTTATACAGTCTCACATAAAGTGTACACTCATACACATTTCATCATGTTGACACAGAAATTCATATTCTCATTCCTTAACCCCGAGTCGTTTGAGCATGATGTTTGATTTACGTTTTCTTTTACATTTTAGTCTTTTTCTTGTGATGCATCTCTGTTGATTAGTGCCCAGCTGCTGGGTCAACTATTTTATTTCTTTGTTTTTTTTTAGTTGTGGTATGGGTAGGTCGTAGTAGGGGACACGGCTGGGTCATACTTGTTGTTTTGTTGTGGTGTGTTTTTTTTTTTTGTTTTTTGTTCTTTTGGTGTCCTTCTCATCATCAGCCGTCCATCTTCCAAGCAAGGATAAAGCCGATCCTCCTGTTTTTTGCCTCATCTTGTACCGCATGAACTTTTGGTGGTTGGAAAATTTAAAAAGTTCTCCTCCTCATCAAGTTTGTGTTGATTTATAATTTTGTGACATATGGCTTCTAAACAAACACGTCCCCCCCATTGTCAATAGAACTTAGGGAAATGAAAGGCAACAAAATCTTTTATTGCCATCATCATCATCATTTTATTTTGCCTCATGTAGGCGCCCTCATTCTGTCTGAAGAAAGTTGTGTGCGAAAGAATGACTCCTCTTCCGAACGTTAACTCCCCCTACTTCCATCCATAGTCACCCATCCTCTTTTGTCCCGCCTCTCTGCATATACTGTTTGAATGCAGATGGCATAAAAAGACTTTTATTGCTACAAAGTATATCTGTTTTTCTATTCTATCTGTTGCTCCAAGTAGAAGGCATTTGTGGCATGTACCCTGTATTGGATTGTAGTGTAGCTGTAGAAACTAACAAGCAAACCTTCCCCTCCTTTTCCTCCCTTACATGCCCCTTGCTTCTGCATGTATATATGGTTGGCCTCCCATTGTCAGTGGTGCTTCTTCTTCTTCGTCACCCATGAGTGCCTGCTAATCCCCCCACCGAGAAGGCTTTTGCAACGTGTGTTTTCAGGGGACACAGCAGCAGGCCTGTTCCTCCCTCTGAGATGTCTTGCGTTGATGCTTGAACTTGTTGTCTCAGTCATTGTGATGTCGGTCTGTTTTGTCTGCTGAGTGTGGGTGTCTTACGGTTGTGTGTTGTATGTCTTTTTCTAAAGAAAACTGTTACCCTATTTCCACATGGATTCCACATGAGTAAATAAGGAGAATTGTCAGATTTTAGACAAACTTAGAAACTTCAAAATACATGCTGGTGCTTTACAATACTGCATATTATAAAATTATATTATTACATATTATGCTCACCTTGCTTGCCAATTGAGACCTTAAACAAAGTACCAATAATAATACTAGTTCAAGTACAAATCACTACACTAAAAAAATAGGTTTCCACCAACTATTCCTCCAACAATTACACAGAAGGGATTGTGTGTCATGCTACCGCAAGTTTAGAGTCCTGATGGATGTCCTTAAGCCTATTTGTCTGTACTTTGTGACCTTTAACGTCTGCCAGCAGCAGCTGAAACAGGTTGTGACCAGGGTAAGATTAGATAATGAGCAGATAATGAACTGATTTATTATTAATGCTTGATAGTGTCAATATTTGGATCAACCTGCACATCACTAAAACATAATGACTGAGGTAATGATTAGATGTGAGAGGAAAGAAGGGAATTGTTTAATATATCTGTCTTGTCATTGAATTAAATATTGATGCCAAAAATGACAGGTAAAAAATGAAAAAAAACATCTAAAAAAATATATGCAGATCGTGCAACAATAAAGGAAGGCCAAGTTGACTTTACAAGTTGAACTTCATCAGTGTGATTTATAAAATATCATCCAATCTTCCACCCTTTCCACTTTTTGAAAGCCATTTGAAGGCAGCCATATAAAATTGGCCCTGTACTTTTATGGGCATCTTGTAATCATCTTGCCACATGCAGAAAGTAAATGAATGTGCTTCAGCAGGTCTCTGGGCACAATGCACATAGTCACAATAGGATTTCAAGTCCTCAAAATTCTTACTCTTTCAGAATTTTCAAGGTGGAAATCACATTGACTTGATTATTGCTGGCACTCCAGCTTTCAGCTTTCATGGTGAGCACACTTGGTAAAATCCCTTACTTACGGTCAGGATTCATCTCCATTTGGACAGCTCAGCAAATGGCGGATAGACAGGGAGATGCATTTTTTTTTTTTTTTGCAAAAGAGACCTGCCATTCAACAGATTTCTGCATCTGCAACCTTTAAACTGCTGAGGCTGTCAGTCAATTAAGATTGCAGACTTCCCGTATTAACATCTTTTCAGAAGTCTATAAGTACTGTATAAGAGATTTTTTTTTCTGTATTGTCAAGTGTGATGGAAATTGTTGAGCTCAGTCAAATGCACTCACAGATGAACAGCTCTGCTATTCTTAAGAATAATTCTTTTCTAACTGATGAAAGGGTTAGTGCTAAGATTGGTCCCAGGCGTGTCTTTCTTTCTAAAAAAAAAAAACTGCACTGTGTCAACTGAAATGGAGAATTGTAGTATGTTCATCCAGTCGGCTTTTAACCATCCAATCGCATCCATCTGGACAAGGGCGGGACACAAACAAAATGGGTAGGCATGCAAAGAACCGTGTTTACTAGGAAGATGTGAAATGCTTGTGCAAGAGCTTAGTTTGGGATTAAAGTGTTTACCAAAACATCAAGGTCCTCTGCACTTATAAGAAGCCCTTTTGACTAGAACAGCTTTCTTGCAGGAAAATGCTTTGTGGATATAAAACAAAGAAAACAAGAGAGTGCAACCACTGCCAAATAAACGAGCTAAAGCATTATAATTTTCCGAATCATCACTTTTGCTATTTTTATACTCACTGCACTCAGTAGCTGCTTTAAGATAATGCTAAAAAAAATCATGCGGCATTGTACATAGCCATCCAAGCAATACGTATTAAGAATAAAAATTGAGTTTGAGAGGTTAGACATACTTTAAGAGAGGGATCAACAATAAAAATATCTTTTGCAGGAATTTGGAAACTGTAAGATAATATTGCAGTATCCAGAGGTAAGGTAAATCTGGGAAAACTAACTCAGTGTTTAATATTTTAGAAGATTACAAGAAGGTAGCAGAATTTTCATGTGTTGATTTAAATGTTTAACCACCTCAGCATTAGTGTAAAGAAATACTCATGCTCAATGGCGAATTATTTTCAAAACAAATTGTAATCACAACAATTAAGCACCATACTTTAGGTGGCTCATTTGCTCTATTATTTACCATTAAAATGAAATATTACATTAATACATTACAGTAGTACATACCATATAACCAGATTAAATACCATTTAGAAAGACAGTCAATCTTGAAAACCGCTTTGACCACTTTACCTTTGCAGAATATTTATATATAAGCCTCTCTAAAACACAATGTATTAATAATAATAATAATGCATCAGCTCCTTTAAAATCTTACCTATAACAAAATTATATGGAAATCTTGCTGATGATATCACCAAACCTCACCAAAAATCTCCAAACTCTCTTGTGGAATTCATTACCAAAAGTGTCTATGTGTCAAACAAAGGCTGTTGGTTGCTCATGTGTGAATAATAATTAGTCTACTTGTGTCCTTTACTGGTTTGGAGGACACATGTTGCTTAAGGCTTCACATATGGTGCACCTTAAATCTTTATTGCTTACCAATACCTCCTCCTTTACCTCCGAAAACATCCCACAGCCCTTGGTGACAGTCAATCCTCCTCCCAAGCCTTTCTATCCCCTTTCTAAATCTCCAGCTTGTTGTAGTGTTATTATGCTATCTTACTTTCCCTAAATGCAACTTATTTAAGCATGCATTATTAACCCAATGTCTTATACTGAGGTAAAATTTCTGAATAAATCAATTTTCCCTTTCCTTTCTGACGTACATCCAGATTGCACGCCCTGTCCTGTGTTTACAATACTAACAAGCAATTTGCATTTCACTAACTAATAATAAAATACTTTATTATTAGTTAAAAGGAAGGTGGTGACACTTAACCTTTAAACTGTCCCTCCTCCTCTTTCTGATTGTTTGACCCAGTGTGTGCTTTCTGGTTGTTCATCTTTGATATAGTATAAAAAAAAAAGAAAAATTCAATGCCTTTCTTGCTTGCTAATCTGTTTATTTTTTTGTCCTCAGTACACATGTATGTTCTCAAGCATATATGTGCACCTGTGTGTTTCTTTTTAATAATTCAATGATTTTAAACACCTGCTAATTTGCTAATAACTACTGACAATGATTTATTTAATGATTCTTTTCACAATTAAACTTCAGTTTCCTCTTTTTTCTCTGTGAATCCACTTCCAAATATAAAAAAAAAAATTTGAAATTAAGTAGAAAAGTAAAAAAATGGACACAGAGAAAAAAGTGAAACTACCTCTAAAGTTCCAGCCACTATTTTTATTATTTGCAAACTGTTTAAATGCTTATCTCTGCTATTTTCTTGTTATTTGATGCTTATTTGAAATAGAAAATTGAATAGAATGACTTGGTGGCTTTGGTGCATGGCAAAGAAGTTGCAGCTTAGGGTTTGTAAAACTGTCAGTGTTGAGAGTGCTGTTCTCTTTTGTAGATGGGCATGTATATATATGCTCATTGTTTGTATATCCCCATCCCTTCCTTACAGCCAAAAGCTCTAATGCTGCCCGACCGCTTCGTGCTGCCTTTACATGGACATGGCAACTGATGTACACGTTCACCTCCATCTATATCATTTCCTTCCTAGTTTGTTCATAGGTCCCCCTTACCCTCGTCACCCCAAATCTTAAACGTAGATATATTAAGATATGTACAGTCATTGTTTTGTTCATAGTTAATGAACAAGGTAGCGATAATTAAAAAAATAAAAATAAAAAAAATATTTAATCTAATGAGACTGTACATATTCATGAAATTAAGTAATAAAAGGAAGCGTTAAAGTTAGTGATTTTTATATTAAATGATCTTAAAGTCTAAAAAAAATATATATATATGCTGAAGAGAACGGTGACATTTTTTTTCATGTCATAATGTGTGGCTGTGTATGTGTTGTTGCCTTCCTGTACCATCCTGTTTAATAAGAAATATATATATACAAAATAATAGGAAAGTGTATAAAATTCAATCTTTAACTTGTCCTAAGGCATTCTTACACAACTTTCTTTTATGAACTTTTTTTTTTCTTCCTGCCAAAATCATGCGGGCAATTTGTCGATGTAAGTTGACGAAAAACTGGTGGTATGCTTTCTAACTTTCCAAACTGTCTTTTTATAGGCTTTTATGATTTCTTCTTTTTTTTTTTTTTGTTGTTGTCAGTGTTGTTTCTCTCTTCTTACCTAGCCAACTTTCTTTTCTCTATTTAGTAGTTCTTATTGATCCCTTTCTGGATAGTTCTATCTGTGGCTTTTACTTTGTGAATGTTTCAACAATGTTTGCTCTAACTAAACTTTTGCAATGCCTTCATTTTATCATTTTGGTTGTGTTTCATTTTCTTACCTTCATTTTTTTTATTGCCTTCTTTTTCCCTACTTAACATTTGCATCTTTTTTTAGTGCCTTGTTTGTCAGCCTTTGCAAAAACAAGCCACTTTGGCAAGAGGAGGAGCAGTTTCAATGCACATCTGAATGTTCTAGTAAAGGATGACGTAGTATACTTTGAAAACTCCTGAGGTTAAATACATTGCATTCTGGAATTCTGTTTAAAAGGCTTCTTACAGATGTCTTAATTTCATAGTAATGTTAATAAGACACTCAGTTCTAACTGTTAAGTTAAGTCAATAAGAACAGTATAGAAGTGCAATCCTTTATGTGGGTTTAGTTTGATTTTTCGAGGTTCAGTATGAGCCCTTAAAAACAAATATTCAGATGTCATTGAACTGACTTTATGCCATTGTGGTAACTGTAGGGGTCAAAAGGCAAGATGCCAGGGCAAAGAGCGGAGCCCAACCATACAGATAGTAGAGACTGTTTACTTATATAAAATAGTATGTCAATGTAGCATGAAAGAGTTTAGTTTATTTTCATTATTCTTTAAACAATACTTTAATGAAAGCACCCTTTGTTTCTTTTCAAAAAGATACCAGCCTCTTTAATTACTTCAAGTTAATATTTCAAGTTCATTAGCTCTTTAAAATTATTTTTATGGCACTTAGATAGCCAATTCTCCCACTTGTCAATTTACTTAAAATTTAATTGTAAAAAAAACATATATGCAGATTGAGATGATAACAAAATCTGCACATCCTGAGCAATTAAATGATGATGACCTTACACCAGGGGTGTCAAACTCCCTTTGGTCTGCGGGCCAAATACAGTTTAATTTGAGATCAAGCGGGCCGGACTAGTAAACTCATTGCAAAATTAAATAGAACTAACAATAAGTCCACTTTGTATTAGTTACTAATACTAACAATTAGTGCAAAGAATGAGTAAATTATCAAAATGTTTATTAACTGAATTTTCCTTTTACATTATAAACAATACATTATGAACAAGAGAATAACATAAGAACATAAATAAAGTATATGCAATTTTAACAACACTTTTACACAGTTAAACATATATTTAAGTGTTGCTTTTATGTTGTCTGCACATACTAAAACACTGCGCCATCTAGTGGATAATACAAGAACTACAAATTTTAAAGAAAAGTCATATTTTTTTATACAATGCAGCTTTCTTCCCCGGGCCGTACCAAACCACCAGCCGGGCCGGATTCGGCCCGCGGGCCGTATGTTTGACACCATTCTTTTAACGGTGACGCAAGATCTACTAGTTCAGCTTCTAATGAAGGAAATACAGTGTTAGTTTTTAGGTAGATATTTCTTTACTAATTGACAAGTGACTGGTGAATTTTATAGTGAAGAAGTTGTGAGGTTACTATTAGTCATTAGTCCGTGGAGTTGTTGTTTTTTTTATTTTTGTGGCTCGCCCTTATGCATCCCTTCAAGCCTTTTGATACAAAACATACCTGACTAATGGCTGTTTCTTTAATTCTGGCTCTTGTTTGGTTCTAATGTTTCTTATGTTTGCATCGCTACTGTCGTTTATGTTTCTTAATTTTTCTTCTTTTTGTTATGACTTCATTTCCTCCTTATGTTGAGCTTTGCCTTTTGTATTCTTTAACCATTCATTCTTTAGTTGCTTCTTTGATGCCAAAGAGTCTTTCTACCACCTCACCTGGGTCTCTTTTTCTCTCTGTCACTTTCCAGGAGGGGAACTAGTCATCCCCATTTTAATGGAGGATCCCATAGATGTTCCTTCCGTATCCACCCATTCTTCTTTCATCTCCTCCCTTCCCCCAACCCTCCACCCCCTCCTCACCATTATTGAGACCACCAAAGAATCCTTGGCCATGGCCACTGAGGCGGGGATACCTTGCTTGTCGGACCGAGGCGGCGATGATTGTGATGATGATGGTGGTGATGATGATGGTGATGATAATGATGATGATGGCATGGTGATTTCGGGGTTTGGCTCTGGCGAAGCTTTCGACTCTAGCCTGCCCCCAACTGACGATGAAGATTTTGACAACACCTTCTCCCTGGTAACAGATAAAATCTTGACCACATCAACCTATGAAGGCGGCTACAAGGCCCTCGCACCCAAATGGGAAGCCAAGGACTTGAGGCCTAGTAAAGCCTCTGAGGCAGGTAGGACTACATCTACCTTGCCTTCACCCAACACTCGGGGTACGCCAGCCGCGGTAGCCCCTTCGGCCGCACTTCCTAAGCTACCCGCTGGGAAAATGAACAATCGCGAGCTTAAACCCCCGCAGCCGGACATAATCCTGCTTCCCCTCCCCACATCTTTTGATCTGGATGGCACCAAGCCAAGGGGTCCCCACATCACCTCGCCCATGTTGCGCACGGTGCCTAATGCCTTACCCACGGTACCCGGCGTTGTACGGAGAGTACCGCCGGGGGCTTCGGAAGTAATACGGGAATCGAGCAGCACCACGGGCATGGTGGTGGGCATCGTTTCAGCCGCCGCCCTCTGCATCCTCATACTCCTCTATGCCATGTATAAGTATAGGAACAGGGACGAAGGGTCTTACCAGGTGGACGAAACACGTAACTATATCAGCAACTCGGCGCAAACCAATGGCGCTGTGGTCAAAGATAAAACGCCAAGTGGCGGAACCAAAAGTGGAGCAGCAAACAAGAGACCCAAAGACAAGGACAAGGAATATTATGTATAGATGTCAAGGTCCAATTCCCAACGCAAAGAAAATGAACTGTTAGAAAACAAATATATAAACATTTTGACAGTACCATATTGGCAACTGTGATCTCTTTTGAACTCAATACTTTCTGAGTCATTGAAACATTTGAACAAAAACAACAAAAAAGCAACAAAAGACTTGACTACATACTATGAAAGCACACTTACTATTGTAAGAGTTCCAGAGAGACTATTTAACCATCACTGGGATCTTTTCAAAGGAGTTCCTCCTGCTAGAGACCTTTTGGAAGTGTGGAGAAAAAAAACATCAGAAGCCCCGAGTAACTGTCCAAGGTTTGTGTGTTCACGTGCGTTTGATCCATCAGAGTTCCGACTACTACGCCCCTGACTGTCTGTTAATACCGTGTAAAATACGATCAATGTCATTTCAGTCATTCGGAGCTTGCATGTGAGATGTACGCGATTGGTGCTGGCATCTGTGTTTGGGGAGGGGGGACTTTAACCAACAATGGTTGGCGGGGGAGAAGACACAGTTTGGATTTCAGGAAAATGTAGCGTTCATGGATGTAGTTAAGTACAGAAATTGTCTATTTTTATTTCATTATTGTAGGTAAGGGTTGTTGAAAGATGGCAGTATAATACAACATTGGGACACCATGTTGGATTTGATACATCAGTGCAATGCTCTTTCTCCTTTCTGTTTGGGTTAGGGTTGAATTGAAACTTTGGGGCGGGGGGGACATGTCCTTATTATTAGCTTAAATTATAAATTTGTTTAAAAAAAAGAAGAAGCTAATTTTATATTTTACTACAAGATGTTGTTTTTTTTTGCTAGTGGATTTAGAGTTGTTTTTTCTTTAATATCTGGTTAAAATTCTATATTGTAGCAAGGATATTGAAAATGTTGTGACCAGCGTTGCCTGGCAACAAGACATTTTTGGGGGGGGGGTCAAATGTTTGGGTAAGACAACTTGTCTCACTTGCTTTTTCTCTTAGTGGATATTTGACTGTGATGAAACTAGCTCTTTGGAGTTATTGTTTTTATGATTTTAACGTTATGTATTTCTTTTTTTTATCTGAAATTTTAAAAAAGGACAAAAAACAGGAATAAAATGAAGAGGACAATATTATTCTGATGGATTTGGAGATTGCCAGCACCTTGATTGACTTTCAGTTACATTCCTTTCTTGGTTCTTAACTGTGAAATTGTTACTTTTGTTAGCTCAGCATTTTGTATTTTATTTTATTTTTTATTGTTGTAGCTTAATTTCATGTATTGTTTCTAAAATGTTGATCTTTTTTTTTATTTCATTTATCATTCCATTAGTTCCAGCTAAAATCATTCATGCTTTTTCTTTTTTTTTTTTTAATCAGTCAATGTTCACTTTAATTTTTTGTGTTGGTACTTGACTCGTCTTTTGCTCCTTTTGACTCTGAACCCTGAATTAAAAAAAAAATGTTGTTCCCAAACTTTTTTACATTTCGTGTATACCTGTGACTATGTCATTTTAGCAGAGAGATAGATATATATTGATATCATTCCTTGCTACTATTCACCAAAACACAATTTCTCCACCATTTTTCAACAGCTCAATGGTTTCCTTTTAGATCAAACAGCAGTCACATTTCCATATAAATGAAATGCGTAGTTGAGTAGCTGTCATTTACCTATAGATGATTATGTAAATTTTTCAACACTGTTCCACCATGCAGGAAGCGGAAAAGGAGATTTTGTAAGAACATTTTACTGGAGGATCTAAACCTGACTTTTTTTGCATGCACCATATTTTTTGTCTCAATGACTGTTTGTGGATTTGGCCCATTGTTGGTAGATATCAGAACGTTATGTGTGGATCTATTCGGCTCATGCACTTGACTAGGGATTGCTTCATTTATCTTGTATCAGGTCATTCAAAAAAGGACGGTATTATGGATTTGCTCAATATGCTATTCATCTTAACATTCACTTTGACATGATTTTATTTAGAGAAATAATGACGTTTAAATTACAGTACTTTGTGGTTGACTACGATGGGGTCAAGACATTTTTGGGTTGTTTTTATTACATTTTTTTTATCCAAACACAGTTTATTTACATTTATTTCACTTCCCTGATACTGAACTGTATCTGTGTCACTTTTGTGCACTTTACAGGCTCCTTTTCTATACTCTGAGATTCTATATAGTTTGGATCAAAGTGATGAGAAAATTAGCATAAGAATGAATGAATTTATTTATTTTTAAATTGCCATTATGGCTACTCCTTTATTGGTAATTATTTACTTAATAGTTGTCAACTGTTTGGCTGATTTTGGTGTTCTATCTCATTATTTACATTTCTACAATTAGTAACTTGTTTTCAAATATAATCCATTTGTATTTTTTTTCAATGTCTCAATTGCTTTGGTTGTCACATTTTATTCCCAGGATGTTTTAACCTTTTGGTATTACCAAGTTAAAATCTGTTGAGAATAAGGTAGTGTTACCTTTATTTATTTATTTGCTGATTATAATTGATTTTCCTTTTTCCCCTGCAAATTTTATACCCCAGCATATTCAACTGTAATAATGTTTCTTTAAGCGTATCAAAAGTATTCATTTTTTTCAGCAATTTTCCAATGTACAGCATACCCATCTTTTCCACTTTCAATGTGACGGGACAATATGGGCGTGGTTACGCCTACTGTCGACGCCCGTGAGTTCATTAGGCGCATGCGCAGTGACTCTTCCATTTGGAACGCTTTTTACCACGCTGATCTTGCAGCGTGCACGCCAAACGAGGTAAGAAATCGAGCGATTCACTGGCCTAAATGCGTTTTTATCACGCGATCGGGAGATTTTTCAGCAATTAGTTAAGCCCAAAACGCCAAGAAATCTCGTAGTTTAATGCCAGGTTTAACACAACGTCGACAATTTAAGTATGGGCTTCTTTTCTTGACCGGCCCTTGTGTCACATGTTACTAGTCAGCGTTAATGTTAGCGTCACGATTTGACTTCAAAAGCATATGCTCCGTTTTCTCTCCTTTATTGAGGCATGTTCTCCGTTTTATCTCCATTATTGAGTCGTGTTGCAAGGCTTTAAATTTAATCAAACAATGCAAGACATCAACCGACAATTTCCTGGGTAAGTGTTCACTCTAGAATGACATCCAGGGGCACGACTTAGTTCCCGTTGTTTTGTATGTAATCGTTTTCATTCTGATTGCTAAACACTCGTTCCCGATTTGTACTTGTTCTGTTTTTACAAAAAAAAATCACGTGTACAAAATTTAAGACAACTTTCTCCTAGCTCGCTGGTGTCAAAGGTGCGGGCCGCGGGCCAAATCTGGCCCACCGTGTCATTTTCTGCGGCCTGAAAAAATAAATCATGAGTGCTGACTTTCTGTTAGGATTTAATTTAAATGAAGATTATACATGTATTTTATATCACTATCTTCCCCTTTTTAAATCAATAATTGTATTTTATGAATCATTTTTTTTACTTTTTTGTTTTTAAGTTTCAAAAAGCATACTGTAAAATTTAAAAATTGCTTTCTGTACTAATATTACACTTTCCCCAAAATATTTTGTTTCCTTTTGAAATGAAAAACAAATTATTACAAGATATTTTCCCTCATGAAGAAAAAAAAGCTCAAACATTTGTTTTAGATATATAAAAAAAACAACTGAATATTTAGGGATTTTGATGCAGTTTTTTTAATCCAATTTAATTGGAAAAAATATCTAAATATTTCAAAAATAGTACAGCTCATGTGAAATCAAGTTCTCAACAACTGAATATTTAGGGATTTTGATGCAGTTTTTTTAATCCAATTTAAATGGAAAAAAATATCTAAATATTTCAAAAATAGTACAGCTCATGTGAAATCAAGTTCTCAACAACTGAATATTTAGGGATTTTGATGCAGTTTTTTTAATCTAATTTAAATGGAAAAAAATATCTAAATATTTCAAAAATAGTACAGCTCATGTGAAATCAAGTTCTCAGTCTGTAAATTTAATCTTGTTGTCTGGAAAAGGGGAAATAGCACTCGCTAACTTATTTTCATTCTTTATCTTGATGGTTTATTAAAATTCTTGTAAGATTTCTCTATACTGTAATTGGTTGGCAACCCCCAAATGCCTTGGTTAAATCAAGTTTTCACTGTTTAGCATCAAGATAAAACTACTTCCCGTTAAAAAATAACAACTAAGCCTACCTGTTGAATTTCCTGACTGTATATATGCTAACTTGTGCTTATTGTGTGCATTTTTTTCTCTGTTTAGCACCAAGATGCAGCTTTCTGTGTGCCTAGATCACTCTTGAGGTTACAGAAGAGGAGACTGGGACTAATCAAGGTAAAACTTCGCCCCACACAAAAAAAGTTGAATCTCCAGTCTCTATATATTCTAACTTTTGCTATTTTTCTTGCAGGTTGGCCACTTGAAGATGTCTCTCTTGCATCATAAGGTGTCTCTGTATTTCTGAAAATCTAAATTCAATAAAAGCCTAAATATTGATGACATTTCACTGGCCGTTCATTTTCCACAGCTTTTTGACTAGATCTTTAAGGTAAGAAGGTTGTCATTTAATATAGGAGCAAGAATTCTGTTATTTCTTCTAAATTTTATTTTCCAAGTGTTTATCCCCCAATTTTTTCGAAGATTTCTCTTGCCAGTTTTTTCCCCATTTATTTTCTAAGTATTTATTCCCCCTGCTTTTTCCAAATTTTATTTTCCAAGTATTTATTCCCCCTGCTTTTTCCAAATTTTATTTTCCAAGTATTTATTCCCCCTAGTTTTTCCAAGTATTTATCCCCCTCTACTTTTTCCAAATTTTATTTTCTAAGTATTTATCCCCCCTGCTTTTTCCAAATTTTATTTTCTACGTATTTATTCCCCCTGCTTTTTCCAAATTTTATTTTCTACGTATTTAATCCCCCTACTTTTTCCAATTTTTATTGCCCCAGCTTTTTCCAAATTTTATTTTCTACATATTTATCCCCCCAGTTTTTGTTTAATTTTTTTACTAAGTGTTCATCCCCTCCTTTCTCATTTTTTTACTAAGTGTTTATCCCCTCCTTTCTTATTTTTTTACTAAGTGTTTATTGCCCTTTTTTTGTTCATTTTTTTTACTAAGTGTTTATTGCCCTTTTTTTTGTTCATTTTTTTTACTAAGTGTTTATTGCCCTTTTTTTGTTCATTTTTTTTACTAAGTGTTTATTGCCCTTTTTTTTGTTCATTTTTTTTTCCCCTAATTTTTCTAAGTGTTTTTTTTTTTATGTTTACTTGTAAATAAAATATTTTAACTTTGATTATGACTTGCATTTTTTATTAAAGACAAAACATGCATACATTTAAAAGCTTTTATTTTGAAAAACTTGAGCAAAATGAAGTAGTTCCTCCAGTCACCAGCAGGAAAAACAGGAAATAAAAGCTCCAGCTTTTATTTTGAAAAAGTTTGTAGATTGGTTCCCGTCGATGGTCCAGCATCGTAAAAAATCGAATCTTCTCCACCCTCTGGTGGAGAAGATTCGAAAATTGAAAAAGGGGGGTTAGTACACAGTTAGTTCAAAAAACAATGAGAAGGGCTCACCTTTATTTTGAAAAACTTGAAGTAGTTCCTCCTGTCACCAGCAGGAAAGACAGGAAATAAAAGCTCCAGCTTTTATTTTGAAAAAGTTTGTAGATTGGTTCCCGTTGTTGGTCCAGCATCGTAAAAAATCGAATCTTCTCCACCCCCTGGTGGAGAAGATTCGAAAATTGAAAAAGGGGTTAAGGCACAAAGTTAGTTAAAAAAACAATGAGAAGGGCTTACCTTTTATTTTGAAAAATGTCAGACTGGTTCACGTTGACCATCCAGCAGAGAAAAAAAATTAAGGCGTCTGAGGCTATCTGTTCAATGGTGGAATTCTGTAAAACAAGAGAGGGTCAATATATCAAGTTTAGGACAACTTTTATTTTGAAAAATGCATAGATCAGTGCTGGCTATTACACCAATCTATGCATTTTTCAAAATAAAAGGTAAGACCTTGCAAATGTTTGGGAAAATATAAAAACATTTGCAAGGTCTTTAATTTTGAAAAAATGCATAGCTTGGCACTAGACCAATCTATGCATTTTTCAAAATAAAAGGGAAGAACTTAACTCTTCACAAGGTTTTGTCTGGAAACAAGGGGTCAATACATCAAGTTTAGTACAAAGTCTTAGCTTTTATTTTGAAAAAATGCATAGATCAGTGCTGGCTATTACACCAACACCAATCTACGCATTTTTCAAAATAAAAGGCAAGACCTTGCAAATATATTTGCATGTGAGGTTTTACCTGACTTGGGTGGAATTCTCCCAATTCAGGTTAAACCTCACTTGCAAATGGTTGAGTAAAAAATATATTCACAAGGTCTTACCTTTTATCTTGAAAAAAATGCATAGATCAGTGCTGGATGTTACACCAGAATTAATCTACAATTTTTTTTCCAAAATAAAAGGAAAGACCTTGCAAATGTTTTTTAACTTAACCATTTGCAAGTGAGATTTTACCAGAATCAGGAAGAATGTCTGAAATGGGGGAGTTGTGTAGCCCATCTTGACTCAGGTGGAATTCTGGAAACAAAGAAAAAAGGGTCAATATACAAAGTTAAGTGAAAAAATGCATAGATCAGTGCTGGATGTTACACCAGAATCAATCTATGCATTTTTTAAAAATACATTCGCAAGGAAGCTTTTACCAGAATTGGGGTAATCTTTTATTTTGAAAAAAAAAATAAAACATTTGGGGCTAAATACTTTTGCCTTGAGTTTTTCAGTCAATCATTTAAAATCTATACATTCTTAAAATGCTTGTTTTTCTCTTCTTACACCAAGAAAAAAAGTTATTTTATCATATGCGAGTCAAAAATGACCCCTGCACTATGGTTGAATAAATGCCTCACTTAAATTTTGTCAAAACCACTTTTAAAACTAAAAGTTAAAAGATCCAAGCCCTGAGGTCTTTAAGAAAGTTAATGGGGTAAAAATACATGATTGTCTTAATCCATCAAATTTTAGCGGTTCCACTACATGGCAGATTATTTATTTAAATTCAGAAAATGTGAAAAGCCACATTGAAACTCACAAGCAAAAGCTACTTCTCTATTTTCCACTATAGTATTTATTTTAAATATTAAATTCAATATGCATAAACCTACTTTAAATTTTTCCTTTATCGCAACATGTCTGGTCTACATTAACCATGATAATTAAGGGATTACCGTTTAGCCTAAAGGTCTTTGAGAAAGTTAAGGGGCTAAAATTATATAATTTATTAAAGTGCTCAGTGCCACTGCATGGCAGACTACTTTTTTAAATTCAGAAAAATGTGAAAAGCCACATTGATACTCAAGCAGAAGCTACTCTTCACTTGCCACTATAGTATGTTTTTTTAAATTAAATTCAATAGGGATGACCCTAATTTAAATTTTTCCTTTATAGCAGCCATGTCTTTTCTACATTATCCGAGGGGTTACTGTTTAACCCTGAGGTCTTAAAGAAAGTTAAGGGGCTAAAATTATATTATTTAAGTGCCTAGTGCCACTACATGGCATATTATTTTTTTGAAATCAGAAAAATGTGAAAAGCCACATTAAAACTCAAGCGGAAGCTACCCCACTTGCTACTATAGTATTTTTTTTAATTAAATTCAATTGGGTTGACCCTACTTTGCGGTTTTTCCATTTATCACGGTCCACATTAACCGCGATAATCGAGGGATTACTGTTAATTCTTTTCGCATCCACTAATGCATTTGTGTGGGTGACTTATCCACAGATTTTTGCTGTTGAAAAACGAGCCAATTGCGCAAATCCTTGAATGCTGAAAGCTGAAGTTTAAATGTTAAACGGAGAAAATGGGAACTATTCAAAAAATACCCCCTTTCTTATGGCGTCGACCAGTTGATCCTTTCTGGTCGTTTCGGCCACATTCTTGATGTTTCCCAGTAGTCGGTGGTGCTCGTTGAGGGACTGAAACACACAAAGGAATGATTAGTTTTAAAACAAAGAGCGATCGGTAACGCAATGCAGCCAATTTGTTTGCAAACATTTTGCAGTCATGGCTACACCACGCTAACGGAGCATGCTACCGTCAACGATCACTCTTAAGATGAGAACTGGGGCTTCGAAATCCCCAAACGACGACATACAACATGTGCAGCAGCGTCTTGTGCGAAGTTTGTCAGAGTTTCTTCGGGAAATCGTCAGTTCTGAGCAACTCTGCAATGCACGCCCGTGCAGCCTCCCGGCCTGTAAGCCATTTTGCCGTTTGACTTCGACTATTTGAACTCTAACCTCGGCCACGCCTATTAAACATAGACACACACAAAACAGAATTTTTTTCATAATAACGTGCGTTAGTTGGTGTTTGTGCGTGTGTAGATGCAGTAAAATTTACACAAATGTACAATTTACAGTGCAAATGCTTTTTGGTTGGATTTTAATACTAAAGAACAAAAATACATTGTTTTCATAATAATATGCATTAGTCGGTGGTGGGGTGGGGGCGTGGCTGTAAATACGTGTTGATTGGGCTGTCATACTTGAAAAATACATTGTATTCATCATAACGTCTGTGGGGGAAGCTGTATATATTGTTTTTATAATGTCGTGTAATAGATTAATACTTCTTGCTATTATTTTTTATGGATTTCACATCTGCGCCTTCAGTATTGACTAGTCAAATGAAAGGGCGCTCAAAATAGTCTGCCTGCTTAGTTGAAGCATTACGGTAATTCTATTCAAAACAGACGAGTGTTGAAGCACGATGACACGGAAGTGACCACGGCTTCGCCACTCTTGTTTTGAATAGACTTACCGTAATGCTTCGACTAAGCAGGAGGACTTTTGTAAAATTTTAGTTTTCAAATTTCTAAATCGTTATTTAATCAATGATTTAGAAAGTATGAGAATGCAAGTATGTGTACAATCATTAAGAATATAAACATGGAACTTTCATCATTCAAAAAGGAATATTGTTCCAACTAGTGGAGGGGTTCCAAGTCTTGCTCACCTTTTTTCTTTTTCTTCCTCATGGGGAAGACAAATAAAATCTTAATTCCGTTGATACTTCCTTGATGAGACTGATGCTCGAAATCTGAGCAGGGTCAGACATTATGAGTAGGATAAAATCCCGGTGGAGAGAGTGGTTCTCTGCGTGGGTTTCCTCCGGGTACTCCTGTTTCCACTCACAATCAAAAAAACATGCATGGTAGGCTGATTGGTCAGGTATGGGTGTGAGTGTGCATGCATGTCCGTCTCCTTGTGCCCTGCGATTGGGTGTCCATCGATTCAGGGTGTCCCCCGCCTCTGACCTGGAGACAGCTGAGATTGGCTCCAGCACCCCCGGCGAACCTAATGAGGATAAAGCGGTTCAGAAAATGAGAAGAGTATTCATGGCCAAAATATAATTAACATCAGTCTGTGATTCAGATATTTTTTTAGGCCAGCAAAGAAGGTCTTGCAGGGCCTGACGGTCCACCACTGTCTAAAGCATGTGTAAAAGTGGCGGCCCGGGGGCCAAATCTGGCCCTCAGCATCATTTTGTGAGGCCCGGGAAAGTAAATCATGAGTGTCGACTCTGTTTTAGGATCAAATCAAAGTATGGATGTATACTACATTTTCTGATGCCCCCTTGAAATCAATTATTGTAATTCTTTAATATTTATTTGTGATTTTAGTTTAAAAAATATTTTGTAAAATCTAAAAATATATTTTAAAAAAACGCTAAAATAAACATTGTTTTATTTCTATGAAAAAAAATAGTATTCAGGGAATTTAATCCAGTACTTTTAATCCATTTACTCAAAAAAAAATCTAAATATTATATCTAAAATGGTCCGGCCCACATGAAATCAAGTTGACGTTAAAGCGACCCGCAAACCAATCCGAGTCTTACACCCTTGGTCTAAAGTGTTGTCCATTTTGCAGTATATTATAGTGCGTTAGATTGCACGAAATGGGAACATAAGTGCAAACCTGTCCAGGAACTTACTATTCGTGTATTCATGTGATTCAGGTGCTACTCATGGAGAATGAGTTGTGTATTTCTGCATTTCTCCATTGTGTCAATCAGCTAGCTGGGTGCTATATTCTTATGCTTTGGCATCATAGCAATTTTATTTAAGGTTTATTCTGAATGACAAAAAGCAGCCATCATCACCTTCCAAACACATTTCCACCTCTAGTGGAATTGCTATTGCTCATCAACCAAAAGGGTTCAGTACTACTCACATCTCTTGTATAAAGTACTCAGTGGCTTTTTAATTTTAAAGGGATAGTCATTTGGAAGATTTAGTTTCCTCTCTTGACAATTTGAAGTACCCTAATTATACAGTTCAAGGAGATACTGTACTTCCACACCACATGTACAGTATTTAAACCCAAAAGTGGTGAAAGCACATATTATCAAATCTATTTAGGATGCAACAAATGTTAAATGACTTTTTAATGTCAAAAAATGTACATTAAAATACCCTTTTTCATAAACCGGTAGAGCTATAAACCCAGTATATACATTTAAATGGTCATCATAAAAAAATGATATGGACGGGGGAGTCTCAGTAGGTACAAATACTCGACCACCTAAAAAAAAACACCTTACTTTTCCCACTTTGCATCTCTGCCAAGTGCTACATCTACGACCAAAGGGAGTCAACCCTGCTTGACAATCTCAGTGCATCCAGAGGGAATTTGAATGAAGCAGCAGCATCTCCGTCCCCCCCTCCGAAGTGCATCAATACAGGCCACAAGATGCTTCCAGGCCTGCCTGCACACACCAGATGGGACACAAGGCTCGATGGATTGTGGTATCGTAAAAAGGGAGGTTAAGTGAACCATTGAGCTGCTCGAAGGTGACTGCAACAAGAGCAGCTGTAAAATACAATGAGTTTGTAAAATAGATTTTTTTTCCTTTTAAGACATAAAAAAGCAACTCACCAGTCATTCGTTGCACTGCTGATGTTTTGAAGGGTAACAGGTAAGGGTACTTTTCAAATCAATTCTCCTATTCATCACATTACGTCACACGAAATGATCTTAAGACGCATGATTTTGGTAGAAATAAACAATAAGTTGCGGCACTTCCATTCCCACCCTCGCAGAAACCATTCATGGCAAATTACAGAAATAACTGCACATTGAGAGACTGTTTTTCATAGTTTGTCTGCAACTGATATGATTTTTTCTCTCTCTCTCTCGCCACACTGACACCGTGTAAAAGGATGCTCCAGGCGTGTCCACAGCATTTGTTTTTACATTAAGTAAAAATGTTTGCTTTTGGTCTATGATAATAACAAAATTCCAAAACACATCACGGCCAAAATCTCCCTGTATTCAACAAAATAATATTCTATCTTGCAGTTTTTCTGAAATTGCATATTGGTCCGCAACCAATGTGTCAAAGTGGTGGCCCGAGGGGGCAAATCTGGCCCGCCACATAATTTTGTGTGGTCCGGATAAGTAAATTATGAGTGCCGAGTTTTTTTAAAATGAAGAGTATAGATTATATTAAATTCCCCGATTTTCCCCCTTTTAAATCAATTAATGTAATATCTATCATTTTTTTTCTGTGTTTTTAGTTCAAAAATGATTTTGTAAAATCTAAAAAATATATAAAAACGCTAAAATAAACATTGTACTAGATCTATAAAAAACGGATAATTCAGGGCTTTTAATATAGTTCTTCTAATCCATTTATTAAATAAAAAAATCTAAATATTACACCTAAAATGGTCCGGCCGACGTGTAATCAAGTTGATGATTCTATCAACAGTTCTTTTCTAGATTTCTATAATGTAGTCTGATATCACAAAAGGGAAAAATACCCCTTTTCATTTCCTTCCTAGTTTATTCATAGGTCCCCCTTACCCTCGTCACCCCAAATCTTAAACGTAGATATATTAAGATATGTACAGTCATTGTTTTGTTCATAGTTAATGAACAAGGTAGCGATAATTTAAAATAAAAAATAAAAAAAATATTTAATCTAATGAGACTGTACATATTCTTGAAAATAAGTTATAAAAGGAAGCGTTAAAGTTAGTGATTTTTATATTAAATGATCTTAAAGTCTAAAAAAAAATATATATATATGCTGAAGAGAACGGTGACATTTTTTTTCATGTCATAATGTGTGGCTGTGTATGTGTTGTTGCCTTCCTGTACCATCCTGTTTAATAAGAAATATATATACAAAATAATAGGAAAGTGTATAAAATTCAATCTTTAACTTGTCCTAAGGCATTCTTACACAACTTTCTTTTATGAACTTTTTTTTTTCTTCCTGCCAAAATCATGCGGGCAATTTGTCGATGTAAGTTGACGAAAAACTGGTGGTATGCTTTCTAACTTTCCAAACTGTCTTTTTATAGGCTTTTATGATTTCTTCTTTTTTTTGTTGTTGTTGTTGTCAGTGTTGTTTCTCTCTTCTTACCTAGCCAACTTTCTTTTCTCTACTTAGTAGTTCTTACTGATCCCTTTCTGGATAGTTCTATCTGTGGCTTTTACTTTGTGAATGTTTCAACAATGTTTGCTCTAACTAAACTTTTGCAATGCCTTCATTTTATCATTTTGGTTGTGTTTCATTTTCTTACCTTCATTTTTTTTATTGCCTTCTTTTACCCTACTTAACATTTGCATCTTTTTTTAGTGCCTTGTTTGTCAGCCTTTGCAAAAACAAGCCACTTTGGCAAGAGGAGGAGCAGTTTCAATGCACATCTGAATGTTCTAGTAAAGGATGACGTAGTAAAACTCCTGAGGTTAAATACATTGTATTCTGGAATTCTGTTTAAAACTCTTCTTACAGATGTCTTAATTTCATAGTAATGTTAATAAGACACTCAGTTCTAACTGTTAAGTTAAGTCAATAAGAACAGTATAGAAGTGCAATCCTTTATGTGGGTTTAGTTTGATTTTGAGTGGTTCAGTATGAGCCCTAAGAAACAAATATTCAGATGTCATTGAACTGACTTTATGCCATTGTGGTAACTGTAGGGGTCAAAAGGCAAGAGGCCAGGGCAAAGAGCGGAGCCCAACCATACAGATAGTAGAGACTGTTTACTTATATAAAATAGTATGTCAATGTAGCATGAAAGAGTTTAGTTTATTTTCATTATTCTTTAAACAATACTTTAATGAAAGCACCCTTTGTTTCTTTTCAAAAAGATACCAGCCTCTTTAATTACTTTAAGTTAATATTTCAAGCTCATTAGCTTTTTAAAATTATTTTTATGGCACTTAGATAACCAATACTCCCACTTGTCAATTTACTTAAAATGTAACTGTAAACTCATTGCAAAATGACATAGAACTAACAATAAGTCCACTTTTTTTTCCTTTGTATTAGTCACTAATACTAACAATTAGTGCAAAGAATAAGTAAATTATCAAAATGTTTATTAACTGAATTTTCCTTTTACATTATAAACAATGAATTATGAACAAGAGAATAACATAAGAACATAAATAAAGTATATGCAATTTTAACAACACTTTTACACAGTTAAACATATATTTAAGTGTTGCTTTCATGTTGTCTGCACATACTAAACCACTGCGCCATCTAGTGGATAATACAAAAACTACAAATTTTAAAGAAAATTCATATTTTTTTATACAATGCAGCTTTCTTCCCCGGGCCGTACCAAACCACCAGCCGGGCCGGATTCGGCCCGCGGGCCGTATGTTTGACACCATTCTTTTAACAGTGACGCAAGATCTACTAGTTCAGCTTCTAATGAAGGAAATACAGTGTTAGTTTTTAGGTAGATATTTCTTTACTAATTGACAAGTGACTGGTGAATTTTATAGTGAAGAAGTTGTGAGGTTACTATTAGTCATTAGTCCGTGGAGTTGTTGTTTTTTTAATTTTTGTGGCTCGCCCTTATGCATCCCTTCAAGCCTTTTGATACAAAACATACCTGACTAATGGCTGTTTCTTTAATTCTGGCTCTTGTTTGGTTCTAATGTTTCTTATGTTTGCATCGCTACTGTCGTTTATGTTTCTTAATTTTTCTTCTTTTTTTGTTATGATTTCATTTCCTCCTTATGTTGAGCTTTGCCTTTTGTATTCTTTAATCATTCATTCTTTAGTTGCTTCTTTGATGCCAAAGAGTCTTTCTACCACCTCACCTAGGTCTCTTTTTCTCTCTGTCACTTTCCAGGAGGGGAACTAGTCATCCCCATTTTAATGGAGGATCCCATAGATGTTCCTTCCGTATCCACCCATTCTTCTTTCATCTCCTCCCTTCCCCCAACCCTCCACCCCCTCCTCACCATTATTGAGACCACCAAAGAATCCTTGGCCATGGCCACTGAGGCGGGGATACCTTGCTTGTCGGACCGAGGCGGCGATGATTGTGATGATGATGGTGGTGATGATGATGGTGATGATAATGATGATGATGGCATGGTGATTTCGGGGTTTGGCTCTGGCGAAGCTTTCGACTCTAGCCTTCCCCCAACTGACGATGAAGATTTTGACAACACCTTCTCCCTGGTAACAGATAAAATCTTGACCACATCAACCTATGAAGGCGGCTACAAGGCCCTCGCACCCAAATGGGAAGCCAAGGACTTGAGGCCTAGTAAAGCCTCTGAGGCAGGTAGGACTACATCTACCTTGCCTTCACCCAACACTCGGGGTACGCCAGCCGCGGTAGCCCCTTCGGCCGCACTTCCTAAGCTACCCGCTGGGAAAATGAACAATCGCGAGCTTAAACCCCCGCAGCCGGATATAATCCTGCTTCCCCTCCCCACATCTTTTGATCTGGATGGCACCAAGCCAAGGGGTCCCCACATCACCTCGCCCATGTTGCGCACGGTGCCTAATGCCTTACCCACGGTACCCGGCGTTGTACGGAGAGTACCGCCGGGGGCTTCGGAAGTAATACGGGAATCGAGCAGCACCACGGGCATGGTGGTGGGCATAGTTTCAGCCGCCGCCCTCTGCATCCTCATACTCCTCTATGCCATGTATAAGTATAGGAACAGGGACGAAGGGTCTTACCAGGTGGACGAAACACGTAACTATATCAGCAACTCGGCGCAAACCAATGGCGCTGTGGTCAAAGATAAAACGCCAAGTGGCGGCACCAAAAGTGGAGCAGCAAACAAGAGACCCAAAGACAAGGACAAGGAATATTATGTATAGAAGTCAAGGTCCAATTCCCAACGCAAAGAAAATGAACTGTTAGAAAACAAATATATAAACATTTTGACAGTACCATATTGGCAACTGTGATCTCTTTTGAACTCAATACTTTCTGAGTCATTGGAACATTTGAACAACAACAACAAAAAAAGCAACAAAAGACTTGACTACATACTATGAAAGCACACTTACTATTGTAAGAGTTCCAGAGAGACTATTTAACCATCACTGGGATCTTTTCAAAGGAGTTCCTCCTGCTAGAGACCTTTTGGAAGTGTGGAAAAAAAAAAACATCAGAAGCCCCGAGTAAGTGTCCAAGGTTTGTGTGTTCACGTGCGTTTGATCCATCAGAGTTCCGACTACTACGCCCCTGACTGTCTGTTAATACCGTGTAAAATACGATCAATGTCATTTCAGTCATTCGGAGCTTGCATGTGAGATGTACGCGATTGGTGCTGGCATCTGTGTTTGGGGAGGGGGGACTTTAACCAACAATGGTTGGCGGGGGAGAAGACACAGTTTGGATTTCAGGAAAATGTAGCGTTCATGGATGTAGTTAAGTACAGAAATTGTCTTTTTTTTATTTCATTATTGTAGGTAAGGGTTGTTGAAAGATGGCAGTATAATACAACATTGGGACACCATGTTGGATTTGATACATCAGTGCAATGCTCTTTCTCCTTTCTGTTTGGGTTAGGGTTGAATTGAAACTTTGGGGCGGGGGGGGGGGGGGGGGACATGTCCTTATTATTAGCTTAAATTATAAATTTGTTTAAAAAAAAGAAGAAGCTAATTTTATATTTTACTACAAGATGTTGTTTTTTTTTTGCTAGTGGATTTAGAGTTGTTTTTTGTTTAATCTCTGGTTAAAATTCTATATTGTAGCAAGGATATTGAAAATGTTGTGACCAGCGTTGCCTGGCAACAAGACATTTTTTTTGGGGGGGGGTCAAATGTTGGGTAAGACAACTTGTCTCACTTGCTTTTTCTCTTAGTGGATATTTGACTGTGATGAAACTAGCTCTTTGGAGTTATTGTTTTTATGATTTTAACGTTATGTATTTCTGTTTTTTATCTGAAATTTTAAAAAAGGCCAAAAAACAGGAATAAAATGAAGAGGACAATATTATTCTGATGGATTTGGAGATTGCCAGCACCTTGATTGACTTTCAGTTACATTCCTTTCTTGGTTCTTAACTGTGAAATTGTTACTTTTGTTAGCTCAGCATTTTGTATTTTATTTTATTTTTTATTGTTGTAGCTTAATTTCATGTATTGTTTCTAAAATGTTGATCTTTTTTTTTAATTTCATTTATCATTCCATTAGTTCCAGCTAAAATCATTCATGTTTTTCTTTTTTTTTTTTTTTTAAATCAGTCAATGTTCACTTTAATTTTTTGTGTTGGTACTTGACTCGTCTTTTGCTCCTTTTGACTCTGAACCCTGAATTAAAAAAAAAATGTTGTTCCCAAACTTTTTTACATTTCGTGTATACCTGTGACTATGTCATTTTAGCAGAGAGATAGATATATATTGATATCATTCCTTGCTACTATTCACCAAAACACAATTTGTCCACCATTTTTCAACAGCTCAATGGTTTCCTTTTAGATCAAACTGCAGTCACATTTCCATATAAATGAAATGCGTAGTTGAGTAGCTGTCATTTACCTATAGATGATTATGTAAATTTTTCAACACTGTTCCACCATGCAGGAAGCGGAAAAGGAGATTTTGTGAGAACATTTTACTGGAGGATCTAAACCTGACTTTTTGCATGCACCATATTTTTTGTCTCAATGACTGTTTGTGGATTTTGGCCCATTGTTGGTAGATATCAGAACGTTATATGTGGATCTATTCGGCTCATGCAATGACTGGGGATTGCTTCATTTATCTTGTACCATTCAAAAAAGGACGGTATTATGGTTTTGCTCAATATCCTATTCATCCTAACATTCAATTTGACATGATTTTATTTAGAGAAATAATGACGTTTAAATTACAGTACTTTGTGGTTGACTACGATGGGGTCAAGACATTTTTTGGGTTGTTTTTATTACATTTTTTTCATCCAAACACAGTTTATTTATATTTATTTCCCTTCCTGATACTGAACTGTATCTGTGTCACTTTTGTGCACTTTACAGGCTCCTTTTCTATACTCTGAGATTCTATATAGTTTGGATCAAAGTGATGAGAAAATTAGCATGAGAATGAATGAATTTATTTATTTTTAAATTGCTATTATGGCTACTCCTTTATTGGTAAATATTTACTTAATAGTTGTCAACTGTTTGGCTGATTTTGGTGTTCTATCTCATTATTTACATTTCTACAATTAGTAACTTGTTTTCAAATCTAATCCATTTGTATTTTTTTTCAATGTCTCAATTGCTTTGGTTGTCACATTTTATTCCCAGGATGTTTTAACCTTTTGGTATTACCAAGTTAAAATCTGTTGAGAATAAGGTAGTGTTACCTTTATTTATTTATTTGCTGATTATAATTGATTTTCCTTTTATCCCCTGCAAATTTTATACCCCAGCATATTCAACTGTAATAATGTATCTTTACGCATATCAAAAGTATTCATTTTTTTCAGCAATTTTCCAATGTACAGCATACCCATCTTTTCCACTTTCAATGTGACGGGACAATATGGGCGTGGTTACGCCTACTGTCGACGCCCGTGAGTTCATTAGGCGCATGCGCAGTATCTCTTCCATTTGGAACGCTTTTTACCACGCTGATCTTGCAGCGTGCACGCCAAACCAGGTAAGAAATCGAGCAATTCACTGGCCTAAATGCGTTTTTATCACGCGATCGGGAGATTTTTCAGCAATTAGTTGAGCCCAAAACGCCAAGAAATCTCGTAGTTTAATGCCAGGTTTAACACAACGTCGACAATTTAAGTATGGGCTTCTTTTCTTGACCGGCCCTTGTGCCACATGTTACTAGTCAGCGTTAATGTTAGCGTCACGATTTGACTTCAAAAGCATATGCTCCGTTTTCTCTCCTTTATTGAGGCATGTTCTCCGTTTTATCTCCATTATTGAGTCGTGTTGCAAGGCTTTAAATTTAATCAAACAATGCAAGACATCAACCGACAGTTTCCTGGGTAAGTGTTCACTCTAGAATGACATCCAGGGGCACGACTTAGTTCCCGTTGTTTTGTATGTAATCGTTTTCATTCTGATTGCTAAATACTCGTTCCCGATTTGTACTTGTTCTGTTTTTACAAAAAAAAATCACGTGTACAAAATTTAAGACAACTTTCTCCTAGCTCGCTGGTGTCAAAGGTGCGGGCCGCGGGCCAAATCTGGCCCACCGTGTCATTTTGTGCGGCCTGAAAAAATAAATCATGAGTGCTGACTTTCTGTTAGGATTTAATTTAAATGAAGATTATACATGTATTTTATATCACTATCTTCCCCTTTTTAAATCAATAATTGTATTTTATGAATCATTTTTTTTACTTTTTTGTTTTTAAGTTTCAAAAAGCATACTGTAAAATTTAAAAATTGCTTTCTGTACTAATATTACACATTTTCCCCAAAATATTTTGTTTCCTTTTGAAATGAAAAACAAATTATTACAAGATATTTTCCCTCATGAAGAAAAAAAAGCTCAAACATTTGTTTTAGATATATAAAAAAAACAACTGAATATTTAGGGATTTTGATGCAGTTTTTTTAATCCAATTTAATTAGAAAAAATATCTAAATATTTCAAAAATAGTACAGCTCATGTGAAATCAAGTTCTCAACAACTGAATATTTAGGGATTTTGATGCAGTTTTTTTAATCCAATTTAATTAGAAAAAATATCTAAATATTTCAAAAATAGTACAGCTCATGTGAAATCAAGTTCTCAACAACTGAATATTTAGGGATTTTGATGCAGTTTTTTTAATCCAATTTAAATGGAAAAAAATATCTAAATATTTCAAAAATAGTACAGCTCATGTTAAATCAAGTTCTCAGTCTGTATATTTAATCTCGTTGTCTGGAAAAGGGGAAATAGCACTCGCTAACTTATTTTCATTCTTTATCTTGATGGTTTATTAAAATTCTTTTAAGATTTCTCTATACTGTAATTGGTTGGCAACCCCCAAATGCCTTGGTTAAATCAAGTTTTCACTGTTTAGCATCAAGATAAAACTACTTCCCGTTAAAAAATAACAACTAAGCCTACCTGTTGAATTTCCAGACTGTATATATGCTAACTTGTGCTTATTGTGTGCATTTTTTTCTCTGTTTAGCACCAAGATGCAGCTTTCTGTGTGCCTAGATCACTCTTGAGGTTACAGAAGAGGAGACTGGGACTGATCAAGGTAAAACTTCGCCCCACACAAAAAAAAGTTGAATCTCCAGTCTCTATATATTCTAACTTTTGCTATTTTTCTTGCAGGTTGGCCACTTGAAGATGTCTCTCTTGCATCATATGGTGTCTCTGTATTTCTGAAAATCTAAATTCAATAAAAGCCTAAATATTGATGACATTTCACTGGCCGTTCATTTTCCACAGCTTTTTGACTAGATCTTTAAGGTAAGAAGGTTGTCATTTAATATAGGAGCAAGAATTCTGTTATTTCTTCTAAATTTTATTTTCCAAATGTTTATCCCCCAATTTTTTCGAAGATTTCTCTTGCCAGTTTTGTCCCCATTTATTTTCTAAGTATTTATTCCCCCTCCTTTTTCCAAATTTTATTTTCCAAGTATTTATTCCCCCTGCTTTTTCCAAATTTTATTTTCCAAGTATTTATTCCCCCTGCTTTTTCCAAATTTTATTTTCCAAGTATTTATTCCCCCTGCTTTTTCCAAATTTTATTTTCCAAGTATTCGTCCCCCCTACTTTTTCCAACTTTTATTTTCTAATTATTTATCCCCCCTGCTTTTTCCAAGTATTATTTTCCAAGTATTTATTCCCCCTGCTTTTTCCAAATTTTATTTTCCAAGTATTTATTCCCCCTGCTTTTTCCAAATTTTATTTTCCAAGTATTTATTCCCCCTGCTTTTTCCAAATTTTATTTTCCAAGTATTTATCCCCCCTACTTTCTCCAACTTTTATTTTCTACATATTTATCCCCCCTGCTTTTTCCAAATTTTATTTTCTACATATATATTCCCCCTGCTTTTTCCAAATTTTATTTTCTACGTATTTAGTCCCCCTACTTTTATTTAATACATATTTATCCCCCCAGTTTTTGTTTAATTTTTTTACTAAGTGTTCATCCCCTCCTTTCTCATTTTTTTTACTGTGTTTATTCCCCATTTTTTTTACTAAGTGTTTATCCCCTCCTTTTTCATTTTTTTTACTAAGTGTTTATTGCCCTTTTTTTTTGTACATTTTTTTTTCTAAGTGTTTATTCTTTTTTTCCCCTAATTTTTCTGTGTTTTTTTTTTTTATGTTTACTTGTAAATAAAATATTTTAACTTTGATTATGACTTGCATTTTTTATTAAAGACAAAACACATGCATACATTCAAAAGCTTTTATTTTGAAAAACTTGAGCAAAATGAAGTAGTTCCTCCAGTCACCAGCAGGAAAAACAGGAAATAAAAGCTCCAGCTTTTATTTTGAAAAAGTTTGTAGATTGGTTCCCGTCGATGGTCCAGCATCGTAAAAAATCGAATCTTCTCCACCCTCTGGTGGAGAAGATTCGAAAATTGAAAAAGGGGGGTTAGTACACAGTTAGTTCAAAAAACAATGAGAAGGGCTCACCTTTATTTTGAAAAACTTGAAGTAGTTCCTCCTGTCACCAGCAGAAAATAAAAGCTCCAGCTTTTATTTTGAAAAAGTTTGTAGATTGGTTCCCGTTGTTGGTCCAGCATCGTAAAAAATCGAATCTTCTCCACCCTCTGGTGGAGAAGATTCGAAAATTGAAAAAGGGGGTTAGTACACAGTTAGTTCAAAAACCAATGAGAAGGGCTTACCTTTTATTTTGAAAAATGTCAGACAGGTTCACGTTGACCATCAAAGCAGAGGAAAAAAATTAGGGCGTCTGAGGCTATCTGTTCAATGGGGGAATTCTGTAAAACAAGAAAGGGTCAATATATCAAGTTTAGGACAACTTTTATTTTGAAAAATGCATAGATCAGTGCTGGCTATTACACCAATCTATGCATTTTTCAAAATAAAAGGTAAGACCTTGCAAATGTTTGGGAAAATATAAAAACATTTGCAAGGTCTTTTATTTTGAAAAAATGCATAGCTTGGCACTAGACCAATCTATGCATTTTTCAAAATAAAAGGGAAGAACTTAACTCTTCACAAGGTTTTGTCTGGAAACAAGGGGTCAATACATCAAGTTTAGTACAAAGTCTTAACTTTTATTTTGAAAAAATGCATAGATCAGTGCTGGCTATTACACCAACACCAATCTATGCATTTTTCAAAATAAAAGGCAAGACCTTGCAAATATATTTGCATGTGAGGTTTTACCTGACTTGGGTGGAATTCTCCCAATTCAGGTTAAACCTCACTTGCAAATGGTTGAGTAAAAAATATATTCACAAGGTCTTACCTTTTATCTTGAAAAAAATGCATAGATCAGTGCTGGATGTTACACCAGAATTAATCTACAATTTTTTTTCCAAAATAAAAGGAAAGACCTTGCAAATGTTTTTTAACTTAACCATTTGCAAGTGAGATTTTACCAGAATCAGGAAGAATGTCTGAAATGGGGGAGTTGTGTAGCCCATCTTGACTTGGGTGGAATTCTGGAAACAAAAAAAAAGGTCAATATACAAAGTTAAGTGAAAAAATGCATAGATCAGTGCTGGATGTTACACCAGAATCAATCTATGCATTTTTTAAAAATACATTCGCAAGGAAGGTTTTACCAGAATTGGGGAAATCTTTTATTTTGAAAAAAAAAAATAAAACATTTGGGGCTAAATACTTTTGCCTTGAGTTTTTCAGTCAATCATTTAAAATCTATTCATTCTTAAAATGCTTGTTTTTCTCTTCTTACACCAAGAAAAATAGTTATTTTATCATATGTGAGTCAAAAATGACCCCTGCACTATGGTTGAATAAATGCCTCACTTAAATTTTGTCAAAACCACTTTTAAAACTAAAAGTTAAAAGATCCAAGCCCTGAGGTCTTTAAGAAAGTTAATGGGGTAAAAATACATGATTGTCTTAATCCATCAAATATTAGCGGTTCCACTACATGGCAGATTATTTATTTAAATTCAGAAAATGTGAAAAGCCACATTGAAACTCACAAGCAAAAGCTACTTCTCTATTTTCCACTATAGTATTTATTTTAAAAATTAAATTCAATATGCATAAACCTACTTAAAATTTTTCCTTTATCGCAACATGTCTGGTCTACATTAACCATGATAATTAAGGGATTACCGTTTAGCCTAGAGGTCTTTGAGAAAGTTAAGGGGCTAAAATTATATAATTTATTAAAGTGCTCAGTGCCACTGCATGGCAGACTACTTTTTTAAATTCAGAAAAATGTGAAAAGCCACATTGAAACTCAAGCAGAAGCTACTCTTCACTTGCCACTATAGTATGTTTTTTTAAATTAAATTCAATAGGGATGACCCTAATTTAAATTTTTCCTTTATAGCAGCCATGTCTTTTCTACATTAACCACGATAATCGAGGGATTACTGTTTAACCCTGAGGTTTTAAAGAAAATTAAGGGGCTAAAATTATATTATTTAAGTGCCTAGTGCCACTACATGGCATATTATTTTTTTGAAATCAGAAAAATGTGAAAAGCCACATTGAAACTCAAGCGGAAGCTACCCCACTTGCTACTATAGTATTTTTTTTAATTAAATTCAATTGGGCTGACCCTACTTTGCGGTTTTTCCATTTATCACGGTCCACATTAACCGCGATAATCGAGGGATTACTGTTAATTCTTTTCGCATCCACAGATTGTTGCTGTTGAAAAACGAGCCAATTGCGCAAATCCTTGAATGCTGAAAGCTGAAGTTTAAATGTTAAACGGAGAAAATCGGAACTATTCAAAAAATACCCCCTTTCTTATGGCGTCGACCAGTTGATCCTTTCTGGTCGTTTCGGCCACATTCTTGATGTTTCCCAGTAGTCGGTGGTGCTCGTTGAGGGACTGAAACACACAAAGGAATGATTAGTTTTAAAATAAAGAGCGATCGGTAACGCAATGCAGCCAATTTGTTTGCAAACATTTTGCAGTCATTGCTACACCACGCTAACGGAGCATGCTACCGTCAACGATCACTCTTAAGATGAGAACTGGGGCTTCGGAATCCCCAAACGACGACATACAACATGTGCAGCAGCGTCTTGTGCGAAGTTTGTCAGAGTTTCTTCGGGAAATCGTCAGTTCTGAGCAACTCTGCAATGCACGCCCGTGCAGCCTCCCGGCCTGTAAGCCATTTTGCCGTTTGACTTCGACTATTTGAACTCTAACCTCGGCCACGCCTATTAAACATAGACACACACAAAATAGATTTTTTTTCATAATAACGTGCATTAGTTAGTGTTTGTGCGTGTGTAGATGCAGTAAAATTTACACAAATTTACAATTTACAGTGCAAATGCTTTTTGGTTGGATTTTAATACTAAAGAACAAAAAATACATTGTTTTCATAATAATACGCATTAGTCGGTGGTGGGGCGGGGGCGTGGCTGTAAAACGTGTTGATTGGGCTGTCATACTTGAAAAATACATTGTATTCATCATAACGTCTGTGGGGGAAGCTGTATATATTGTTTATATAATGTCGTGTAATAGATTAATACTTCTTGCTATTATTTTTTATGCATTTCACATCTGCGCCTTCAGTATTGACTAGTCAAATGAAAGGGCGCTCAAAATAGTCTGCCTGCTTAGTTGAAGCATTACGGTAATTCTATTCAAAACAGACGAGTGTTGAAGCACGATGACACGGAAGTGACCACGGCTTCGCCACTCTTGTTTTGAATAGATTTACCGTAATGCTTCGACTAAGCAGGAGGACTATTTTGTAAAATTTTATCTTTCAAATTTCTAAATCGTTATTTAATCAATGATTTAGAAAGTATGAGAATGCAAGTATGTGTACAATCATTAAGAATATACACATGGAACTTTCATCATTCAAAAAGGAATATTGTTCCAACTAGTGGAGGGGTTCCAAGTCTTGCTCACCTTTTTTCTTTTTCTTCCTCATGGTGAAGACAAATAAAATCTAAATCCGTTGATACTTCCTTGATGAGACTGATGCTCGAAATCTGAGAAGGGTCAAACATTATGAGTAGGATGAAATCCTGGTGGAGAGAGTGGTTCTCTGCGTGGGTTTCATCCGGGTACTCCTGTTTCCACTCACATTCAAAAAAACATGCATGGTAGGCTGATTGGTCAGGTATGGGTGTGAGTGTGCATGCATGTCCGTCTCCTTGTGCCCTGCGATTGGGTGTCCATCGATTCAGGGTGTCCCCCGCCTCTGACCTGGAGACAGCTGAGATTGGCTCCAGCACCCCCGGCGAACCTAATGAGGATAAAGCGGTTCAGAAAATGAGAAGAGTATTCATGGCCAAAATATAATTAACATCAGTCTGTGATTCCGATATTTTTTTAGGCCAGCAAAGAAGGTCTTGCAGGGCCTGACGGTCCACCACTGTCTCTAAAGCATGTGTAAAAGTGGCGGCCCGGGGGCCAAATCTGGCCCTCAGCATCATTTTGTGAGGCCCGGGAAAGTAAATCATGAGTGTCGACTCTGTTTTAGAATCAAAGTATAGATGTATACTACATTTTCTGATCCCCCCCCCTTTAAATCAATAATTGGAATTCTTTAATATTTATTTTTGATTTTAGTTTAAAAAATATTTTGTAAAATCTAAAAATATATTTTAAAAAAACGCTAAAATAAACATAGTTTTATTTCTATGAAAAAAAAATAGTATTCAGGGAATTTAATCCAGTACTTTTAATCCATTTATTTAAAAAAAAATCTAAATATTATATCTAAAATGGTCCGGCCCACATGAAATCAAGTTGACGTTAAAGCGACCCGCAAACCAACGCGAGTCTTACACCCTTGTCTAAAGTGTTGTCCATTTTGCAGTATATTATAGTGCGTTAGATTGCACGAAATTGGAACATAAGTGCAAACCTGTCCAGGAACTTACTATTCATGTGATTCAGGTGCTACACATGGAGAATGAGTTGTGTATTTCTGCATTTCTCCATTGTGTCAATCAGCTAGCTGGGTGCTATATTCTTATGCTTTGGCATCATAGCAATTTTATTTAAGGTTTATTCTGAATGACAAAAAGCAGCCACCATCACCTTCCAAACACATTTCCACCTCTAGTGGAATTGTTATTGCTCATCAACCAAAATGGTTTAGTACTACTCACAACTCTTGTATAAAGTACTCAGTGGCTTTTTAATTTTAAAGGGATAGTCATTTGGAAGATTTAGTTTCCTCTCTTGACAATTTGAAGTACCCTAATTATACAGTTCAAGGAGATACTGTACTTCCACACCACATGTACAGTATTTAAACCCAAAAGTGGTGAAAGCACATATTATCAAATCTATTTAGGATGCAACAAATGTTAAATGACTTTTTAATGTCAAAAAATGTACATTAAAATACCCTTTTTCATAAACCGGTAGAGCTATAAACCCAGTATATACATTTAAATGGTCATCATAAAAAATGATATGGACGGGGGAGTCTCAGTAGGTACAAATACTCGACCACCTAAAAAAAAAAAAACCTTACTTTTACCACTTTGCATCTCTGCCAAGTGCTACATCTACAACCAAAGGGAGTCACTCCTGCTTGACAATCTCAGTGCATCCAGAGGGAATTTGAATGAAGCAGCAGCATCTCCGTCCCCCCCTCCGAAGTGCATCAATACAGGCCACAAGATGCTTCCAGGCCTGCCTGCACACACCAGATGGGACACAAGGCTCGATGGATTGTGGTATCGTAAAAAGGGAGGTTAAGTGAACCATTGAGCTGCTCGAAGGTGACTGCAACAAGAGCAGCTGTAAAATACAATGAGTTTGTAAAATAGATTTTTTTTCCTTTTAAGACATAAAAAAAGCAACTTACCAGTCATTCGTTGCACTGCTGATGTTTTGAAGGGTAACAGGTAAGGGTACTTACTTTTCAAATCAATTCTCCTATTCATCACATTACGTCACACGAAATGATCTTAAGACGCATGTTTTTGGTAGAAATAAACAATAAGTTGCGGCACTTCCATTCCCACCCTTGCAGAAACCATTCATGGCAAATTACAGAAATAACTGCACATTGAGAGACTGTTTTTCATAGTTTGTCTGCAACTGATATGATTTTTTCTCTCTCTCTCGCCACACTGACACCGTGTAAAGGATGCTCCAGGCGTGTCCACAGCATTTGTTTTTACATTAAGTAAAAATGTTTGCTTTTGGTCTATGATAATAACAAAATTCCAAAACACATCACGGCCAAAATGCCCCTGTATTCAACAAAATGATATTCTATCTTGCAGTTTTTCTGAAATTGCATATTGGTCCGCAACCAATGTGTCAAAGTGGTGGCCCGAGGGGGCAAATCTGGCCCGCCACATAATTTTGTGTGGTCCGGATAAGTAAATTATGAGTGCTGAGTTTTTGTTTTAGGATCAAATTAAAATGAAGAGTATAGATTATATTAAATTCCCAGATTTTCCCCCTTTTAAATCAATAAATGTAATTTTAATCATTTTTTCTGTGTTTTTAGTTCAAAAATCATTTTGTAAAATCTAAAAATATGTATATAAAAAATCTAAAATAAACATTGTATTAGATCTATAAAAAACTGAATATTCAGGGCTTTTAATATAGTTCTTCTAATCCATTTATAAAATAAAAAAAATCTAAATATTACACCTAAAATGGTCCGGCCGACGTGGAATCAAGTTGATGATTCTATCAACAGTTATTTTCTAGATTTCTATAATGTAGTCTGATATCTGTATCATGAGCCAATTTTATTTAACCACTGGTGGATCAAAAAAGGAAAAAATACCCCAAATGGGGCTCTCTCTCTACTAGTATCTTTGCAAGTTTTTAAACCTCGTGCAATCCAAGCAGTCCCTTCGCTCTGTTTGGCCTGGTTGCTAGGGCGATTGGTTGTTACCATCCAAGTGGTGCAACACAAGTCCCACTATAACTGCCATAAAGAGGTGTGATGAAGCTCCCACTCACACTGCCAGGGGGTCATCATGACTGCTTCTGCACAGCTCATGCCTATCAAAAAGTGAAAATGACACCGCTCACCCAAGACTGTTACATATTCAGTGAGTAAACACTGAATGCACACGTCTCAAATTACTTTCCCACAGCTTGTCAATACAAATAGTTGCATGGTAATTGTACTAAAATGTATTATGTTTTGCTAGCAGGGAGAAAATGATGCCATAGACTCAGAACCTATTGAGACGTTGTGGCTGGATGCACTCACCGCCCCCGGGTTTAAATGAAAAAAATCGGAGCATAGCTGCTTGATTGAATGGCTTGTAACACAAGCCAAATAGGTTTTTCTCTAATGGGAATCGGCTTGGTGACGGCTGTAAAGGCCTTCGTTTGCACCTGAACGGAGGTAAGTAGCTGTGGACAATATGAGCAGTGGATCCTTAAAAGGGGATTTGCATTTAATGGCTGTTTTAGTGAGGAAATATTCAATGAGCCTTGAAAATGTATTCATGAGACTAGCTTTATGTGAGTGTTTGCATAGTGTATATACCTGATTTATTTCAAACTCTCATGTCTTCACTGTGGCTCAGGAGGGTTTAAAATGCAACAACCGGCTGTAATGGATGGACATTGAACATCTGCAAGCACTTTCCAGGTGAAGATAATCCTCCAAATTTATGGGTCCAAGGAAAAATCATCCTTTTAAATGATCCTTCAAATAAAGACAATCTCACACACACACACAAAAAAGAAATGGTCAGTCAGTCTAGCAGAGTTTCGTAAAAAAAAAAAAAAAATGCACTTGGAAAAGACTTCATAAAACACAGAGCTTTGTTTTATTGGGCCAAATAAAATAGAGAATGTAACTGCTTTACGTGTCAAAAGGGGATAAATGGAATAGACGATTGGATTTAAAAAGACAGACTACTAAAAGGATCTTATTCTGAATGAATTGAAAGTTGTAGATGTCAAGAATACAGACTCTATGACTATGAATTTAGAATTTTACAAGAAACAAATGCTTGAATTATTGCAAACAATGGGCTGAGATCCTACAAAATAGTCATGCCTCTACTTATGAATGCCTTTAAGTACAAAAGTTTCAGGTTACAACATTTCTATATGCAAATGAGTGACAAAAAAAGACATTAGTTACAAAATCCCCCAAAAAGTAAATGCATTTCCTTATCCATTATTTAATTTTGCAGTAATATGTTAATTGTGCTGCTGCCTTTTGTTGTAATGGGCTTGAAATAGTAATAATAATGATTCAATACAATTCAATTTTTATGCTTGGTGGAACCAACAGACATGGATAGGCTACAGAAGGTAGTCGAGGTCAAATTATCCACTCAAATAAGTTATTGAAATATTTTTTTACAGCACCCATGCAAGAGTTTTAGTTCCAGAAATAGCTGACAAAAAATATTGATCTTAAAAATAATGAGTTGCACTAATTTGAGGCCTACCTTTATAAGTAGATAGCTTTTTCTTACAAACTTTCAGGAGGTATTTCCTTTTTTCACCTTGACTATACCATTGTTTTAAACCAAAAAGCAAATTTTCTCATCTATAAATTCCAGAGCAAGCCAATGAACATATTCATCAACATTTGTCATCTGACAAGCTGGATTAATTGGCCTCAACCTAGGTGGGAAACCGTGTACATTCCGAGCAGGGGGATGGATCGGTGGGTTTTAAATATGTTTTTCTATCTAATACAGTGGAGATAAGCAGGCACCTTGTTTGCCGTGCAGTTACAGTATGAAGAAGCCCATTAGGGAACCAAGAGTGGAAATGAATGCTAAGCCTACAAAATATGATTTATTCACGAACGTGCAAATCTCAACCTGACCGCAATCTGTTTGGAAATAGATTAGCTATCCTCACAGGCTCTTATCAGACTGCTAGAAAGAAATATATTTTCTTGACTGGTTTGAAGTCCGCTATCCATACATTTTAAGTGCGAGACGCATATTAAAAGAGGACGTTATCATCCCATATACTACAGGATAAGAGCTGAGCATAACATTAAATATTTTGCTGTGTAGGCACTTTTTAGATAGGGTCAGTTGTCTTCTTCAAACAATTTACGCAAGTTTGAATGTAATTGGCTAATTATGACTACATCCCCATCTCCGGTTATTAAGTGTGTACACTACTCCGAATTCCATTTTATTCTAAATTACCCATTTACTTCTTATTTCTTTAAAAAAACATATTTTCTCATAGAAATAAGAGCATCAGAAGTTATCTTTTACTTTCATGGAGGTGCGACAGGCCAAGCAAGGAAAAAAAAACACCTACCTGTACACCAACATTGCTAGATAGCAAGATAATGTAAACCTTCCCAACATTTCCTGCAAAAGTCTAAAAGATTGTTAAGATAAAAAAAAGAGATGATCAAAAATAGAGTAATACAGGTAAAGCAATCTGTTTCCATAAAAAGGTATCAGTTATCTTGTTTTTTTGACTTAGCCAGATAAATATTTGAAGAGAGATTGCTAAAAAAAATATATATCTTGGCAGGGGAAGCAGTAGTCTCTTGCTGCAAAGCAAACAAAATACTGAAATGAATCAACACCAGGGGTTCCTTGGAAAAACAAACATTAAGGCCCCATTAGGATTTATTTGTTGTGCGTACACTTATTCACAGTTCATAAAAAAAAATAGACTTTAGTGTTTATTTTACAAATCCATAAAACATTAAATATGCTACACCATCATGACAAGAACGAATAAAAAAAAGGCACTATTGATCTTTTCAGTTGTGTTATATCAAGCAATTGCAGCAACTATTATCGTGGCATATGCGCACAAACTTTATGTACTGGCACAAATAACTAAGTAAAGAAAATTAAATTCATTGTGATAAAATGAATCAGTACTCACCCTTTTCTGTAGTCTCAATGTCACATTATTTTGAGGTTGGCACCATCCATGGATGTGTTTTTGAGCGAATTAGAAGGATTAGTGCTGACACAAGTGCAGTGAAACTGCTTTACTGTGTTGCGGTTTAGCACTGGTTCAATATAGATAGTTCAAAAAACAAAAGTTCATATGTGGTTGAGTTGCAAAGGATCTGTGAGGGATTTGGTCATTGTGGAGCCATCCAAATCGAAGGTGGTTAAACGTTTGTGTGGTGCTAAGAGAGAGAAAAAAACAGAGAGAGAAAAACAATGTTTTAGCCAGGTAACCAGTCCTCAAGGGTGGTTATATGTGCAGGTTTTTTGTTCCAACTGAGCCAGGCAGAGACAGTTTACTCAATGAGATTTCTGCAGAAAACAAGAAGTACTTGACTACAATCCAGTATTGCACTTGTAGGACAACACATAGCTAAAAAAATGTCTTCTTTATGTAGTTGGAACAAAAACCCGCATTCACTACGGCCCTTTCTGGAATAGTTTGTCCATCCCTGGATAGTCCATTTCTATAAGTCTGGACCAGAAAGATACTGTATTCTATCCTTAAATTAAAATTATTTTCTGTACATCTCGCGAGGCCTATTTAAATGGTGGGACAGAAAGTAGAGACAGCACTGGGTTCCAGGTCTTAACGACAACAAGGTTTAAACCGGCTTAAAACAAAATCTTCAAAAATCCAAAGAAGTTTCTGCCTATAATTCAGATTCAAAAGTGACTTGTTCCCAGTTCCCTGTTTTCAGCACTCATTTTTATGCAGATTTCATGACCAAAATGACCTGACAACATCTTGAAGAATTAAAAAGTGACATACTAAACCCCAAAAAGATTAAAACTCACCAAGTGTATCAGCCCTTCCAGTGCCATTGAGGACAGCATCGGGGGTGTCAATGGAGGAAGCCAACACAGCTCGCCTCAGACTCCTGGAAGCAGCATCCAACTTTTCCTCCTAAAAGACAAATTCACTTTTTCAATCATTCATTCATTCATTCATTTTATGTAGCGCTTTTCCTCACAAATTTATTTAATACTGCGATTGGCTGGCCACCAATTCAGGGTTTCCCCCACCTCTGACAGGCGAGCTGGGATAAGCTCCAGCACCCCCACAAACCTGGTGAGGATAAAGCGTTTCAGAAAATGAGATGTATGTGTTCATACCCTGCACTCGTGAATTTTGCGTTTGGACTCATCAAGCTGGTGCTGCAGGTCCCAGACAATTTCTTTGTGTTTGATGTAGCGTTGGTCAACCAATTCCTTCTGTTGTTGGGATTCCTGTTTGTAACAGATGGAAGGCATGTATTATTCTGAATTGTATAGTCTTTCGAAAAAAAAAAAAAAAAAAAAAAACGAAGCCAGCCTAACACAAAGGACCGATACCTCCAAGTCTTTGAAAATGTCTGTCAGATAATGTTTATGTGGAATTGAGTTAGAGTAGTCCCTTGCGGTTTTTGAATTCTGTTAAAAAACTAAAAAACCATCGATTGTTATGTAGTTCAAATTAAGCTCTATACATTTGTTTATCCAGGCCTTATGACTATCAGGACCAAGCTATTGTCTTATAGTTACAAACTAAATTCTTATATTTTATGCATAAAATTGTACTATTTAATTCCTAACAGTGTATTTTAGGCTGCACTTCATACAGCACTTCTACTATTGTGTTCTTTTTTGTCTAGTGAGAGTTTAAGTTCGATTATTTGGCATTTACACTTTATAACTAATGAGATGGATCCAGCTAATTATGTTTCTATTTCACTTAACAAAAACAGCAAGTTAAATAAAATTAACAAAGTATTTCTATTTATATCAGTTTTTTAAGGTTACCATATAATATCTTTAAGGAAAAGGATGCAATAAAATACAAATAGTAAATTATGGGTAAAAGCCAGGATGCAAGAAAAAAAACAATGAACTTCCTTCTCTTAAGTGTGCTGCAAACTTGCTTGTTAGCAGCCTAGCTATGAAAAATCATTCCCCAGAAAAGAAAAGTGAAATGAAGCATCATTTCCAGTTGAAAGCTCATCTGAAGAAATGATTACATCCGACGGCTGCACCAGATTTCTGTGGATGATAACAGCCCCAGATCATGTGACATACTCGTATTTGCAAAGATGATGGAAGCTGTCCACTAACAATGACAAAATTTGGCATTGTTATTCTTCTAGTTAGAAGAAAACATTGGGTTTTTCTCACTATGTGTATCTCCTACACTCAAATGCTCATTCAATGCAAGGACATTGGGTCACTATTAAAATAATGTATAATGTTCTCCTATATTATAGTTATAGTTTGCTTGTAGTTATTGATTTTTTTGTTAACCACTGCGTCTTTAAATAGACTTCTGACCCTCAGTCAGATGGCAAACTGGGTGAAAAGATGTGGTTGTCACATTGTGCAATGCTGATTGCTACATTTGTGGAGACAGTGGCACACGCAGATGACACTCGCCCGGACAGAGGAAAGTGGGTCGATGCATTCTACTGTTGCAGAAATGATTGAACTTGATGGTGGTCTGCAGTCAATGGCTAACAGGCAAGAGACTTGAGGGGACAAGAGAGACAGACAGCTTGAGTAAAACAAGCTTGAGTGTTCAGTAATTCTTAAAAGCCGAAGAGATAACTATGTCTATTTGGATCTAGTCAAATCTATATAAACGATTGACTATAGCTTATGAATCCAATACAAATTATAGGTTATTTCCAAAACTATACTTTACACAAAAACATTCGATAGCTCCAAAATACAAGTATTAACCAAATTAACATCGGCAAGTTGCTTCCTCCTCCATAGCAACGATATTATGACAAACTTTGCCATGAAGTGAAAACATATTTTAATTTGAAAGAATGTATAAGATGCTTCCTTAAAATAAGGGGTTCAAAAAAGGAGGCTTATTGACCCATTATTATCCACAAGCTTTTAACTAATTCAGTCCCCCTATGAGAATTTACTATGTTTTATCAACAGAAAGTTTTAAAATACCTCTAATACTTAACAGTGAATTCCAAGATTGGGAACAATGTTACTGCTCTGCACAACCATCAGCAGAAAACAGCATTACAGTACAGAATTTTAACATATAAAATCCCCACATTTAGTCTACAAGATATTTCTTAGATAAATGGAAGCAACATATTAGCCTCACTAAACAAGAGCTTACCATCTTGAGATCCAACACACGACCCTGCAGAGACAAAATGCATAATCAAAAATGTGCTGTAGCAAATTGATTACTATATACTATATACTATATATTATATACTATAATTCAATGACTAGTTTGCATTTCAATGTTTCTGTCACTACCACTCTTATGCACACCTGCTTCTTCCTCATGGGTTAAAAAAAACATTGGCACTTTCTAAAGAAGCCTTCTCCATTCTAAAAATCCCTTTACCCACCATTCAGTTCAATTTCCTTTCTACATCTTCCTCTTCTCATTTTTCTTAATTAGAAGCTCGACTGGGTACAAGACAGCTGAATAATTGCACACAAGTTTTGCCAGGTGCTGTCGAGTAGTAGCAGATGGATTCCAGGATTTCAACTCTTGGCAAGTGGAGGTTTATATATCTGCTGGTAGTGAGCAAAGGCCAAGGGAGGTGTTTGGGGTTCACTCAACCTTTGTAAAGGTGATGCTAGACATTGTTGCACCATGGGGATAGAAACAGGGCTACCAGTGGCTTGAAAAACTTGCTTTAATTAACTACTCGTCAAGGCATGGCTGCAAAACAAGTGTGTAGCGCCACATCACAGAGGTCCTTACTCAAAACTTCAAAGAATACAGCAGCTATTTATATCCTGTATGCAATATGATAATAAAGCACTTAAAAATAAAGTAGAATGGTCTTTCTAGTTAAGATGAGTAATTTCCTTGAGCTGATACACTTGCTGGACACAGCATTAAATGTGTCTTAACAAGATAAAAGATGGATAGTAATAATATTTGAATCATTATCGGTATCGTTGTTTTTTTCTGGTCTTGTTTGCGTTTGCAGCATCAGTGACAACAAAGACTTCAATTGCTGGATTCAACATTTATTGTCTTTGATGGCACTGAAACAAGATATTGTAATTCATTTCAAGCTTTTAGAGTGGATGTTCATGGCCATGAATTGCATACAAAAGTATGTATATTATGCACAATATTTGTTGTTGTGTGGTGATTTATAACACCCCTTGTTTTGGGATAGTAACCTCGACTAAAGTTAGAAGAAATTTATGACCACATGATTTCAGTTTGCTAATATTTATCATCAGACTTTAGGCATAGTAATCCTATCTGCTATTTTAAAATAGGCAGACTTATCTTTTTGTATATTGAAAATGAAGCAGTCCTTCTATTTATAATACCCCTACAAAATATTCTGTAATTAAATATCTTGGATTTGTATTATTTAGATTGCATCTTAGTTTGGATACATACCTGAAGGCTCCTCACTTCTTCATCCTTCTTACGATTCACCTCGAGCAGTTCTAAACAAAAAAGGCAATATTTATGTGTTAGTTTCCATTTTCTTCTTCTGCCAAATGTTTATTCCCTGCATGTTATAGAAGTGGCAATCTTAACCAGTAAACACGATCCACAACAAAGAGCAACTCAATTTAAATAATAATAATAATAATAATATGCAAGTCTAGTTTGTGCTCAATGTTAATTGCAGCTCCAAATTATATTCTGTTGCAATCACTGATTGTTTATCTAATTAGATCCTTATTTGGAAACGGATTTTATTTCCCACTACCGCAATGTTTACACACATTGCATGATGCTGTGCTAATTTAACTTTGTAAGCTATTTCAATTAAATGCAAGCAAGGCGTTACAGCATTAATCAAAATGAGAATGAATGATCAAATGCATTTTAAATCAATATCAAGAGAATGCTCGGAAAGTAAAAGTGTTTCAGTGATTACACTTGCTGTGCCTCATTACTTGCAATACAAAAACAAAGTTAAATAAATGCTTGCAGAATTGGAAATGGTTTCAAATGTATCTTTGCTAAGCTTTAAGTGCCTTCTGATGAAAATAAATAAATAACAGAAAACACTTGATGTCTCCAGCTGCTTTCCTGAAACCATTTGCCCTTGGAAATGCCTCCGCAAACATTATTTGTTAAGTGTGTAAAACATTTTATTTGCTCATCTCAAATTCAATGTCGGATACTGTATGTTGTAAAAAAAAAAAAAGCCACAGCTTTAGCTCAGGCATAGAAACATTTTTAAATGAGTATTGCCTGTATGTCAGGTCAAATAATGTTCCAGATACGAGCCGAAAAAAAGGAATAAAGATAAATAATAAAAAAGGGAATATACTTTAGTTTTGCTGACTCAGGCAATTAACAACCAGTCGCCGGAGGTGGGCAATTAAATGACTTTAATTGAAAAAAAAGGCTTATATTAGAATTTGATGGACGAGTTTATGGTGTAGCAAAGGTTATAAGTATTCAGCTATTGTAATTGAAAAGCTACTTTTGTGACTACCAGAACTTTGGAGAAGAAATTATTTATGCACTGATTGTTAGACTTATGGTGCTGAAAAAATAAGTGATTTTAATCTAAAATCAAATAGATTTGATTTTGCTCGATCGTGTGACCTAATGAATGAACAGAGATGTTGGGGCCAGCATTGCTCATGTTCTCTTACTGTGCCTTGGGTAAAAAAAATTCAAAAAAGCTATAATGCCTTTCCTGAGTGGTTTAAAAAAATGCGATATGGGAGGAAGGAAGCGAATGAAGAGATTAAATATGTCATATGTTGAGAAGGGCGCTCGCGCCCAAGTAAAGATGAGGACATTTAACAGATACGATCAGGTGAAAAGGGGAAGCAGGCGGAGATGCTGAAACAGTGTAAAAAAATTACAACGTTAAGAAGAAGCCATTAAAAAGAGGTCAAATTATTACTGACAATTTTAATTACACAGCTGCCTGATTACATTGCCTATTTATAAATTTGATGAGGGTAATCTGGAAGGATTAAATTCCTTCAATTTGCACTTTTTGTTCTGATGTTCTGATATACATATATATTATACACACACACACATATATACACATTTATACACACACATATACGCATTCATATACACATACATACATATATATATATCAAATCTCAAAAGTTGGGCCTTGGCAGAAGTGCATCCAACTTGCATGCCATTCTAATTGGGTTCAAATAAATGCCATCCTTATTTGATGATTCATATAATATCAATTTCTCTGCATCTTTTGGTTTTACTTCATTTTCAGCATGGTGGTATATGAAGATTTCAGACAGATAACAGTTAAATGAGTGACATTACAGCAGTGGCAGCAGAATGATTGTGTACCTTTTTTTTCTTTGCTGATGGAATGTAACATCTTTTCTTTTTCTTCTAGGCGTTGCAAAAGAGCATCCCGGTCTGTGCTCCGGCTCTGCTTGAGTGCTTTTAGCTCATCCCTGGTGTACTTGTGCTGCCTCCTTAGGTGGTGTTCTTTTGTATCATGCTCCCGCATCTCCTCCCGCAGCCAACGTATCTTTGACTGCTCAGTTAGAGTTGAAGAATTCACAACAAATGTAATAAATGTGGAATTTGGAGAAAGAATAGACGTGTATGTCTAAACTCTATGACAATAAGACATAGCAGCAATACTGAATTTCAACAGGTTAAAAATAAAAAACAATGATGAATTTTGACTGTTATTAAATACTTATATATTGATACATTTTGTAGTTATATTAGCCAAGACTAATCTGTTTAATGTTTTTCTTTTAGTAAATGTAAACTAATTTCATTGTAAAATACTATGTTTTCATATGCATACCATAGTGTACTAAATATAATGTCGAGTTTAACAGAATATATGTTTAATGTATTTCCATAGTACCAATTCTTTGACATCAAAAATAATTAAATTGCTAAAACTTCAAATGATTAAAATAAACAGATCTTTTCTACCTGTGATCTACACAATTTGCTAAGCACATCCACCACATAGAAAAGTCATACCTTTATTTCTGCATGCCAAAAGGAGGAGTCTTTTTCTAAAGTAGCTTTCTTAGTTGCCTGTCAAAAAAAATGAGTAGTTGTGAAAAGTAATGTTCTGCATGACAAACCAACCTTTTTTTTCTAATACTGCATGCAAAGCCCAATGCCACATTGGTAAAATAAAACAAATTACATTTATAGACATTTATCGCAAACTTAAACCGAAATTAGGTTATCCAAAGTATTACTAGATTTGATGAACAGATGAGGCCAAAACCTTTTAGAAACATTTTGTTAGAGGTCTTAACACAAATCAACATTCTTCCATGAACACCAGGGACACTTTTCAAACTGTCACTTCAAACCAGGTTGAAACTAAACAGAAATTCCAAGCAAGTGCTTGACAGAAGGTTCAAAGTGCATCTGTGGATTGTAGTGGTGGTCGGGTCCACAAGGACTTGGCACAGAAGAAACTATGACTGACGATACAAATATTTTTGGGATCAAAAAGAACCCTGCTGCAGGGGAGAGTCGTCTGAGAATTGAAAGTGTTGTTGGTGGGAATGAATGTGCACCAAATGCTGACTTCTCCACAAAAGTATTGTTTTTTGAGTCCATTATTTTAGTATCCATTTGCGATTAATATACCGTCTTTTTAAATTAACATGTACAGAGGTTAGGGATACACACCTGTATCAGTACCAAAAATTCACGTTAATATTTGTAAAAAGTTGTTAGTTGTACGATCATGTCAGACTTAAATAAAATAAATTGACCCTATATAAGACAGTATCAATCAACCATTGCAGATCAAATCAATCAAAGTATCATTGCTGACAGTAGAAGTACCAGAAGAGACTACTGTACGTATACAGTATAAACAACAGGCATTGGTCTTTTTCTGATCATGCATGCGTGACGTAGTACTTTAAATCTATTAGCAAACAACAATCATACCTGATATTTGTTGTCACCATTCCTTGGGAAGCCTTGGAGAGTAACATCTAGTTCTTCACTGATGGTGGAAAGCAGTAACCCATGTTCTGTTTCCATCTGTGCCACTTTCTGTTCCAGTTTGATAAGCTCGGTTACAGTTGCATGCCCCCTAACATCTGACCGGATCTAAAGAAGATATAAGACCAATGAGTTATTCAGGATACACATTACTGTAGTAGTATGTAGTAGCACAGTACAAAATGTGTATGTAAGTTTTAGAAAAAGAAGACGCGGACAACACTTTGAAATTACAGTGTAATCCCTGAGTCTGTTTTGCTTTCTTCCCACATAAACAGGCCTAGTTAACCTTCTTTGTCTGGTCTATTCTGTCAATAGTTTCAGGCCTCCTTCCAGGGCACAGTCAATTAATATGTCAGGGCCACAGGAACTAACTGATCAGGCTGCCTGGGGACTGTGGGTCATCATTCTGTCTCCCAGTGACAAACTACCCACGTTACATAAAGAACATTCCTTTTTTTTCTCCATTCAGCCAATTTAGAGTCAATACATAGATGCCCTGAAGAGATCATCTTACTTATAGAGCCTGTCAGGGGAGAGTGAAGCCTCCATCTGCTGTTGTAAAATACCTCCACTTTTATGTAGCAGCCCCTTTGAAATAGTGCTGATATGGCACAAAAATAACCTTTCAAAGTATACCAAGGTTCGCCTGAACACGGCATTGTCTTGAATACTTGGTTGTGTTATCACGAAAACAAAATATGTGTGAAATAAAACTGGATTTGAGCAATACTAACACTGGAGGATGTGCAATGCTTTTATTTTGTCTAATTTTGATGATGCATATCTGGTTCTTATAATCAGTGCATTTGTCTTTCTAACGACAACTAATGTGTGAAGGCAATAGCCTCTGAAAGCTGCTCATGAAGTGATACATTGATCTTGGACACTTCAAAAGTGATATGCTTTAATTTGGTGCCCTTTAGTGGTGATGAGGCAGGAAATGTCTCAGTAGCAAAGAGAAGCGGCATACGATCTCTATCTTGTGCCAGTGGGGGAACGCGCATCCCAGCACGAAAGGATAGAAAAACACTACAATTAAAGTTGAATTGAAAAAAAAGATAGATCACGGGTGGTTGGCCCCTTGAACTATTAAGCAAAGGTTTGAGAACCCTTGATCTACATGATATTGAAGCAGGTATTTCAACTCAATTTAACCAGTCCTTTCATATTCAATTTGAATAGAATGACAGTACTTACTTCCTCCAGTTCCAAGTTAAGCAGTTGGTAGTTTTTGTACAGGACTGCATGCGCATCTTCTTTTAAACGCAGGTCTGCAGAGAGCTTATCACACTCATCCTTCATCCTGTCCAACTTGACTTGCAGTGCCTCGCACAACTTCTTGTCTGACACTGCAACTTCCTAATGGACAGAAGGTGTGTTTTAATGATCATCATAAACGTAGGGATGGAATAATTGGACACAATTAAATGTATCAATCAATATGTACCCTATCCTAGCACTCATCTATATTGTAAAATGACAGTGTATCATGAAACCCTTTAATTGCAAATTAGAGTGGGACTATCATTGACTAAAACCTGGGATGAACTGACAAACTGTGAAAGGAAAAAGCAAAAAGAGGGATGGAGGGGAACAGAGAATGAAAAAAACGATAAATACTATATTAAAGCTAGAGGCAGGTGACAAGTGAAGGGATTATGAGGAAAAGGGATGATACAGTGGAAAGGAAATCGAGAGAGTACAAGGACAGGGAAAATTGCTATTTTAAGCTTTTTCCCCCGAAAGTTGACTATAGCTAAACATGAATATACGCTGCTAGCTATGTTCTTTGTCGATTGGGTGGGCTTCTTAGGGACATGCACAGCACCCATAGGCTGGGACTTTAAATATTCAAGAACATGCCCTTGTCCTCACGAAACTAAAATAACATTATGAGCTCCAGTACGTATGGCAGATAACAGAAATATGTGCTCCATTAATTCATATCAAGAAGGACCATACACCTTATAAACAATAAAATAATTTTCACAGCATTTCCTCAAAGGGCCTTAAAGGGGAGTTGAAGTTCATTTCTGAAGGCTGATTGGGATAATAGATCAATATTTGGACCTTGTGCTTCGCAATAGATATATAATTATTTCCTTTTAAACTTACTTGAACAGCATTTAAATGTGACTGGATTTCATCACGTTGTTGACGGCAAAATACCAGCATCTCATGTAGTTCCTTATTTTTCATTCTGCTTTCTTCAATGGTGGCCTTCAGGTTGACCACTTCCTTCTGATGAATCTCCCTTTCCAGCTGAAGCTGTTGCCTCAATGTGTCTGGCTCTTGCTGAACCATAGCCAGCTTGGCCTGTAATTTCACCGTGACCTTCTGTAACTCATTCTTGGAAGCTTCCGCTACTGTCAAACGCTGTGATAGCTGGGCATGAGCTGCTGTCATATGATTTAGTGAGTCTTGTAGTTCATCATGCTTATTTTGATCTTTCATACTAAGAAGAGCTTGTGTATCAGCTTGTTCAACGAGTCTTTGATTGTCTTCCCTTAGTCTCGCCAGGCTGTCCAAGTGACGTCGAACTTCCATCTGAAGGGCAACAGAGGACTCCCTCACCTATAATTACAAAATGCTCCTTAAATCTGGGTATGTATTTTCAAATTACCCTAAAGCCTACCTCCCGGATCTCCTGTTCTACAGCCAGTTGGCGCTGGTAGCTCTGAGAAAGCGAGACGTCCTTGCGATGTAGCTCTTCTTCACGCAGGGCCAAACGTTGTAGGTTTTCAGCCAGCTCTTTGCGGGCAGCCTCAGCCTGCTGGCTCAATGCCTTCAGTTGAGAGTGGGGGCTCCCTTTTTCTTTTGCTTCCTGGAGAAAGGAAGAGAAAGAGTATGAGGTGAGGCATGTAATAGAACAGGGAACAAAAAAATACAGAAGATGATGGGGACAGAATTACTGTGGAGAACAAAGACACACTCAAAGAATATTTAACAGGGGCAGGAGGAAGAATAATGGCGACATAATGGCTTTATGCCATATGCAGTTCGTTATTCAAAGGGCTCGTACCCAGCATTGCGATAAGTGATAGCTGCCAGGTCTGTGCAAGAGAGATTTTGTCTTTGACTGAACTTTGCTGTTGCTCACATACTAATCATTTAATTGAACAACTGATGAGATATCATTATTAACCTGGAAGGTGGAAATTAAATTATAATTAATTCATATTCCCAAAAATATTCACATCCAAGCAATTTTGTTGCACACTCTGATGGATATTAATTGAAGATCAGGGCCTGAAAAAGCCAATAGAATCAAATCTGGAGAAAGCAGAGATTGAGCATAGAATTCAGCAAATCATAATGTCTTTGAGCTTAGAAATTCCACAAAGGAAAATCCAACAGGCTACTGGAAATGCAGAGTAAACTAATACCCCACACTTCAAGAGCATCTCTCAGGGGAAACCAAATGCTAAACGTTCCAATTCCAGAGAAGCAAAACATCAAGGTCCCATTGAGGATTCAACTGAAAATATTCAGGCCGAACAAAAAAACAAACTACTACTCCTTCTGAATCCAGCCTGAAGGACTCCCTCATTTTATCTGCCTCTACTTCAAAGAGCTTTTCAATGACCTTTCCAGCAGAAATAAAAAAATCCACCCTCCAGGTCTCTAGATTCTGCTTCTTCACTAAATGTGGATAAATGACATGAGGAGCTCTGTCTCCTTCTATCCCCAAGTCAAGGTCCGATATAACAAATCCGGGAAGTCAATACTACAAACCTTACATGTAACCAACAGTGATGATTTACCTGTAGATACCACGTCTGTCCTTTCTATTCGAAAAACGTTCTCCAAGGCCTCTCTAAACTTCTCCCATGTATATTTTTTCCTCAGCAATTACTGTTGCTATGTGATGCTTTGCCTGCCTGTACCCATCCACATTAACCTGGGTTTGCATGGCCAAAAATACCTGCTCATGCATAATAACAGTCCTCCCCAGAGGAGTAGAACAATAGGTTCGAGGGCTACAATTACAACAAATGCCAACCACCTTTGGCCATCTCACTATGGAACATGATAGCAATCCTGCACAATATAAGAATTTAAACTCCTCCGTTTAATACTTATTTCTTTCTAAACGTAAACAGTAAACATTCACAAAAACATTTTAAAAATGCATGCATATATGCACATGTAAAACATGCTCATTTGTTTTAGTGGACTAGTAATTTTAATATAAAGCAACAGAACATTTTTTCTCATCATCTATTATTCATCATAGCGTATAAGAAGAGTTTACAGTAATTCTTCCCTTGTGCTTATTTTACAGGGAATTCCAGTGAAAGGCATTTATGTAAAAATTGGATGAAATAAAAACTATTAATAATTTAGCAACTGCATTTGTTGGAAAATTAGTGTTTAGCTGATTTATGTCATCTTAAAATAACGAAAGCGGCTACGATAGTTTTCATTCTTTTCTCACCTCTTGTTTATGAATTGCAATGACTCTAAATATAGCTCAAAATTGGAGCATAGTATGCTATGTAATTGTATATCAACCCTTTAATTCGAAATCAGGGTTCCTGAAGTTTTCAAGTTAACACAGTTGGGTTTCAATGAAATTAGTTGATGTGATATTTTCTATACTCCAAAATGCATTTTAAGACTGGCACTATTTATAAAAATCCCTGACTGGACTGACCTGAGCAGCCTTTTCAGTGTGAAGTCGAAGATTGGTACGGGCCTCTTCCAGGTCCCTCTGCAGTCGACTGCACTTTGTCCTCCACTGATGCACGGCCTTTTGGGCCTTAGCTCTCAATTCTTCTTTACTCCTTGTACTTTCATGGAGTAATGCCTCAGTCTCAGTTTTTTCTGTCTTCCCTCGGCTCTGAAAAGAAAGGCAAGATTAATTTCCTCAAAAGTGCTTTTGCTCAGTAGGCAGTATTGTTCTTGGCATCTTTGCACATTTTCTTCTTAGGTCTAGAATAAAATGTTATTTACATTAAAGATATTCCATCAAAATCTGGTCAATGTTGAACCACTTCATGATATTACATACTGTAACCTTTCAGGAAAAAGGATAACAGAGAACCATTGCTAATCAATGTTTAACAAAGTAACTGAAGAAACTTAGAAATACCTGTATCTCCTTAAGTTTTTCAAGCATTTCCACTTGCTGTTCCTCCCGCCGTGCCAACTCTGTAGACAAGCCCTATTGCAGAGAAACAAAATATAAATAGTTAAAGTGTGCAAAAGTAAAAGAAAAACAATTCCAGGATAAGAAAGCTGAAAACAAGCAATTGAAAACTGGATTCTCCTTTGAACAAGACAAAGAAATAGTCCACAGATACTTCATATTAGATTACATTACAACAACCTGAAATCAATTTGAAGTTTATAGTTCGACGTTATAACTGTGAAGTTGAAGTATTTAGGCCAAGTAGTATTGTCGGTTAGTCAGAGGCTGATGAGTCACCAGGAATTGATGTAGTCAACTCACAGCATTTGCATTTTTTTACTGTTAATATAAAGAAAGAATAGTTAGAACTATGTTAACCCATTTTTTTAAAATTGTCACAATAATTAGTTTTTTAATTATTATTTTATTATTGATTACTAAAAAGGAGCTACCGATCAAACTTACATGTTTAAATGTCATAGGGAATCATTTGAATTAAATGACGTAAATAAAGATTTAGATCTCAATTTTATAATACATTTTGAAATACTGCACGTGACACACACACACCTCCAACTGGATACTCAGCTGAAGCCGCTCTCGCTCCTTGCGTTCCACAGATTTCTTCAGCTTCTCGACCTCGTTGTTGACCGATACCTTGTGCAGTTGAGCTCGGAGTTCTGCTACTTCTTTTTCCATGTCTGAACCAACTATACAAATTCAATACAGAAAAGACAAGACTTTGTGAAAAACCAAAGCTTCCCAAAATCAGCCTAATGTTCTTTTTACTTCAAATTAGTTCCTATTAGTACTTACTTTTTTTGACAAAAACAACTACCATATTTATTTAGATATTGTGGCAGCCATATTGCTTCTAATGTCAAAATATCTTGATTTTTACAATGGTTCATATTACCGCAATAGTTCTCAATTTCAAACAAGAAATAAAATTTAAAAAATCAAAGTGGAATTTTGTTTTATTTCAATATTCATTATATTCTTAAAGTAGCTTGAAAAAAGAATTCTTTCCACACACATAACTGCACAACTCTTGTAAAAAGACATCCAGGCTTTTTACAAACTGATGCAAAATAATAAAACTTTAGTACAATTTTAAATGAATTTAATGAAATGCTCCCGTTTGCTCAATTATTTTTAACTAACCTCTATGAATGAAGGAAGTATCTACCACTTACCTTTGTACATTTTATTAGTCAGCCATGAAAGATACATGAATTAACTAAACAATGAAAAAAGGCAACGTGCCTAATCACACTCCTGACACCTTCAATACTACCTTCAAATTGCTTACCTCGTAACCGTTCTTCCTCCCTTCCTTGATAGTTGCAGTGAATGGGCTGATTAGGCTGAAGCCAGGCCTTCTGTAGCTCTGTCTTCTCCTTCCTGGTTCTCAGTAACTCCCCACGCATATTGTCCACCTGTGAATCATGACCCAAGCATGGAAAAAAATATCGATGAATTAAACCTTTTGGCATTTCTTTGAGTGGAGTTTGCCATGTGGATACCTCAAGATTTATTGTTTGCATTCAGACTCACACACAGCAGAGTAAAAATAAAATGGATAAAAACCTGTTGAACTAATGACTCCCTGCTGTCCTCTGACTGGTCAAGTAGTCTTTGAACTCTCTCCAGTTCATGCTCCATCTGAGGAGAGTATATAGATCTTATTACATAATGATGTCAGCAAAATGTACATTGAACCCCTTACAAATGTGATGCAGTTTAATCAGGAGAAATTAAGAAAACTGTGTAGTCACCTTGAATCTCTCTTTTTCTGAATTCTGCTGCTTGGACATTATGGTGTCCTCTCTTTCACTGACACTGACTGCATGTCTCTCCAAACTCTGCAAAACAACCGTACAGCTCTGGAACGTGTTGTTACTGGAGCACTACAGCAATAACAATGCGACATGACAGGTGCTTTAGTATGACATCATCGGAACTCGCTGTCTCTTTCAAATGAGCCACTGGAAAAATGGTGGATATGTATGAGGCTTCAGATCCTACTCAGTCCCACCCATTACGCGTATGCAGTATATGTTGGTTCTGGTGATGAATTATATGAGCTGCAAGCTATAACATCTACCCAAGTGACTCATCAGCCATTTAATTCACATCACAGCGGGCCCATTGGTGGAGAATAAATGTGCCCTGTGCTTTCCCTCTTCTCCTCAACTCCAGTGATAACATTGATTTTTTTTATGTAAAATGGATTTTCTTATGTTTATTTACTCATATATTATATATATATATATATATATATATATACATATATATATATATATATATATATATATATATATATATATATATATATATATATATATATATATATATATATATATATATATATACATATATATATATATATATATATATATATATATATATATATATATATATATATATATATATATACATATATATATATATATATATATATATATATATATATATATATATATATATATATATATATATATATATATATATATATATATATATATATATATATATATATATATATATATATATATATATATATATATATATATATATATATATATATATATATATATATATATATATATATATATATATATATATATATATATATATATATTTATAAATAAAATGCATTTTTCATTTTTTTTTGCCTCTTTCCTATTAAGATACAATGGTGTCAAAGGATATTAATGAATTGGAAACTGCCTTGTAAATTGCAAAACATGAGCTAAACCACTGGTAGCCAGTATTACAAAATAATAAAGCAACAGAGTGCCCCCTTGTGCTCTACTATAAGACTGCAATATAAAAACAGCTCTTGGCCATATTATATATACATATATATATATATATATAGTATTTCAGTCTTTCATCTACAGACAAGTTATTAGGCTAACTTGCTTTAACAAGTTCAAAGTAGAAACAAACAAAAAGCAATAACTTACAGAGGCCCGTCGTTGCACAGGTGCCATATGATCCGAAAGGCTCTCAATTGCAATCTTAGTATCAATCTCAGCCCTATCAAAAAAAGAAAAAGACAGTTATTCGCCACAGCAAAAAAAATAAAAAATTGCATAGACAGTTTTGGTCCACAACTTTTTTTTTTTTTTTACACATATCACCAAGTGGGATTCGAACCCGGGGTGCCCAAACCATTAAACCATTAATCTGATGAGGAAGAAGAATAATTATTTTCAACAATTCCAAAGCCTTCTACTGACAATATACGTCTATCTCTTTCTATTAATTAATTCATTTTCTGAACACACTAATCTCACTGCTACCATTTTTTTAATACATTCTCAATTTGACCCAGTACACAACATCAGGAGGGAAGGGTCTTTAAATAGGCTTTTCTACTTAATTTTAATGATGTTGAGACAAAATGTGTCTCTTGGAAATTTCACTATTCCCTTAAAGAACTTTGAAAAATACCATTATCTTCTTTATCTACTGTCGACCCTTCATCAAATTAAATCTTGAAACTTAGTTCACAAGTTCAAGAGCTTCTCAGAGCAAATTAAAAACTTCAATGCAAGAGATAGAATGCATTATTGCTATTGGTACATCCGAACAATTCAATTACTAAAGCTAATACAAATATAAAAAGACACAAAGTGCAAGAAATTTCACTAGTTCCAATAAACACATACACCAGGGGCACTCACACTTTTGCTCCAAGATCTAATTTTCAATGAGCCAACGTCACGCTATCTACTTTGTTGTTACAGTTGGAATTCCGGGGTGGGCAATGGAGGACCACTTACTCAGTGCATCAATTATTACCTATTTCTCCTGACAATTTCTCGATCTAGGTCCACTGACAGTCTCTGTTGGTCACAACGCAGGTCCCTCAAGGACTGGTGCAGTTCATGAAGCTGTAATGGGACAAATAGATTAAAAATAGTAATAATAATTTTAAAAATAATAATATTAACTGGCAAAACTAAACCAAGGCATTGTAAAACCAGAAGACGAGCTTCATTAACTGCCATATTTCAATTATTTTATATTGGTACTTAAATATTCAAATCCAAAAAAATAAACAAACCCAGTGTTGTTGTGAAATGCTCCTTTAGATTTTATTTAAAGTCCATATATGTCAAAACAAAGCAAAAACAAAGCAACTTTTTGAAAACTTACATTCTGTCCTGACAAGCTGCTATTCTTGAAATGAACACTTGCAGAGTGAGACCTCCTCCGACCGGATGTACTCGTATAGTCTTTTAGTGGTGATGTTGGTTTGAGACGCCGGCTATCTGTAAACCCACATTACAGTTTATTAAAAAATAATAAAACAGTGATAAAATTGACATGTATAAATGAAGTCTAGTGGTCAAGTCAGTCAAATCCATAAAATTCACAATTATGCTCCATCACAATGCCTGTTTCAGCTTTATTAAACAGATTTAAAACAATTTAGATGCAGAACAGTCTGTACCTGAACCAGGGCAACCATCTAGATCACTGGAATGCATGCTGGAAGCAGAAGCACTGCCACGAGCTTCATTGCTTCTGCTCAACCTCTGTGCCTGTAGCTGACTAATAGACTCCTCCAGGTTATCCCGAAGCTGTAAACCAGAAAACAGATGGCTGAAGCTTGGTTCTACATTTAAGCCAAGACTTGCACGATAATAAATAAGGAACGGAGTTCAACTTAATGTTGAATTAAGTCACTCATTTAATTTCAGGAAGCACAATATTACATTTCCACAGTAGGTTCCAATTGAGAATGTACTAATATTAAAATGAGATGACCCAAACCTTGCATAATTTGAACGCCATCTGTTTAATATGTAATAAAATTTCATTACACTGGAAATGGATTGAACGGATGTCTCACCAAAGCCATGGCCTCTGCCTGATCATCGGTATGCTCTCTGTACTGGCCCAGCATCTGGTCCACCTTGGTCAAGTTCCGATTAGTGTCCTGCCAAAAAGACAAAAGCAATTACGTGGCTCCTGAAGGTCACACAGTGACTGACGTTATGTGATTGTGTGATTACTGTCAGATAAAAGTATCCATTGTAATGCTACTGTGCATCAAAAACATGTTTTGCTCTACTCACTCGTATTTGATTTCAATTTTGATGGGTGCTGTAACTTGATTTGTAAAATAAAATGAAATAGAAATTTGTGAGAATTTTATTGTATCTGTACACCCGCTGTTTTAAAATGGAAGACTTTTTTCCCTATTCTCAAATGTTATGTTACTTTGGATACCTTTGTGAGATGTTATATTTGGATTAATGAGCCCCAACCGTTTAGTGCAGAGAGCCATAAACAATTCATATTTTCAAACATTATTCCTTGAGAGCAATACTCAGAATTTAAAAGCAAAAATACATGAAAATGTGAGCATTTATTATTCATTTCACCACTTTGAAAGTAAAAAAAAGTCTGAATTCTTTTGAGAATATTATTTCCCTGTTGCTAATCAACGAGAGTATGCATGCAGAAGAGTCTAATGAAGAAAAATTATGATTTAAAAAGGCAGAGAGTCATATACTACACGCCATTAAAAGAGCCACATGTGGCTCCAGAGCCATGGGTTCCCCTACCCCTGGTTTATTGTAATAACTCGAGATGGCAGTAACACCCTTTCGAATTTTACTTAAAAATACTTAGATTTTTATTTGATTTATTTATTTTTGTGGCATGTAGATAAAAAGGTACAAATACAAGTGCTCTACCTGCAAAGTGCTGCACAATGTGCTGATCTTGTTAGAAATGTCAGCTCGCCCATCACCTGCTCGCCCACTTGCTCGACCTCTTTCCCGTGGTGGTCTGCGGTGGGTTTCACGTCCCTGTGGCCTGTGTCCACGTACTTTATCGTACGAATCTGATCCACTTGATGTGTCCATATTTTTTGATGCTTTCAGAAATACTAGGCATGCATTCAAAGTAGGAATGTGTCGATGAGCAACAAACAAATCACATGTGTAATGAAATTCAGCAGATTTTGCAACAGATCGGTTTGAAACTCCTCGAAAACATTATGAGGAGGAAAATTTTAAATTCCGATTGCTTTTGCCCATTCAATGTTTGTCCATTTAGTAGTTGAAAGAGGATGGATGCTCCCCTTGATTCGCAACAAGTGTCACAACCAATATGCTAACTAGCTAACTAAATCTGGTTGGTACTGATGCAAACCCATCACAGACATAAAATCCTACATCAGATATGAAAAAAAATACTAGGATATTTCGAACAATATATCGTTTACACGCGCGAGTTTTTTTGTCATAAAAAAACTAATTAATTTGCGCATCCTCTTACTATGGCAACTTAAACTAGCCGCGTCTCGCCAGGAAAAAACAAACCACTACACACGAGGAGAAAGGTATGCTGGGAATTGAAGTCCAACTTCGATTGTGCACTAACTAAAATTGCAAGTTTGCTTCTGAGACAATCAAATAAAATACAGTGACATACAGGACAGTACATACTGTCCATGTACAGTAGTGGGAAGTCATTCTTGTTTACGTGTTACTTTTATTTGTCTATATTTATATAGTTTGCCTTTTCAAATTATAAATTTAAAGTAATGGGTGGCTCGGTAGATGAGTGGTTAGTGCGTCGGCCTCCCAGTGGGGGACCTGGGTTCAAATCCAAGTCGATCCACCTGTGTGGAGTTTGCATGTTCCCCCCAGGCCTGTGTGGGTTTTCTCCAGGTACTCCGGTTTCCTCCTAAATTCAAAAGACGTGCATGATAGGCTGATTGGACACTCTAAATTGCCCATAGGTATGAGCGTGAGTGTGAATGGTTGTGCCCTCCGATTGGCTGTCCACCAATTCGGGCAGTCCCCCACCTCTGGCCCGAAGTCAGCTGGGACAGGCTCCATCACCCTCCGTGACCCTAGTGGGGATAAAGCCCAGAAAATTAGATGAGATGAAATGAGAATTTTAAAATAAGAGTTCAAAAGTTCATGTTTAAATTTTTGTTGCATGACAGACAAACTATCATTTACTACTATACACTGTATTCTGATTTTAATCATTTAATGAAATTGTATGACTTTTTGGCAGGTAATTTCCCAGCAGCACACCAGACCATCATTCACAGCATACTGGTTTGGAAACACTACAATTCACCTCCAAGATTGAATAAAAGTTAGGTATTATGTATTTTCCAATGTAGTAGGTAACATAATACCCCAAATAATGAGCAAGGGGTTGGGCATTTTTCTCCAATCTAACACAAGAGTGCCTTCTAAATCCACCCTCCAGCTGAAGACCACCTCCAAATGTCAGTAAAAAGCTCCAGCTGCCTGTCCTTCAGCATCCCTGTACTTTTACAAGCTCACTCACGGACCCTCTTGGGACCCTGGAGAGAAAAGTTAGCGTTCTTTGCAAGGATTAGGGCTTGCAGAAAGAAGACAACATGCACGTTATAGTATGCGCTTTGCTTATCCTCCATTTAAATACCATTGGCCATGCTTACTCCTGCCCAAATGCCTGTGATTGCTCAGAATGGAGGACTCACACTATCTCTTGTCATGGAATTGATATGATTCCCAATTTTCCAGCTACAACTGAGACACTGTGAGTACATTTTCATATGTGAAGGTTTTTTATTGCTGTTGACTGTAAATGCTATGATTTTCTCAGCACACTTTTCTAGGAAAATGATTGTACAATGGTTTTCCCCCAAAGTGCTCCCACATGGTACTCTAAGAATTTGTGAAGTAGTCATATTATCCCCCCCCCCCCCATTTCGCTATAATAGTTCTCAAAAGTCAATAATGTTGTGTTCAGTTTGTGATCTATTCACGTGGAATATAGTACATAGTAACAAAACTAGTATTCACATATAGGAAAAAGTATTATGTCAATGCTGTATTATATTATATACATAGAAAGTGACCCTTTAATATTATAAATAATTTTCTATATTATAGTATGGCATATTCTGGTTTCAAGCCAAGGTAGACTATTAAAAAAATGATATTAATTTTAATTTTAATGCATAATGCTCTAGTAGTGCCATCCAAATTGTATTTTATTGTAAAGGTTGATTTTTATATCAGTTTTTGTCTCAGACTATGTAAAATTATCTGTTTTTGGTTCTTTAGCATATGAATTTTATCTTAACTGACTTATATTTTCTATTTATTTTTCTTTATTTCAATTTTCATCATTTTTATCTGTACCAGATCCATAGTTTACTTGTAGAACTGGAATTTTACCAAAGAAGAAATGGTATGCAAATAAATACATGTGATATTTAGATATATATATTGAGCCTGGACACTTACAGTAAGTTGTGGTTGTTTGAGGGTAAGAAACATTACTTCATGTCTTACTGAGAGTCAGAAAGGTGGAAAAGAAAGCAAAAGCACCCTCAAAAATTCAGTGGAGCATGACTCTTAACCCATTCAGCTCTTGTGTTTAAATATAATATTTACTTTTGACAGCACATTTCTCAAAAACGCAGGTATGGTAGTACTTTTTTTGGGAATACATGGGAGGCATTCAGAATATTTTATGATAAGTTTCTCATTCTGGAAATAAAAACATATTGAAAATGTTTTTTTCCAATGTTGTTTATATATGCGAATTGGTTCGTGTATGAAGTTCAAGGTGTGTGTATCCTACCTTTTTAACAAATACAGTTAAAATAAGCTTTTCTTTTAATCACAACCATTATTAGGAATATCCAAAAAAACTATCAATTCACTTCCAATCAAAAGTAAAACATGATTGTCAGGATTACTCTCATAAAGGTTAACATTTTTGAGATCCATCAAAATGGATTATTTCTTGAATCAATGCAGTTTTCTAATGACTTTATTTTTGTCTTTCCTTTTATTCCAAGCAGGTGGCTTTTCGAGACCCATCTGTCGTCTGTGCCTTCAGATGCTTTTGCCAAAATGGTCAACATCTCCAAGATGTCAGTAACAATGTTTGTTTTGTGTTTTAGTCCCTTAAAAAAACGAAGTAAAAGAGCTTTTAAGTGGTGCTCTTCTCCTCCTGTTTTCTTTTTAGCTGACACTTTTTGCACACTCTGCTTGAGCATCACCTTTGGCTTTACAGCTGGAAGCATTCATATTTTGCTTTAACACCAACTGTGCTCTTTTAACCGCAAGATGATTTTCAAAGTTGATATTTCAGCCTTGCTTAAATTAGGGCTCTTTGTAAAGGAATGTAAGGTCTAGGGTAAAATGTACGGTACAATAAAAATGTTATTTGAATAGGAAATATGATATAATTCTAAATATACCATTTGAAGGGACTTCTTAACTACTAGCGTGACTATTAGCAGATTAGATTAATTTAAAATATTATCATCAGTAAGTTTAGAAAAAAACATTTTAAAGAAAACTGAAAAATACCTGTACATTTTGATACTACATCTGTGTATTTGAAAATATATTATAAATACAATCATCCCATTATTTCTTATAGACATATATCAGTAGATGTGACTCTACGAAGTTTAGAGAGGAACTCATTTCACAACCTGGAGAAAGTCACCCACATGTGAGTATATTTGAAGGGAAAAGTATTTTTTTTATTGATCCCCGTTTGGTAAATTGTTCTACTGTATTAAATTCCAGTTAAAATACAGAAAATATATCAATTGCAGCTTTAAAAGCCGCTTACCATCTATCGAGTTTGTACTTAACAGTACTACTATTCATTTTCTGAACCACTTATACTCACTGGGCCGCAGGGGGTGCTGGAGCATATCCCATCTGAGCATGCAAATTTTCAAAATGTGGGAGTGAAAACCAAGCTCGGGGAGAACATACATATTCCGACCCGGGATCAAACCTAGGATCCTAGAACTGTGAAGCTGACGCACTAACCACTCATCCACCGTACATTACATGTTTACTTTATATATGTAGTATTATATACTGTATTTGACGTTAAAGTCAAGTAGCAAAACTAATTGGGTATTATGCAAGGCAGGGATGTGCTGTAGAATGTTTTTTTTCTATGCCACATTGAAAGCTGCTCGAGGAAGACAAGCCAAATAGAGACGTTAGGGAGGAGATGAACAGCAGCCACAATGTGGTTTCCCCTCTTTCCTTCATGCTCCAGCTCCGACAGGAGTGACTCAGGAGGAAAAGTTGAGCAAGGTGTACTTGTGTCTCAATTAGGAGAGCTACGTATGTTACCTCCAGGTGGCCCACACACCATCCGGAACAACTATCTCTCCACACTGAGCTCCAAAATTCCCTGAGTCTAAACCAAGGGTGTCTGACTCGGGTTGGTTCACGTGCCGCATTAACGTCAACTTAATTTCACGTGGGCCGAACCATGTTAGATATAATATTTAGATTTTTTTTAATTTTTTATACATGGATTAAAAGAACTGGAATAAAAGCCCTGAATATTAAATATGTTTATAGATCTAAAGCAATGTTTATTTTATCTTATTTTTATATATTTTTAGATTTTACATGATTATTTTTGAACTAAAAATAGAAAAAAATTGATTAAAAAAATTACAATTATTGATTTAAAAAGGGGGGAAATCTGGAAATTTAATATACATCTATACTCTCCATTTTAATTTGATCCTAAAACAAAAAGTCGGCACTCATGATTTACTTTCCCGGGCCACACAAAATCATGCAGCGGGCCATATTTGGCCCCCGGGCCGCCACTTTGACACAGGTGGTCTAAACACTCCAACTTAGTATTTGATCGATCACAACTCTCCAATTGGTGTTTTAGTGTCCCAGTTTTCAGTAGTAATTATAATTAACAGTGACACATGATTATGACATAAATTAATGATTTCAAATGCTTTACTGGTAAATTGCTGCTTAAGTATGTGTTGTAACTATCTGGCAAACTTCTTCCACATAACAAAAATACAGAAAGAACCGATTATTTCAACCGGCTGGAGGTTGGTATCTGTTTTCTAGGGGTGTTATTTTATACCTCTAAGGCCTGTTTGCCACTGATTGGTGCGGTGTATGAAATAATTGCATTTCACTCAGGTTTCCTTCAGGGTCAGACACAAATTAATGCGCTGCTTCCTTTCGACTGCTTGAGGAGGCCAACAGCAGCTGAAGATCTGAGGCTCTACTTATAAACAGATGATTGGAGGAGTCTTGTTTTCAGTAACCACAAACTTGGCCTTCCTAAGAGAAATGAAAGGGACATTACAGACGAAAGTAATAGAAATTCCACTATAGAGTGTCTTGTAATATATAGAAAGAGAAATTAGTCACAGATATATTAATAATATTGTGTATTTTTACTACAAGACCATATTAGGCTTAACAAAAATAGCATAACAGATGGAATAAAAAATAAAATAAAAAATGCAGTACGATAGCCTATTGTCAAGGAATTAGTAATTTACACAATTCATGTGAGCCGGACCATTTTAGATATAATATTTATATATTTTTTTATATAAAATGTATTAAAAGAATTGGATTTAAAAACCCTGAATATTCGGTTTTTATAGGTCTAAAACAATGTTTATTTTAACTTTTTTTTATATATATATTTTTTTAGATTTTACAAAATCATTTTTGGACTAATAACACAGAAAAAAATGATTAAAAAATTACAATTATTGATTTAAAAGGGGTAAAATCAGGAAATTTAAAATACATCTACACTCTCCATTTTAATTTGATCCTAAAACAGAAAGTCGGTACTCATTATTTACTTACCCAGGCCACACAAAATGATGCAGCGGACCAGAACACAGACTTGCAATTATTCATAATTTATTGTCTTATGTTAAAGCAAGCCATCATAATAATGTACAACCCCTGCTTTTCATATTAGGAAGTATACAAGTCTGCCTGCAAGGAGCCAATTCCTTACCCAGGATGTGAATGAGGCCAAGACACATTTGCCCTTAGACATAACATAACTATTCTGTCCAGCCGGCGTGAACTAGAGTAAACTAAACACACCAATGAAACACTTTTTTCTTCCATTGCTACTTCTGGTTTTGGCTCTCGGTACTCAATTTCCCTTCTCTTACCCACTGACCTACACTGAGGTCAGTTCTTCCAGCGGGTTTTAAAGACATTTTCAATTCAGTGTCTCTGGATTTTTGTTTATTCTTGTGGATTTAATTATAATATTGTTTGTTTCTCCACTCAGAGAAATCCGAAATGCAAAGAATTTAACCTACATTGACCCAGAAGCATTTAAGAATCTCCCAAACCTGAAATATCTGTGAGTAATTGTTATTGTATGCAAAATATAAGGGTTTACACATTATACATTATACTTAAAAATGGGATTTTTCCCCCCATGTAATAATTGTTGAGAAAATGTTAATTGATTTCAACTTGGTTCACCTGAATACTGCATTTATTTACATTAAAAACAAGTTTGAAAATAGTTCTTTTCCCAATTTTATTTGTTTGCTATATTAGACGTACAGATAAATACTAGTAAATATTCATATTAACAGAAATACACATTATGAAGTTATAAAAAGTCAATGAAAAGTGACCTTTATGAAAAGCAAGGCTACAATTTCCCTTATTACAAGCTAAAAAAAATACTTTACATTTCCTTATTCTTGAATCTCAGATGTGACATCCACATTGAAATATAAATAATAATATATGGTGGCCAAAAAGTTCTTAACATTTTTTTGTAGCCCTTTGGGTTGAGTTCTGTATTTTAGGGGGCCCCATTTAATCATTTATAGGAGTAATATATTGACAATATACATGAAATTATTGTGTATGGCATATTGAAAAAAGTAATTCAAATTTGTTCTACCATTCTTTTTGTTGAACAGGGGGATTTTCAATACAGGACTTAGAATCTTTCCTGAATTGGGCCAGATCCACTCAACTGACAATTTCATCCTGTAAGTAACCGCACTAATTTGATCCATTATATTGTTTTTTGTACAAAAGTCTGGTTTGGCTTGGTTTATCCATGTTGAAGCTACGTCTATCTTATATTATTTCTTGTCTATTTGACATATTCTCAAAGTAACAACACAATTAGGAAAAGACATGCAGACAAATTAGTGACTTCCTGCTTCGAGTGGCAGCTTTAGTTGATTTCCAAACAAAATTTGACCACCATCAGACCTCTCAAGCGGCTTTAAGTGTATAGAAAAAAAATGCTACACAAGCACTCAAAATGGCCAGTTGCACTTGTTTTGGAGTGCATGTTCTCAAGATGCCGTGAGTCTTCAAATGTGTGGTTTTCTGCCAATGAGTCATTCCCTCAATCAACTTCTCTAGCCACTTTTATTTTCCAGCTATAGAGTAAATGGAGAGGCATCAATCTTCTATCAAGGCCATGTCTGAGCAACTTTCCAGTGAAGACTATAATATATGTATGTTTACAGCAGCACTTAATGTTTTCTGTTTTCTTTCTTTGCAGGGAAATTGTTGATCAGCCACACATTACTGTCATCCCACCTAATGCCTTCCGGGGCATCACCAATGATGTACTGACATTGTGAGATATTTGAATGACAAATACTATCCACAGTGTTTTTGAATTTATATGCTTTGTGTCGTTTTTAAAGGAATTTGATGATATACAATGTGCAAAATATAGGGGTAGAGAAAAATGCACTATTGGTAATTTTCAACAGATAAATGAGCATCTAATTAATTAATATATTTCCTTTTTCTTTGATATAAAAAAGAAAGTAAATGGAAACTTTTGCAACATGAGAAAAGCTGCACAATCTGATTCTATGAGAATTATGTGCAAACTTTTGTAGAACAACAAAAGTGAATACTTGTGTTCTTAGATGAAATAAGCATAACAATAAGAGTTCTTGTATTAAATTATCACAATTGCAAACCATTATTAAAGCAGTCACGGTATTGATTTTAAATTGGGCATAGTTCCACTCCTGATTACTAATTGGAGCATTTTATTTGAAAATAATCCCTTTCTATATAGTCACATATTTGCTTTAAGTTTCCATGACAGCTATTATTGTGCTCGGAGTTATCCAGGATGCATGGAAATCTTCTATAACCAGCTGATTAAAATGTTATTAGTCACCAAAAAAAAAAAAAAACTATAGTAGAGGATAAGGTTGTTCCCTAAATAGTTGGAATCTAAATCAAGTCCATGTTAAACCTTAGACCACATTACATTTAGTAAGAAAATAATACCCCCAGACAGATCATAATGAGCTCCCTTAAAAACATGTTCAAGCAATGAACATTGCATTAATACTCAAACACAACAGCCATTCATAAACATGTGGTTAGAGCATAAGGAGATTTTTTTTAAATTAAATACAGTGAATAGTGAATGCAGTTATAGGAAATTTAAGTCTTCAAACCACAAAAATGCACAGCTAGACAAGACGTCATGGTGAAATGCACCACATTAAATGCATTATTATAACTTAAGGGATTGATTTAAACAATGAAATGTTATTTTATAATAGGAATATTGACTATTTTTTGTTGTATTTCAGGATGCTGTATGGTAATGGCTTCCGGGAGGTCAAACATCATGCATTCAATGGAACAAAACTGGATCAAGTGTATGTCAAATCCTGTTAAATATTTAATTAATGAGTCCACAGTTAGATAATGTCAGAAAATTTGACTTATTCCAACTTCTCATATCTAAAAAAACGAAGTACATTTCATCTAGTTTCTCTGACAACATTGCTCAGCACTTCAAGACCTCACAACTGGTGGAGGATGAAACTACTGCTGACATGTGTCATGCATATTTTTCTACTGCAAATGGATCTTCTCAAATATATACTCTAAACAGAACTTAGCCAAGCTTTTGATTAGTCTGCTCAAGTTCTCATGGGAAAATATTCATCCAATTTGGGAAAGAGAAGGACTGTAATAAGAGTTCCAACAAGGAATACTGGATTCTTGGTGGTCATCTCCTAGCTTAATTAGGGTTGTATTGTTTTTAAATGCTTGCTGGTCCCCACTCATTTAGAATATTTCAATATACAGTATAATTTTTACACTTTTATCTCATCTATACCTAAAAAATAGAACTCTTTGCTGTTTAATTATGCTGATTAGATTGAAGAGGTGTGTGGTAAGGATGCAGTGTTTTTAAGTAGTCTTCTATTGTGTCATTTGTAATATTTTGCAGTGTGATTAAGAAATATTTGACTTGGAAGATGACCTGACCATTTCTACATGGAATTTCTTGTTGTAGGGATCTTCACAGGAATACGTATTTAACCAAGATGGATGAAAGCGCTTTTGCCAGTGTCATCAGCGGTCCGATAATTCTGTAAGTTCACTACACTTTGCATATTTATTCACATAAGTGGATTACATGTGAATTTAGGGGAAAGGAAAAAGTATCAAACAATAAACCCGTGTGTGACTAAGGTAAGGACATATACAATCATTATTGTTAAAATTTGCGATCACTTATCTTCATTCAAGTCATCTTCAAGGAGTCGGATTTTAACATGAAATTGAATTATCATCAACTGGCAACCAGCTTTGTTGCTGCTTTTCTATATAACATGAGAAGAATTTAAATGTATAATGTTAATATCTGCTGAACCAGAAACTATCCACATTTCGCCACCCTTTTTTTCTTCCATCCCACAGCGATATATCCCAGACAGGCCTCACATCCCTTCCCACCAGTGGTATGGAGTCCCTGAGAGAGCTTAAGGCCCAAAATGTGTGGGCCCTCAAGAAATTACCACCTATCAAAACCTTCAAGCACCTCTCCAAAGCTAACCTCACTTATCCCAGCCATTGCTGTGGCTTCAAAAATCTCAAGAAGAAAAAGGGGTGAGGTTCAAAATCTTTGATTTCACATTGGTCAAATTAACTGCAGAGTTTGTTATGCATTCCAATATGAAAGAGACACAGACAACTGTATTTGATTTGTGTAATCTTATATAATGTGGATCTTGGCTGTTACTGAACCTACTTTTTCATGTCTCACGTCAAAAACTGTGGATGTAACTAGTCTCGTTCAGTGTTGTTATTATAGGCCCACGACTAAGCCAGCTATATGACTCTCATAATAGGAATGCATCTATTATCTATAACACTTGTCCTCATTTAGGTCACTGGTTGAATGGAACCTATCCCATACCTGTCAACCTCGAACCATTTGTGATCTTACCAAATTTTGTTTTCGCCCTTACATATATGTATAAATACATGGAAAATCTTACCACTTTACTTTTTTGTAAAAAATCACGAACAACAGCTGAAGAAACAGAAACAGCTGATCAAATGAAAGTAAACATAAACAAGGGAACAGGAAACGGAAATCACATGGTGAAAGTGTTACAAAACGAAATGTTTATCATGATCTTTTTTTTTTAGCCAATCAGAGGCGCCGGTACATATATCACTTGGCAGACATGCGTTTCCGGGAAGAAACAATGGCGGATGGTGAAAAATGGCTAGAAAGTGCCTTAATTTATTTTTTTTTCTCAAAATCACCGTTTAGCGTACCATTTTCATGTGTACAGCGTACCAATATAAAAATGGGCTTTCAGTTGTACCAATTACGGCGAGAACGTACCAGTTGACAGGTATGCTATCCTAGCAGAGCTTTAGAAAAAAAAAACTACCCTCTTTTGCCGTCTATGAGCGGTCATAACAAAAACAATTCCCCCACCTTGATTTAGGTCCAAACCACCTCATAAAAATAATGATAATCAGTGAATCATTACATTAAAGTCTTTATCTACAATATAAATAGTAAACAACTCTGCCACCTATGGAAGCAACATAAAAATACATCCCTCCATGGAACAGTCACACCTTAATTTAAGTACAACTATGAAAATACAGCACAGTACATTTATACCTCTACTTACAAAATTAATTGGTTCCCGGAGAAAACCCATGCAAGACAAGTGTGTCTATGCAAACGGCACACAGGAAGGTCACACCCACCAGGCCCCAATTTTTGGAACAATTATACTATACATGACCTGAAAAATTTGTAAATTGAAGTATTGGTCAGTAGATGTATCACTGTACTTGGAAATGTTACAACAATAATATGATATTTATGTAAAGATGATGCATTACATGTTTTTCAGATTTATGGAGTACATCATCTGCAACCTGACTGCCCTCTATGACCAACACCGTAAGCGATCCGTGGCGCCCTATTACACACCTTCCCTTCAAGATGTGGTCGAAAACCTAACAGAAGAACCAAACAGTGGTGATCAACGAGATGGATTCCATAATAGCTTGTACTACCATGCTTACTTTGGGGGACATCCAGATGAGGATGTAGGTTTTGGAAAAACCCTCATAAACCCTCAAGAGGACACCAGTCAAGACTTTGACAATCGATATGACTACGTGGTATGTGATGAGGGGGAGGAGGTTATATGTGAGCCAGTGCCCGATGAGTTCAACCCATGTGAGGACATAATGGGCTTTGCTTTTCTGCGGGTGTCCGTGTGGTTTGTAAGCCTGCTGGCTATCCTGGGTAATGTGGTGGTACTCCTAGTCCTGCTGACTAGCCACTACAAGCTTTCCGTGTCACGCTTCCTCATGTGCCACCTGGCTTTTGCCGATCTCTGTATGGGTATTTACCTACTCCTTATTGCCTCGGTGGACCTCCATACCCAAGCAGAGTACTTTAACCATGCAATTGACTGGCAAACTGGGCCCGGCTGTGCTCTAGCTGGGTTTTTCACAGTATTTGCAAGTGAGTTATCTGTCTACACACTGACAGTGATCACACTAGAGAGATGGTACGCCATCACATTTGCAATGCGGCTGGATCGCAAGCTGCATCTGCACCATGCAGCTGCGGTAATGCTAGGGGGTTGGATCTTCTGCCTACTGCTGGCCCTACTCCCAATTGTTGGGGTAAGCAGCTACCAGAAGGTCAGTATATGTTTGCCAATGGACATCCATTCCACTGAAGCTCTGGTTTACGTCATTTTTGTGCTAGTTCTCAATGTTATGGCCTTCCTTGTGATCTGTGCTTGCTATGTCAGGATCTACTGCGCAGTGCACAATCCTCAATACCGGTCCGGGTCTAAGGATACCAACATAGCGAAACGTATGGCAGTTTTAATCTTTACTGATTTTCTCTGCATGGCACCAATTTCCTTCTACGCAATGTCAGCAGTGTTGGACCAGCCTCTCATTACAGTCTCCAACTCTAAGATATTATTAGTGCTTTTCTACCCGCTCAACTCATGCGCAAATCCGTTTCTTTACGCTATTTTCACCAAAGCCTTCAGAGGAGATGTGTTCATCCTTCTCAGTAAAATTGGTTTGTGTCAACGGCAGGCACAACTGTTCAGGGGTCAGACAGTTTCCTCTAAAGGCAGCAGTGGGACATCACAAGTCCGTAAAGACAAATACGGGAACAGAAAAGGAAGAATTCCAGGCTATAAAAACACAACTATTGACCCGATGAAGTGTTCCGAGTGCACATACCAACCGGTGATCGGTCTGCAAAGCAACATTGAAAAGAACCAGAACCTGGAGACGTGAGCTAAACACCAGCCGGAGTGCTGAAAGGAAGGCGCGGTGAGGCCTTGGAGTGTTTGCCGGCAAATCTGTTTGAATATTTAACAGAACGCGGCAGCAGGCTTCTATTCCAACTTCAGCTGTTTTCACGATTTCAGCTATGTGGATTTTACAGTTCCAAATTGGTGGAGAATATCAAATGTCACTGAAGTATGACGTTGACATCATCGCTTCAACTGTGAGGTCTATTGAGGCACAATGTGGCTGGCATTGAACACAAGGAGAAATTTACTGATCCTCATGTGTTATTTTATGACGTGTATATATGAATTAAAGCTATTTTCTTATGTGATTTGATGAGAAACATTCAGATTTGTATTTTAATTTAAAAAAATGACATTTATCCATGTAGTTATGGTGAAAATTTCCATCACTGTGTTGCTTTGAATTGTGTTTTTAGATGAAATTTTTAGAGTTGCAACATAATAGAATGTATTCTTTGAGTATTTGCATAATCTTGATCTAAAAGGACTGTTCTCTATAACATATAAATATATATATAAACATATTTCTGCAAATTTCACTTTTTTGTGACAGTACAACTTCAAGGAAGTTCTTGTAAATTTACAATAGTCTTATAAAATTGCTATTTTGCTGTATATAAATATATTTTAATAAAACTTGAGTGTGTACATATTTTTTATTTCAATGACCCTTGTGAGGATAACACACTTGGAAGCTCAAGCTTAGGCAAAGTCCTAAAATTACAATATTTTTGCCTTCTCAAATTCCCTATTTGTCAGATAATTTGATTAAAGTTTGCAGAAGCAAGAAATTCCAATCCAAGTACAAACGTCAACACATGGCATATATACCGATGAGCAATTTAGAATAAATTGCACACAGTTATTATAACCACAAATATTTTCTGTCAGAGCTTCTGCGCTTTGGAATGCAATGGTTATTTTTCCAGTGCAAAAAGCGTTATTTTTCCATCCTCTGACGGAGAAAAAATGACTTAAACAATCAGTACAAATCATTTTGCCAGTTATCAAAGCAAATATACGGCAACAAACACACACACTGGCCGTGTGTTGGTGAGGGAGAAGATAATATCCAAATTTTGCATGACTCAAATTGTCAAATATGACCCAGAAAATGAGATGAAATCAAACCATGCATAAAACACTAGTAAATTGCTGAAACGGCCACACAGTCGCGATAAAGCAGAAATGTAGAGAAGAAAGATGCCACGCATACAGTAGAAGAGACTATCAGCAAGAGGTGATGTCATTTAATTACATTCCTCTGTCATTGAACTGTAACTCACACATTATAAAACTACCACAAATATAAGACAGCATCCCAGAAATTCTTGCTCCTAACAAAACAGATAAATCATATTAAACTGCCCTGAAATAACAACTAGAATGATTTCACTCCATCTTCCTCTTATCTAATTCTCTAAGTTAACCAGAGCCATTCCTTTAAAAGTATCCGGCCAGACTTCAATGATATTTCTCTTTTAAAATCAGTTTATCCTTCTGCAGTAAAACAGAGAGTGTTTTCGGACCAATCAGCATTGAGAGATTTACTCTAACCTTGACAGCTCCAAAAGAGGTTGTGTATTTCAACTCACCATCCAACTCTTGTTCTTGTGAACATAAAATCCTTGTTATGACGTCATTCTCCACACTATTCCATGGCTCAGTAGTCCTGGACTCTTGCAGGGGTCATGTTGCCGCCTCCTGCATAAAAACCTCTAGAACAAACTATTCCACAAAAGGCCCACAGTGGGTGCATATTTTGATTCCAACCTATCAAGAGGACATCTTGTCACCAATCTGATATCCTACAAGTGCAATCAGTGTGTTCCAATCAGGTGCATCTTATTTACTGCAGAAATCTTATTGGTTATAGTGTCTGTGCTTGACCTGTTGGAACAAAAACCTGCACCAACAGCGACCCTTGAGGACCGGTTTGGCCACCTTTGCTCTAGAAAGTGAAGGAGCTACTTGAATAAACCACTAAGTGGCTATCAGTACAAGTCAGGAAATCTGTTGTATTTTATATCTACTGTTTTACCTGGCATCTTACAAGACTCCAGTTTAGTCTCTACAGAGTTCTGTACATCTGGCAATATAAAGAATGGCCCACCCAGATTGGCCAGGTGAAAGCGTGATGGCCCGTGTAAATGCGATTTTTTCTTTTTTTTAGGCCTTTTGGAAGACACGCAGCCCCGACATAGCCACAAATAACATAAAGACCCCCTTAATCACAAGAATTTTTCATAGTTTATATCCCATAGCCTGAATAATATTCCTTTGTGGTGTAATTATGAAACAGTGGAGAAGAGACAGCCAAACTCCAGAATTATTCACAAACCAGGACTTTAGCTGTAATCCCAGACATCACCACACCTTCAGGCAATGATTACCCACAAGGAAACACAGAGAATTTAGTTGTGAGACTGCGACCACATGGCAAGCAGACAGACAAGCCTGCAGACGTCGGATTAGTTGGGCAGAAATGTGGAATTCAAGTAGATCCCATCCATGTAAAAATCAAATTTCTTGTGTTAAATGCCTAGTCGAGATGACAAAGAAAAATATTGTACATCCGTGCTTGATATTTAAGTGGACAACCAACAGAAGAATGCCATTTTTTTTTCAATTGTTCTCAACATTATTCATAGTGATGTGAAAAAAACATATTTAAAGGTGCTGATACTTACAAACAATTCAACGGTGCCCGAAGTCAGCTGGGATAGGCTCCAGCACCCCCTGCGACCCTTGAGGAATAATGGTACAGAAAATTAATGAATTAATGAAAAGGAAAAAAACATATATAAAGGTGCTGATACTTACAAACAATTCAACGGTGCCCGAAGTCAGCTGGGATAGGCTCCAGGACCCCCTGCGACCCTTGAGGAATAATGGTACAGAAAATGAATGAATTAATGAAAAGGAAAAAAAACATTTATAAAGGTGCTGATACTTACAAATAATTCAACGGTGCCAGAAGTCAGCTGGGATAGGCTCCAGGACCCCCTGCGACCCTTGAGGAATAATGGTACAGAAAATGAATGAATTAATGAAAAGGACTCAATGCAGCCCTTTATGGGATTGGTTAAAGACCCCTGGTTTAGAGTAAGGCGTATTTATATTGGGGGGAAAAACTGACATTGTGACTTTTTGGGTGTTTTTGATATTAAAAATTAAAGTTTCTTCACCAGGGGCCTTGATAATCTCTGATTGGGAAGACTGGTTAATGCTCCATAAGCACATTGTTTATATAATTCAGTTGTCAACCTTTAATAGCACAAGTTATGCAATTTGAGTAGTATTATAAGACCACCTATTCAAATTAATGCAAGTTTCAGAGTATAGTGGAATTTATAAAACATTTTATTGAACAATACATTTCAACAGCTAGTAGAAGTCACAACAGAGCAAAGATCAAAACATTTCTCACACATCCTTCTTCTTGGGAGGTACAAGAAAAGCAAAAGTACAAATCAAAAAGGCACACTCAACATTGAAATACAGTATGTGGAAACAACTGACTCTATTATGAGCCATAATTCACACACAACTAATGAATAAAATCAATTACTCATTTATTTTTGCCAGAAAAAAAGCTTTTTGGGACTGCTTAAATGCCAAAAGACACTAAGCTTTCTCACATGAACATACACAAATACTTCCTTCTTAAGGTTGATGTGTATTCACAATAAAATCAGGGAGCTCCCCTACTAGTAATTTGTCTCCAAAGCCCCAAGAAACATGAACTTTTTTTTTTTTATATTTCTGCAACAGGTTAATAAAAACATTTGAGAAAATCACACCCTTCAGTCCCACTTAACCCAATTTGAAACCTTCTGAATAGAAAACATGCCCATTAGAAAACTAAAGGACTAAAAATCAACCGAAGAGGACATCCAAGATGATGGGGAACAATGTCACACAGCGTTCGTTGCCCAGCCAACAAAAAAGGAACACTTTTTTGATTGTAAGAGCACAGTTTGGCGCGGATAAAGAAAAAAAATAACATGAATAAATAGGAAATTGCGTCAAGTCTTCAGCTAAAAGTGGTAACAATGTTTTATGGAGGTTTAAAGGGTGCTCAGTGATACAGTGGACAAACACACACGTAAGGTGAACACACTTGGCTACTAAAAAAAAAAAACATGTGCATTAGTTAAATGAAGGCAGCAGAGAAATCAATTTTTAAAAGGAGATGGCTCTAATATTAATTTAGCTTCGTGGAATGACACTACTGAAAAGCTGACAAGGGGGGGGGGGGGGGGAGAACGGACTTGGAATTATTTCTGATTAGATTTAAAATAATGCCATTACACAAGTATAAATGATGCTACGTTTGAGATAAAATTTTACCTTCTTTGTTATAACCCTTCAATTTAAAAGAAACCGTTTTAAAACAATGACGAATTAAGCTCTTTAACTCTCGGCAATATTCTCAAAAATGACTAAAGAGTGAACGGAAAAGGAAAGCGTTTCGGCAGATGTGAAGGCAGCAATCTCAAGTTTGAACTTCGTTTAGTGTAGACACGTTGGAAGTGCCAACCAACAAGCAGTGGATTTATAAACTTTGAAGGTCATCACGCTCTGGTCTTCCAACGTACATCCTGTGAAATAATGTGAGGGAATTCACTAAAGTAAAAGCTAAAAGGCTGAGAAAGAAAGAGGGCAAGATTCCCTTTTGCTGTCAATTTCTCATCCCGCGAAGCTGTTTGTTGAGTGTGACCAGTGGACATCTGGCTTGTAATAAAGGATCTCGTAGTTTTTAAGAGTTCTTATAGACTCGTCACACTTGCTGCCATCCAATCCAATCAAAGGATACGGATGGATATTGATATAGACCATTAACTGGATAGGAGGCGTACAAAATTCCTGATCCTGTTGCTTATCTTTGTCTTCCAATCTCACCATTCGGCATCCCCGATGGCTTTGGAGAAGACGTAATCTCTTCCGTTCAGATTCATGATGCCGTCCTTCAGGTGAAATTTCCATTTGTTCTTACTCCTGTGGATCTGGAAATTAAGTCGGGAGAGTTGAATTACTGTCAAGACTGAGGGGGATGTCTGGTTAGTTAGCCGTTACGTGCACAAAGGTTGTGGCATTCCTAATTATGGCTAGGGTTGGGTAATTTTTGGAATCCATCCGATACTAGATACGTCTCTGTACTTTTTTTAAACAGTTCTAATGCTTAAATGCCACTTGAACTGATATTATGGGATATTATGCAAAACACTTCATGTTTAGCAGCCAGTGGATAAATGTCCTGAAACAAGCACAACTTCTATACATATATATTAGAGTTCCCTTATTTGATAAGGATAATATGAAAAAAGACAAGGCACGGACGATAAAATGGAAATGGATGGGATATAAATTAGTGCTATTGTTCATTCGTAATTTCAATCATAAAAAAAGATAGATTCTTGCCAGTATAAGATTAGATTTCATTTTCCTAATTATGATTCCCAATTATACTGTTAAAACCCTACAACTAACTCAATCAATATTGACAACTCACCTTGTCATACTGGCACACAACTACATTCTCTGTGTCAAACAGCTCCTGGTCCTCCCCATCACTCACATCATCTTCACTGTTGAGGGGCTCCTATAATGGAAAAATCAAAATGAAAATGAATAACAATCAACAGATAAACAGGGAAACTATTTGTAAATGCGTGTACCGATTTATAAATACGTAGCAATGGTCATTTAAGTAACCAAAGTCACTGGTTACAGATGCTCAAACAAATATCTAACGGAATGGCGTATTCAAACCATGAAAGTACATAATTCATTGCTCCCAATTTTTATGGTGTGCCTCCTTTTACAATGCAGTTTTTTCCAACTTATTTAATGATTTTAAAAAGTTGTATGCGCTGTTTGGTGGTATGATGTAGTGACAACAGGTGCAGGACGTCACATTGTGACTAAAAAAACATTCATTCCAGGAACCCTGCACTGCAACAAACAAAGTTTGTCACCTTAGTTACTCATTGAGTTACACTTTTATAACTTTGGTTACAGAATTTGTTACTGTTACACGTTTGTAACTATAATTACAAGCATGTGAATTCATGTATGTAATTTTGATTTTGGCTACACATTTGTGGCTGCTGCAACAGGACTGTAGCACTGTCGTGTAAAAATCATACACAATCCAATGGCCCTGTAATTGTAGCTCAACAAACTACACATTTGTGGCTTTCGTTATGGATTTGTGACTCGTTACACATTTGTGACTCTAATTACACATTTGTGACGCTGGCTATATATTTATGAATCCAGGCACGCATATTTGCAAATCGTTCTGCTACAATAATCCATTCAAAGCAGTGTATACTACGCTCACCTCCTCCACCTGACCATCTTCTCCCGCCTCCTTGTCTTTTTCCTCTTCCATGTCGTCATCATACTCCTCTTCCTCATCCTCGTCTTCATCTGACGAGGTGTCGCCGGCCCCGTCTACCTGCAGCATCATGGGAGGCTGAGCTTGACCGGGGGCTGCCTGCTGCGCTTGGCTCTGAACCTGGGCTTGCGCCACTACTGCACCCTGGGCCTGCTGGATGTGTGCTGCCTGACCGGGCTGAGGTGCCATGGCAGCAGCCTGCGTCACCTAATGGGACCGAAAGTGGAACATGAAAGACAGCTCGCAAATCCATCTCGAGGTTGTAGACAGTAATTGGGGTGGTAGCTCATCTGTAATGGCTCCATCTTTTTTGGAACTGGAGTATGATGGTATTAGGTCACGCTGTGTACATGACAATAAGTAGTGGGGCATGCTAGAATGATTATAAATAATTTGTGGGGGTTAAGTATTCCCCTGTTGGAAATTTGAGAATGCTCATTATTAAAACATTTTATATTAAAATTTCCCCACCCACATTCACCAGTTTTAGTAATATTAGGTGACTAAAAATCTTCCCAAAGAGTCTCAACACAACAAAATAGATAAGAATACAGACATTGTAAACATGCTGACCTGTGTGTTGCCTTGGACTTTATTTCCAGGAGCTAAAACTATCTGTGGCTGCTGGATGATGACCCCTGTTTGCTGAGGAATGCCTCCTTGAAGAGGGGCCAAGACCTAGATATAATACAATGCAAAAAAAAATAAACTGAATATAATACACAGACCAATCCATGCAGAGAAATAGAGAATTCTTTCATATCAAAGAATAGTTTGTTCATCGACTTGGTAGGAAAAGTGTAAAACTCTCATTTACTATCTTCTTATTTAACATTGTCAAGACTTATAGATGTTTTACCAAGTGAGGATGAACAGTTTTAAGTCTCCTTAAGGGGCTAAAGAATGTGCAATAGACTACCTGTTGTATAACTGGAGCCTGAACTGATCCAGGCTGCATCTGCTGCTGCAGGAGGATGGGCTGCGATGGCTGCTGAATGAAGTACTGAGCTCCATTGGGTGCGCGCAGAACTTGCACAAATTGGCCTTAGGAAACAATGCCACAAGACACATAATTTCACACAACCCCATAAGACGTATCATCTCAAGAAGACTCTTTAGAGGCATTCTTGCATATGAAAACAATGTGTAAAGTGTAAAACTTACCTGAACTGGTAATGATCTGTGGGTACGGTGTGACCCCTGTTGGCAGAGCAAGAGCTGCTTGTGTAGCTGCTGCACTCTAGAAGAGGAATAAAATATGTATGACATTTTGCTACTTTTTCCACCTACTTAGCACAAGAACAGTATGAAAGTGAAAAGGTGTAAAGTTGGGGCCCATACTTGGCTGGAATAGGCTAACCTAATGTTTGGTACGGATTAGTCCCATAAACCAATGAAACGATGTTTTTTGTCATGTATAACAGGATTTTTTTTTTACTCCTTACCATCCCTGTTGTTGTCATATGCTGGAGAATCTTGGAATCTGGTACAATTACTTGTTGTTGGGGTGCTGCAGAGAAAAAGGACCAGGGTTAAATTATTCCGTATAAGACTATCTACCTTACAAATTTGGTAATGCCATCAATTGCCATTTAAAGAAAAGAAATAATTCCAGTTCTATTGAACCAACCTTGTTGCTGCTGGGGAGGAAGGATGACCTGCTGTGACTGTGCTGGCTGTGTCACCTGCTGGCCTTGTTGAACTTGTTGATGCGATGGTTGTTGCTGTTGTCGCTGTGCGGCCTGTAGGGCTGCCTGTTCCTCTGTATGGAAGCCCTCCACTGCCTTGGACTGCAACAGTTTGCTTTCCCATAGCTTACGGGTGGAAAAAAGACACAAAGTAACTACCCAACTTCAAAATTGTATGCATCATGTTTTATAAATATTCTAAAAGTACCGTTTTCAGCTCCAGAAGCACTTGCTCATCCACACCTTCATCCAGGAACAACTCTCGCACTTCATTAATAACATCTTCAATCACAGTCTTGTACAGTTTAGGCTGCAAGGGGGAAAACAAAAATTGCAATGATTTTTTTAGAAGCCAATATCAGAGCTGCATTTACAATAAGTTCAGGTTTTGGGGTGAGGCTATTTAGAGAAAATGTAAAACTTTTAACATTTACTGTGAATTGTCATATGCTAATATTACACCATTAAAAATATTCTGCAAAAGTTCCATGCAATTTCTCCATAATTCTATCGACAAACTAAGATTATTATCTACATTTATGCCTTTTTATGAATGAATCCCCACACTCTTTAATTTCCTATTAACAACTCTTTAAAGATGCTTGCTTTAAAATCACATTCCAGCTTTTGCAAGAGCTGACCTATCGTTGAGCATCTTTTTGGACATAAAATATTGAAATATTAATGTGCATGATGATGAGGAATGATATAAAATATCTTTGAGAATTACCTATTGTTTTAGTCTCAAAAAGAGCAAATACATATTGAACAATTACACAACTGCAGTTATGATAGAATTGTAAGTAATTCCATGCAAAGTAGCTGTAATAGATCCTGATATCATTTTACAAAAAAAAAAAATATATCACTTTGCCATTCATCTCAGGTTGTGCAAAATGTACATCAAATTTTCTCTAAAAATCTGTGATATTTAGATGCTTGTACACTTATAACTCAATACGATTTACATTCTATAATTGTGATCATTTATAATCAAGTAATTTGCACTGTACGATCGTTCATATCCGAGGAAATAAGAGTGTAAAAGACTCAAACAAAGACAGCACCACCACCACCCTCGGATTTTTCCTTCCCTCTCACTCGGCCCAGGCTGCTCCTCCAGTATTTAAAGCTGCGTGCCGTTTATAAACTGAGCCGGTGACGTAGTGTCGACTAACACCATCCCATCCCGGCCAGTCTATATAGAGCCAAAATGGCGGTATAAAACCAAGAGGCAGCGAGGGAGGAGGGCCAGAAGCAGAGAAAGAGAGGGTGGACATGGAAGCCATTATTACGGAGCAGCTCAACGATCTCGCTAATTCCGCGTTGAATAATGTGTTTTAACTTCGACTATCGTATTGGTGATCGTATAACTATCGATATAAATGGGAATAACTGCGTTTTAAATGGAGTAATAGTGTTTTAGTGGGCCTGCATTGTTGCCTTCGTGTCGTGGAATGGTGGACGATGATGATGCACACAAGGAGCGTCCCCATCGCCTATTTTATTTCATCACAAAGAAATAATTGGATCGCGATGTTTATACAAGGTGCTTTGCGTACATTTAAGATCTTAAAAAACGCACGTGTTCTTCTAGTTTTCCCCGAGATGACGTCAACAACCTTAACGCCACAAACGATCAAAGACAAGCTACATGAATTTATTCTACCGATCGTCAGAAATGTACAAAATGCCAAAGAATGAGATGCAACCTGGCAACACAACATGAGACAAAAATGTCACAATTACTTAAAATTCGATTGACATTTGTTTTGGAAAAAGACATTTTCTGAACTACATTTGACAGAAGTTTGAAGGAAAGACTAGATTCAAAAACTGATTCAAACGTCCCATTGATTGAAGCTAGTTTAATTGGTATGTGATGCAGTGTGTAAATGAACATTAATGTGGAAAAAGATTTTTTGGTTTTTAAATCAGGTGTTCAACAGTTTTCTATTAAACTTTACCCCCATTTCCCCCCGTTGACAATCCTTGAGATTGAGCCTTACCACTGGGTTCGAGTTAGCCGAGCTCGCCATTATACGCGTAGTGTAAAAACCACACGGCAATTGGCGAGAAATAAAGAGCCAAAAATGACCAAAAAAAACTATTAAAACAACTGGGAACGGTATTCTAAAACAGCCGGCATCACTTTTGTAAATAAAACAGTTTTGGCGGTCTTATTTACAATCCCGGGCTGCGAATCCCCAGCCGTACTCCGTCCGTCGTTGTTCCGCTTTATATACTGAGCGAAGGAGCTGCGAGTGCGCGAGACATAGGGCAGAGTCGAATAGCCAATATCGCGAGAATTCAAACGGAAACGACAAAGGCAAAGGACACGTGTGTTAAATGGCATTATGGGAAAAGGAGTGTTAATGACGCATTCACGTACCATCCGAATTGTCTAAGACTCTTTATGAGCCTCGTTCATGGAAAACTCCACTCACAAAACACAGTAATGAAAAGTAAAACAAGAAATAGCTTTTAGAATAATAATTTAAAAATCCACAAAGTTTAACCTAAACGTCACACTATCCCACCGATGATTTAACTCTGAACCTTTAAAAAAACATTGGAATTTATGTTTACGTACTCCGTTTTAAAACGACTAAGTTGGTGTCACTTGTAGTGACAAAACACTACCACAAGAGGCTGCTCATACTCCGTTTACCCTATCGCGACAGTGCCCTTAACGCGCATCTTTATGAGCGCTCAAAACGCAATGCCCAATCCAATCACTTTAGGTTGCAACTATTTCCCCACACCCAATCCAAGTAGGTGTGTGCCAGGTCCACTGCATTTAATCAAATATGCTCTTGTCCTGATCACCGATGAGATCTCTTGCCTAACGATAAAGCTTTGCAATAAATGAGAACTGACGAGAGTGCCGCTCTGCTTCCGTCTCCATGGTAACTTGCCTCACTGGTCATTGTGTGGCTATAGATGATATATACCAGAGACACACAACTCAGTCCGCATCCGCTGTTCTCTTACAATTCATACTCAAGTCAGATTAGAACAAGTTAAGGACGAGAATATTTAAAAAAAATGAATTTAAACAGACACATACACTTATTATTGATTAGAAATCATCCAGAATGTGTCAAACTTTCCAGAAAACACATTGAAGTGGTACCCTGCAGATTTGGCCTCTGATTTTTGATTCTAAAATAACAAAGACATAATATATTGTCTGGATGGCAGAGTAAAATACAATTATATAGAATACTGGTTTAAAGCAAGTCAATTGAGTCCGACTCTTAGTAACAGATGATGCCCTCTAAAGATGTGAATGCACACCCTCCCCTCTGTCTTGGTTTAGTTGCATAGCAACAGAGAAACTGCAAGCTCCAGTTGTGTTGATGATGGTGGGAGCGTGTCGCACACACAGAGGCGCTGGATGCAGATTAACCCCCTCTCAACTTCAATTATAAACAGACTTCCATGACCACATGGGTCTGAAATGACACCCCTTAGACCCTTTAGATTGAAAAAGTGTTGACCAATGCTATGGTGGCCTTTTACTACTTTGCCTAGAGGGAGAGTTAAGTTTGATCTTTAATCATACATATTGAACTAACACAATTAGAGGATGTGAATGAATAATTAACTGTCAGAGGTAGCAGAGTCAAAACTCTTGTTGATGGGAATTTGTGAGGTTAACTATGTGGGGTCAGGTTTAAATAGTTAAAGCCTCTACAGTTTTACACATCTATGCATATAGCATTGTTGTTGTAGATTACAAAGCATGGCCGCTCTAACGTCAACTTGATTTCACGTGGGCCGGACCATTTTAGATATATTTCGATTTTTTTTTTAAATAAATGGATTAAAAGAACTGGATAAAAAGGCCTAAATATTCAGGTTTTTTATAGATCTAAAACAGTGTTTATTTTTGCTTTTTTAAAAATATATTTTTAGATTTTACAAAATGATTTTTGAACTAAAAACACAGAAAAAAATCGATTAAAAAATTCCAATATTTGATTTAAAAGGGGGAAAATTAGGAAATTTAATATACATCTATACTCTTCATTTTAATTTGATCCTAAAACAGAAAGTCGGCACTCATCATTTACTTTCCCGGGCCACACAAAATGATGCGGCGGGCCACATTTCGCACCCGGGCCGCCACTTTGACACTTGATAGAAGAATATAAAGATATACGTTATATAAGACAAGAGTAGAACACTGACCTGATGATTAGCAGCTATATATCACAATTTTAAGGTTATGGATTAGAATATTGGTTGGCCTTTCAATTTAGAATTCAAAACATGACCACCCATAATTATTCTTAGTATTTCTGACTTATTTTTTGAAGAACAGCACACAAACTAACTCTCTGCAACTTGAATTTTTTTTTTTATTATTGCAACCAACTGGAAGACAATACATCACATAAACATCATTGCAGTTTCTCAGAAAATGGAAAACAAAATAAAACAACATTTATATATATTTTTTTGCCACGGTATTGGACAACGTTGATATTTACATGTAGTGATGAAACAGGTCTGGAACTCATTCTTTGGCAATACGATTGCACAATAAGGATAAGGAAGAGGAGGGAGTTAAACATTGACTGAAAAAAAATCAACACACCCGGGTGTACTCTGCGTCATCATCATGTCTCCATTCTGAATTTTTGACATCACTAACCTATGGCTTTCCAAATACTCAGTGTAGACAGTCACCAAATTCAACGGCAGTATTTTAGACTATTTTACTTGAGAGCGGAACAGTAAAAAAAAAAAAAAAATTGGCAACATTTAATGTTTTTTTAATAGCATTTTTCTGTTTGCTTGGCAGCATTGAATGAAATACTTTTTAAGGGTCTTTTCAGGCAGTGAAGCATACTACTTGCTTTCAATGTTTTTCCAGGTCAGGAGTTCCTAAATGAGCAAGGCAGAGGAAGTATTTTTTATTTATTTTTATCTCTTTTTTTTTGCCACAAATCTTGACATGCTTTTTTTTTTTTCAAACATGACATTTGTCATCACGCAAGTGGGTTGTTTCTGTAAATACAGCAGAGGGCCTGACCTTACACAGATACCACACAAGAGAGACAGGTGGCACATAACGGGACACTGAATGAACTGTCTCCTCTTAGCCTTTTTTTTGTAATGTCAGTATGGATAGCATACAAGATGGTTGGGAGAAAAACGCAAGTGATGCATGCTACAGTTGGCAAAAAGATTTCACCAATGTGGATGGTACATGCATACGTTACAATACTTGGCTCATTGCATGGGTGCACGTTTGTAAATGTAGCTTCCCAGCAAATAAAGCAGCTTTTTGGAAGAAGCCAAAGCAAAAAATGGTGGCACAATATCAAAATCACTTCAGAATAAAAGCGCTTTTGTGCTTAAACCTGCTATTTGAATTCCCAATTATGTCATTCTTTCATTTACAGGTGGTAAAGATAACATTAACAACCTTGAAAGAGAGAAGAATTGGTTTACCTTTCGGGAACTTATGAAATAGTTTCCAAAAGGGGGAAAAAGAGCTTCTTAATACTGCTTGACATCTTCGGATTTACAACTGCAAACCACTATTTTTAATTATGGATGGGTGTAATGTCCGGCGACCAAAAGTCTGGGCGACCAATCGTCCGGCCAGCGTTGTAATTGTTGATTAATTGAGGGTATTGAAACTATTAAGGCATATTGAAAAGCACTATATTATTATCGCTCCCCACATATACTCATGAAATCCAAACTATGGTGCAGCCCCCCTACTGGCATCATTAGCAATTCAAATCCATAAATAAGTGGTGTTAAAAATCTTAATTTAAAACAACTAGCAATGATGAATTTTACCCTTTGGGTGAACAAATACTGTAAATTTCTCATCCCTAATTTTAACTGTATGTACAGTTAAAATCAGTCATACTTTGGTCATATTTTTAAAATTTGTTTTGGTTTGCTATGTATGTTCTCAATTTAAATAAAAAATAACAATAAACTGAAAAGTTGGGAGGTGTAACATTAAAAAAAAACAATATATAGTTTATTCTCCTGCATATTTTGTGAATTATAATAGAGTATCTCTGATTGTATTGACTATTTTTGACAAAGCAATGCAGTCTAATCAATACCATTTTAATTTCATTAAAAATATAAAGTTATGTTTGCATTAAAATAAACAAAACCAATGTACTATGAATACCACTGATCTTAACTACACAGCCTTGTGTATCATTCCACTAAGTGCATTCCCAATTCTCTTTCATATCTTTCCAAATAGCCTTTGTATGTGGACATATGGCGTTGTTTTTTTTCTCTCTTTTTTTTTTTAAGACACAGACAACATGTTCAACTGTTTGGTCCATTTACACAGAACAGGGCTGATGGGGGAAAAGTACACACGCACACCCACCCAGGAGGATAAAAAAATAAAAATAAAAAAACTCCCAATACTTTATGTCAAACAAAGAATTGTTTGTTAACACGTCCGAGACATGACAACAGAGGTACTGCGGGCAGGCAGGCAGGCACAATGATGACGCTAGAATGCGCATGCACACACACACACACACACACACTCACACACACCACAAGATGAATTGTGGAATAACACCCGGGTTAACACTGATCACCCTACAGTCCTAAACCACTGCATGAGCAGAAGGAGACAAGTAGCCCACCCCTTAAGAGATAGAACCAACATTTCCAGGTGGCACCCTTGGGCCTTAAATTGCAGGTACTCTGAACCCCGCGTTGCTCCCTGAAGGTGTGTCTTTAAAAGTCGGCTCAAGAACCCCCATCCCAAAAAAAAAGGATTCAAATAAAAAAAGCAAATCCAATAAATTCACAGGTTGAAGAATTGGCGCAAAACATTTTTTTTTAAAACTTTCCTCTAGGATCAAGGTTTATATGAAAATAAGTCATGCTTCATGCTAAATACATTGTTTATCTTACATGTTCTTTGAGAATAAAAAAGATTTGCTTTTTATCTTATTTACAAGCACCCATGCAATATAACTGAGAAAGTCCTGCAGGTCAAATTGCTTCAATTAAGAAAAGGAAAAAAAAATAAAATATTTTCTAACTTTTTACAGAGTTGCCTGCGCGGGACAAATTGCTTATATCTTTATGAGGGTAAAGAGTGAAGAGGAAACAGACACAAACATAACCCTTGACACAGTTTGCGTATATAGTTCTTGGACACTGTCAAATGAATATGGTAGCCACGGGAAGAGCTACAATGTCTTTTCCGAGTATCTCGGGACAGGAAGTACTAGTTAAAGTTTGGGGGGACTTTTCGATGACGTAACAACGACAAAAAAAATGAAGACGATATTGCCTCACTACTGGCACACTATCCATCATTAAAGGTGAGAAACGAGAGATTTTTTTCCCCCAAAATATTTGAATGTATCTATTCTTAAATACTATGAAAATAAACCATGTCGCTTTTAATATAAGTGGCGTAAAATAATATCAAGTGCATGAGTATATATCACATTGGGTTTTACAATTATTTTGACACTTAAAGTCGTTGTCGTCAAGCTTAAACTACCGTTGCCTTCGAGTGTTTTTGTTATTTTTTTTTAAGTTGTTGCCCGTTTTTGTTTTAGTACATATTTCATTTCAGCTGTCATATTAGCTACATGAAGCAACCTGGTCACTTCTCTTTGGCACAGTCTCACATTTGTGCTCGTGTGATGTAAGGAGAGTGATGCTAGTGAGGAGCTTTCCCCCCCCTTAAACCCCTCCCCTCGTCCAAGTCTTGAAGGCTCAGCCCCCCCTATGCTGGCATCACTGCAAGATTGCTACAGGTTACGCACGTGAACGAACAAATACGCGAGACAAACAGCCATTATCTGTCCTTGTACTGATTCATGTTTGACCCACTTGTCCAAATGAATGCTTTACTATGGCTTTCATCCCCTTTGAAACAACAAAAAAAACAACAAAAGACACATGAGAAGTACCCATTAGTGTTGCTGAACATGTAGGAAAACATAGATTTTTGATATTGCCACAAAAAAGTAGGATTCACCTAATGCCCTGCAGATAGATAGAAGGGAGATAAGTGTCCATAGAGACTAAACATGTTACCTGTTGATCTATTTGTGTGTTGTACAATGTTTATGTGTCGGCGTGTTAATGTGTCGCTGTGTTTTGCCATGATTATGTAGTGCGGTTGTGTCTTTTTTAGTTTCTCAGGGTCTCTTTTTGCTCCTTCTGGCCCTTGGCGGTGCGGTTTGTGATGTTATTGAGGCAGGCCCGGACTCCGGCCAAGTGGAGCAGCGACCCCGCCGCCTCTTTCATCTCCTCGTCGTCGCTCTCCGGCGGCTTTTCTACCGCCCGTCGCTTCTTCAGCGGCAGCGTATCGCTAATGCCCCTCGCTCGGTTTTTTGTCCACGCAAAGCTGCTCCCTGCCAGAGTACCGGGTCCTGCCCCCAAGCTACGTCTTTGTCCCCGCAGGGTTTGCTGGGAAAGGTAGGTTGCGGCGGCGGTCGTGACGTGAGAATCCAGTGGGATCTCCCTGGGCTCGGGTTTGACGTCAGATTGTATTTCCACGGCGATAATGTCGTCTTGCGTTGGGGATGAAGGGGCCGTGGCCTGGGAAGAGCCAAGCCTGTTCGGGGATTTGGCGGTACTGTAATTGTGGTCTTCCTGAAGTTCCTCACTGGAGAGTGGAGGAGAGTAGCAGGAAGGGCTATCTTGGCTTCGTTTCAGATAGTCTCCTATGGGTGATCTAAACAAGAGCATGGAAAATGGGGATTAGCTCAAATATTTTCGGATTTGATAGGTCAGGTCTTGCAAGGACGTGTTCTGGATCAGAATTGTTCTGTTGGTGCTATCTTGTGGTATCTTCATGTTAGTGCATTAAAGCAGTGGGCATGCAAAGGTTTGGGCAGTATAACAAAACTTCTGTGACTTAAAAAACATATTTTTGCACTTCTGGTGGCGCTTTAATCTATTGCTTACAATAACAGTGCACAGATGACCAATTATCAGCAAGGATTGGCACAATGAAAATCTGCAAATAACTGAAAAACATAAAAAAGCATAAGCGGCCTTGCGGCTGAGTGGTTGCCGCATCGACCTCACAGTTCTTGGGTCCTGGGTTTGATCCCAGGTCAGTCCTCCTGTGTAGAGTTTGCATGTTTCCCTCGGGCTTGTGTGGGGTTTTGCCGGGTACTCCGGTGTCCTCCCACATTCCAAACACATGCATTGTAGGCTGGTTGAACACTCTAAATTTCCCCTAAGTATGAGTGTGAGTGTGACTAGTGGTCCGTCTCCTTGTTAATGATGTCTTGCAACCAACTATCAGTTTAAGATAGTAGATCAGTTTGAGCTAAAATGGAAGAAGAGCCAGCCATATATGCATGTTGACACTCAGTATAATGCGATTTTCCTTAAAAGAATCTTGACCATCCATGTCCATTATAGTAATCCATCAATTTGCTTCATACTGGTATAATACTCACAGGAGTAAAATCCGGTCCTAAAGACACCTTTTCATAAACCTCAGTTAAAAATATGACATGCCTTTTGTATCCCTACCCATACCTATAACACAGTGACGGTTTTAATAATTTATTTCTACTACTAATTCAATTAATGAAAGCTGTGTGTAAAAGATAACACACTAAAGTGGACCCCTACCCTGAACTTGTTCCTCCGGAATAAGGAAATTAGTGTATTAATATATTACAGGACAAAGATTGACTCATTTAATGATCAAATATTTACTGCATACCTTTAGTAAATGTATAATTTATTATTGTGTGCACTCTATCATATTTTTAGGCTCTTATGGATACACATGTCCAGGCATGCTTGGAATGTTCTTGGACTCACAAGTTTTTCCCCCTGCTAATAAATGAGTTTATGTGTGTGAATGTGGGACACTTATATAATAACTTGGTTAGAATGTTGTAGGGAAGAGCGTTTTGACCATGTTCAGGATGAGTAAACCATTGTGACACAAGTTGTGCTCACATCGGGAGTTCGCAATTCAGCAAACCCAACATTAGTCTGTACAATAATAATAAATGACACTGTCAGAGCAATTTTATTTTACTATGTTGAATATCTTGGTTGTGAAGAAAAATATCCTTATTTCGTGTAAACACTGATTGACATTATTTTAACTGATCAAAACACATTTTGACATTTGTTTTACACCCATGGAATAGATAAACGGACTATTGTTTTATATTTTAAAACTGCTGCCATAATAAAATCTATGGTAAACAAAACCAAAGGGTAAAAGTTGGCAAAGATAACTAAATGATCCTACTTTGAAACCTAGCACATGCCTTCCTTTGAGCAAAGAGCAGTGTCAAAATCAAATACAAAATCACACGATATGATATTGATTTTTTTGGGCAGCCACCAATATGATTTTTGCTGATATGAACACATTTTAATTAGATTCAAGGGACTTTGATCCTTTAAATAGGACAGGCATTACGTGCGTATTCAACACAGTCAGTTTCATTTCACCTAAAGTAGTAAAAACTATAAAGCACATTTAAATTCAGGTTCAATTTCAGACATTTCTGTGAATCACACTTCTAAAATATTATGGTATTAATAAACATTTGGTTAATTTTGACTAGTTTCTTATTGTCCAAATGGAAAGCAGCCACTAAATATATGGTTATATGGTAAGGTATGGCTTGTATGGTAGTTCAGTTAAAAGTTACTCACCTAATGGCTGAGGTTCGAGTTCCTACTGGGCTTACAGGAACAGGTCTTATAACAGGGAAGAGTGCTTGGCTCCTGACACGGGCTCCATTTTGGATCACACTACGAGGAACTGAAAAAAAGAATAAACACACAATATTAGACAAAATAACCCAAAACAGACATATTGTACTGGTTTGTAATCTTTAAAAATAGTCTAGTTGTCACATATCAGTGTTAATAAATACTTGTCCCATGGCATTCCCAGGTTTACCAAACCTCCCACCCAAAGTCTGAAATCATAAGCGTGAACTCATCTGAGATCTGATAAAAGATGGAAAATGGCTGGAAGATAGAATGGAAAGAAGAAAAAAAGACAGCAGTGGGTTCCCAAGAAACATGAGGAGACGGTGATAAGAGCTTGCAGCAGCTCAATGAGTCTCCGCCGACCATCCGAGGAGGCCAACAGGGCTCTATTGATGAGCAAGGCAAGGTTAAATTGAGCGGGAAAGCGTCATAAATGAGTTAAGGGCGCTGTGAATCATTCAATTAGCAACGACTGCTGGGCACTGCGAAATCTAGCCTGTCCCATGCGTACATGCTGTTTCAACTGAATACAAGCTAATTTGAATTCACTTAGTGACATCTTTATTGTGCCTTTGTTTTATATCTTTCATGGGGAAAAAGGTGTTAGATAACCAGATAATATTCTGATGTACTACATTGCTTTACTGTTATTTTCAATCGTATATTGGCATCATGATGGGAGCAAAGTAAAAAAAAAAGGCCTGAAAGTGGAAACCTGGTGCAAAATGGGACAAGCATTCACCTTGCAGCAGCTCGGCACTCGGACCACTGCACAGCCGGGATGATGGAATGGCTTTGGAACAAATCCCTGACTGTCCTCAAGTGACCCACAAAAGCTTGGACTCCCAAACCTTTTGAAAATCGCTGTTGAGAGCTCAAAATCCTGCTTTGCCAACACTGCTGATCCAATATGATGTGTTTTACACAAGATCCATAGCTCTCACCCACTTATACATAGCATGGTATAAAAGAAAACCTCACTCTATGTGCTGTAATGCTATAAATATATATTATTATTATTTATCATTAAAGGAATAGTATTAGAGTTGTTGTTTTAATACTATTATATAATGTAGATACCTTGTTCCAAATTTGTAAAACAAATAAATAGACATCACAGATCACTTAAAGCAAACATTGTGATACAGTCAGTGCAACTAAGAGTACCTGGAGAAAACCCACACATGCCCAGTAAGAACATGTCAACACAAAAAGGTCGGAACCCACTTGCGATTCAAACCATGAACTCAACACTGTGAGGCCGACACACCAACCACTTGTCCACCAGGCTGCATATGTGAAATATTTTTATATATGCAGGAATTCGCCAGAAGAGAAACTTTGAAGTGGGTGTATAAATCCGAATCCTCCATGACTCAAAGCTGGTGGCTAACCACAACACTTTCCTTAAACAGCTGTCATCTTCTTCTCACTCAGTTCACATTTCAAAAACTACCTGCTGTTTGCGCTGTCTGCTGCCCCAGCTTGTTGAAAGCTGCTACAAACACTAAGCCCCACATCAATACAGCTTTGTTACATCCACCAGGGGGGCTAGCTCCTGTTTTCATGGGTTTGTTTGTTGGTTTGCTGCTTGTGTGAAACTTTCTGGGTACAGGTTTGGATAAATGAAGCTATTTTTTTCTTCTCTTGACATAATGGAGCTGTAATATTTCAGCCCAACAGTGAAATCATGTTAAAACAATGTCAGCCTCACAGTCAGGAGATCCAGGTTTGTACCTACGTCTATAATCAGGGGTGTGGACGTCGCTCATTTCTTATTGTTGATGTCATGTAGACAGCCAAATATTGCACACCATAATCAACAACAAATCCTTTTTTCTATTCTCTTTTTGAATGTCACACAGCTCATGCTCAGTTTTACAAGGATGAATTTCATCCAATTGCAAAACTAGGGTTTTACTAGAACACACTAATAATCCATCCAGTGGCAAAATGTCCTTATATTTATTTGGTTCTTAAGCATATTTCAAAGACGACATAGTGCATAATAGGTTTGAGGTATGTCACTGTTGCTCTTTCACTTTGCTCTTATGCCTAAAGTAATCCTATTGAGTCCAGTTAGTGTGGCTCTGTCCCTGATGTCTTCCACTCTGCTCCACATAACCTTATAAGTCCCTACACGGTCTCTTTTTTTTAATCTTGATCACTCGCTGATTGCTTGTGTATGTGGTCAGTGCAGTAGGTCTCCCTGGGTCTACACGAAGCCCCCACCACTCCCCTCGCCTCCCGAACCTCCCCACCTCAAACTCCAGCCAGGCTTTAGGTTGCCATAGCAACGATTACCCTCGCACATGTCATAGAGTGATAAGCATGCATAGGTAGAGAAAGTAAAAGGATAACTTGAGTGAGGTTGAAATAAAAGTCTGGAGAAGAAATACAATGCTTTTTTTTTTACTAGGACTCTTTGTGCTCAGCAATACACTCCTGAACACCACATTTGTCCTTGACACAAACACCCTCACAAAGACACACACTTAAAGACAGACAAGATGCAAGGAGCTAAAGTCCAAGTTGCATGGAAAATGATATGTCTGTGTAATGGTATCTGCCGCTCTTTGCTTTGTCTTCCCATTGATCTTTCTGTGTATAGTGATGACTTATATCTCCTTCTAAGCATGTATACCATCCCTGTAGCAAAAAGGCATGGTTACCTAAAAAAACATGGATACAAACCATGCAGGATGACCACAAACATCCTCTTGGTGATTGACTAGCAACATTTCACACCAGGTTATGGTAAGTGTTATCAGAAGACCATATCATTGTTTGAAAATCAAACTGGTAACTACCATAAAAACAAGCTTTATTCAAAGTACCACCATCTGCCCAGTCAGAAGGAACATTGCCCTGACGAATTTCTGATTCAGGCGGGCGCCAATGCCAAAAGAACTAAATAAGCTGAACAAAAGCTAAATCAAAATTTCACTTGGCAAATCTATCAATGCTTTAACTAACTGACTGACAAACTTGACATCTGCTAAAATTGAAGAAAAATTGAAGTGTAAGATATTTCCATATCTTTAAAGTAACGTCATATACCTGATTTCTTCCGATATACATATTATTCATTGTCCCAGTTACTAAGAAATAGCCATTTCACGACTGAATGACAACATGCTTGATGCTCTGACATCTGGCCTCATGAAATCATTTGATCAGTCAAATGAACACAAGACACCTGCCAGACATCCGTACTTTGACTGAAGGGGACTCTAAAATAAACCACATCTTTAAAAGATCTAAAAGAGGACATAGTGTAGGGTTGTGCTTGATCACGACTAAGACCGTAATGAAATTTGTACCGAAACCGGAAACCTATGATACCTAATCAAGATCAAGTCTTTTGGAAGAAAAGACCAAGACTAAAGCTACTGATGCAACACGCAAACTCCACTCAGGTGGATGTGACATGGATTTGAACCCAGGAACCCAAAACTGTGAGGCCAACACACTAACCACTCGTTCCACCGGGCCTCCCATGAGTTTTAAAATGCTTAGCCAATAAAAATGATGCTGCTCTAAGAATTTTGAGCGAAATATTAAACATCATAAAAAGTTCACATCTGTGAAAAATTCAGACTCCCACATAAAGGTTTTATTGATTCTTTCTTGGACAATACCCAACGCTCTAAAAATCCTTACTTTCTTGATCAAGGTGAAAAGTTGTTTTTTTCTCTAGAGAAAATGATCAACTCTCTTCCTACATAAGGTCAGCTTCAATACCTTTCAGTCTGTATTTTGTGCATCTTTGTCACTGTCACTGCCTGCGTGTTTTGCAGGGAAAGTAAACCTCTAAAAGCCAACCAGTCCCTTTCCTTTCACTCATGTGCCGTACACACACGCATACTCCTGTTAAATGAGTTCCACATGGCCCTGCAGGCAGCCATCTCCACACAGCCGGCAGACGAGTGTAGCAGACAGGCAAAAGCACACACAAACAGGCGTGCTGCACATGCTCACTGTGCTCAGTCACACAGTCAAAGAGGTTCAAAGGTCACTCCCGACAGACCTTGACAATACAACTGTTTAAAAGTGGGCCCTTACCCTTCGGTCTAGCTGCTGGGTTTGTTTGTGTGTGTTTAAGCGCATGCAGTTCTGAGGGAAGAATGCATAGTAATGTTACCTGACTAAATGAATGGCTCGCTGTGGGCTCAAAATGATTGTAGTTATTCTGAACAGCTAAGTGGATTGTCTATTTAAAAATAAAGTTAACTGTCTAAGTGGCTGGCTGACTGACGTGTTCGGAATTACCGAGAGCAAGACAAAGTAAAAGCAACGCTCAATCATTGCATCGGAATAAGTCTCATGAACACGCCCACATACACGGCTCATATTAAGCTGAAGTGCTAATCAACCGAATTGGTTTATGTGGATGAATTCATTTGCTGACTCAGCATCCAGTGCACTTTTATATAGTGATTGGGAAAAATCGACTAAAATGGTAGATTAGTTAAATTTGATGTAAAAATATAAAAAATATAATCGACAAAGGAAAGCACACAATTATTCAACTATTCTATGTGCTTTTTGACCAATGAGCATACGAGTATGACAAAGACAATACAAAATCCAGCTGGCCTGATGTGAATACATGGTGAGGAAGGAGCTGTGCCAGAAGAAGGTGAAGCGCTAGATTTACTGGTTGATCTATTTTCCTATCCTCACCTATGGTCACAAGCTGTGGGTCATGACCGAAAGAAAATGATCCCAGATACAAGCGGTTGAAATGAATTTCCCCAACAGGGTGTCTCTGGTGAGAAGCTCGATCATCCGGGAAAGACTCGTAGTCAAGAAACTGCTCCTCCACATTGAGAGGAGTTGGTGGTTCAGGCATGTGATCAAGATGCATTCTGGTAGCATCCATGGTGAAGTGTTACAGGCAAGAATAACTAAAAGCGGGCTGGAGGGTAAGCCCACATCTTGGTGGAGAGACTACATTTCCTACCAGGCCTAAAAACACGGTAGAATGAATGGACTAAGTGGTTGGGGAAGTCATGGCATCCTTGCTGAAGCTGCTCCCCAAACAGATGGATGGATGGATGTAAGTAAACTTGTTGCTCAGTAAACTTGATGAAGTACAGCAATGTGCATCACATGGTGAGCTTGATATGATAATTATGGGAGGCAAGTATCTTCTTGCCACACTTGCTTTGTCTTTAGAATTTATGAAGTTTAGCTGTTAATTAAAGCGTGACAAGACAGGTTGTATGATGTAGGTAACATGACATAACAAGCTGCTTGGAAAAAAGACACAGCCAGCAGCATATATCAATGTTTTTACGTAGTGGACAAAGATGAATATTCAATATTTCCGTTAAATTGAAGTTAAGTTATTGTATTTTCCAATGTATATTTTTGATCATAAAGGAGAAAATTGGGGCAGTTCTTCCAGAATGTGCTCTTGCTAATGAAATGCGATTATTAGTTAAGTTTCTATCGTCCAGTTGAGCCCAAAATATTCAATTAATGTCCAGATTAATTGTGTTGGACCCAGACCTACATGGTGCCACATGTACTTGTCTAAGTTATCACCTCTGCCTTTCTCTAAAAATTCCAAGCTGCTTTGACATGTCACTCTTAGACTGTGCATCTAAAGGGAGTTCAGGTTTTTAGACACTCTTCCCAACCTTGGCTCCTTGACCATTACTACTCCATTATCAGCAACGACGGAGGGCACGGTGCAGACGCCTAATGTATCCATTTCCCTCTCCATTTAGGGCTCGGCGGGTCGGCGAGCTCCTGGAGTGCTTCCTGATTGGGATTGAATGTCCATTTAAACAGCCGAGCAGCCACCGGGGAAAGGAAAGGATGGGAGGGAAGACGGGAAAAGGGGAATAATGGGAAATACATGGAAAAGCGGTGTATAACAACAAAAGAGGGAGACAAGAAGAATGCCTGTTGTGTGTTGAATGAGGAAAAGCAGACAAGGGGATTGCTCCCCATCCTCTGATAACATTCTCTATCCACCCCTTCAATTGATGTGTCTCAATCGGTTAGTATTTTTATATTTATTTTTAACTTTCAAATATGCCGCTGTAGGAGAGCATTCCTTCACATGCATTCAGCCAAGTGTCAGAACTCTACACTTGGTATTCTCAAGATGCGCTTTTAGAAAGACAGCTTTGGAATTTAGATGATTGCACATTTGGCACTTTCGGGTAGAAGTTGGACTGTGAAGCAAAAAAAAAAAAGGCAAGAAAGGATGATAGGCAAAAAAAAGCTGTACCTTGTAGGAGGACTCCACCATTCTTCCTGAAGAGGGGACTCCCCGCCCACAATGGAGGACTGCGTTAGTATGGAGGGGGGGAGAGAAAGAAAAGTGGTCAACCATCGGAACACGTCAAGCGGCCTAACAGGCTTTATTGTGAGCAAGATAGCAAGGCAGGAATTTGAACCCATAAGCCTGTGCTTTTGATTATAGTGATTAGATTCCCGGGTGTCCCACTGTTGCCATTATTCCCTGTGATTACCTCAGAGAATTACAGCCTCGCTGCTGAAAGTCCATGGGAGTAATTTCTCATGACAACCCCCCACCGCTACCCACGGGTCCGCACATATCCAACGAGAGAAAAAGTAATCAACGCACTCTCACTTAACACATGCTTATGTCACAAAGGCATGTTTAAGATAAATATGCCTACAGAGTGACACATTTAAATGCAATTTTAGCTGAGGGCTGACACATAACACACACACACACTTGCACACACATCCAGAGAAGTAGCGCACAAAGCCTGGGATTCAGTTTAGGTGATCATTGCACCACTAATGAGGGAGGTAATGACAGTATTTCTCACATAGATGGAGACATCTTCCCTAATACATACACATGCACACACACAATACTTTAGTCCTCGGGGAATTTGAAGTCATTCCAGCAAGGTGGAGGAGAAAAAAAAAGATTAGGATGTAGAGGGGAAATATTCCTCCAGGTAATGCAGTCATGTCTGGATATTCTTCTTTTCTTCTTTTTTTGTTTCTTCAATGAACTACAATTCCCGCATTCAAAACATTTGACAGCATGGCCCTATCTCAGCACAAACAAAATAAACTCATACGGGCCAAACAAATAACACCTGGAGATGGTGTGAACTTCGAAAAAGCATCCCACTCATCTCCACTCATGATGAGAGTTTCCTTTGTCATATGAGGTCTGTTTTATGTTGCGCTAAGCTGCTGAATGAGAGGATTTGGACGTCTGTGCTTATGATGTGGCTCTCACCTCGCCAGATGCAGGGGAAAGATGGACCAGAGGCTGGCACGAGCACTCCCGCTCGCGCACATACACACACCGCACAAAACGCAAAAGCTGCACATTTCAGCCCTGAGCCACCTGCTGTTGCCATGGAGAGTTGCCACATTGCGTTGCCACGGCGATAACATATTTTTCCTGCGCTAACAGCCTGTCTGTTTTCCCTACCACCCCACCCCACGCCAATCTCACCCCCTTTCCTCTCTTTCTTCTCATCCACGTGCCGCCTTCTCACTTGCTCAACAAATGGCCTCGCGGTGCGACAGCACCTGACTTACATGTGTTGCCATGGTGGCGTTTCCCGTTGCCAAGGCAACGTGCTGAGCATTTAATGTATTGGGCGATGGGCTAAACTTGTGGTGGATGCTCATTCTAACAGACCCCACACCCTCATGTGTTTCCTCTAAGGAAAAGGAGGAAGGAGACTTGAGGAGAAAGGAAGGTAGAATCTAGAGAGCAAGATCCTCTACATACCCCTTGAGACATCCATCCTCCACTCCTCCTTCGTTTCCTCTCATCCAGATGCTGATGGGGTGTGAAGGAATGCACCACGGAGCTGACCTCCTACCCAGCATACTCTCCCTCTCCCTCCCTTTTGCAGGCACGTGCATAAGAACACACCCATTTAGTCATGAATATATTAATACACAAAGAAATTGGTGGACTCAATTTGGTGCACACCAGCAGAATGGGAAGAGGTGACAAACACAAAACCAGGAGGAGTTGGTAGGGTGCCTTATGCAGCGTGAATTTTCATGACCCTGAAAAGCTCAGGTGTGAGCGACATTCAAATGGGAGAACAAAGCATTTCCATCTTCTCATCTCAGTCAAACCAGTCCTTTTCCTTCTCTTTGCTCTGAATTGCGTTGAGCTGCTTGAGACAGTCCTTGACCTTAACACAATGGAGCTTCTGTGAAACCATTACTATTATTATTATTACACTTTCTAAAATAATAGTCTTGAGAATGAGAGCTCTTCAGAGGGTGATATGGTTTGGTATTGAGTAGATCCACTGAAATCCAAGTGAAACAAGGAAACTTATTTTAACTGATTCACAAGCTTAAAGTTATTACGCAAATAAGGCAGCTCCTGGACAAAAAAACACAACAGAAAATGCCTATGATCTGATAAACACTATCTCAGAAATCCTGGAAAATGCTCAGTGAGAGTCCTGGCTAACCACGTCAAGACACAAATTCAGTTTTCTCTTACAATTCACTCGGTGGCCATAACAATAAAAGAGATGGTATTCCCTTTATAGCATTTATAGGTATAAAAAGCTTAATAGATAGCTTTATAAATCTATATGATAAAATAGTAGTATATGAATAGAGGTTAGGGGATTTCTTGTTTGGGTTTTATATTAGATTCCAAACAGTGAGTGGCCAAGTCAAACTTTTAAAACGTGGAGAAAATGTATGGATGTTTTTAAAATGTTTAAGCATTTATGCCAATTACGGCAACTCTTTCCATAATTTGTAGTTGTTACAATTAGGTATTATTTTGCTCATAGTCTACTCGATTTGGATTTTTGTTGGACCTTGCATACATTTTTGGGGAATGATTGTTCACAGGCATTAGATGTATATCTTTATAAAAGTTTCCCATATTTTAAGAAAAGTCAAACAAGCATCTATTCAGCCAATGTTCCATTAACAACTAACAATCAATTATTTTAAATCAGTCATTTTCTATACCCATCAGCACCTACTTAATTCCCTCATTTATGCTCATTCTCTGTGTTTTTAAAGCTGGGCAATGATTCCGTAACCAAACAAGAAGAAAATGCTCAAAAGGGAGCTTCCTTCGAATTTACCATAAAAAAGCTTTCAAGTATGGGTAAACATATTTCAAAAGATGTTTTGGGGGTACACTGTTTAAGATTTGTCTGATACCGAGTCAAAGAGTGCTTCTTTATTCTATGAGCCAAAAACGCAAATAAAGAGCAGCAATGGAAGTTAGCAAAAGGCTAATGTAACTGGGTCAATGTTTGCATTAAAAGTTTTGTTTAGCTGTGAGGAGTTTGACGGCACCACTTAAAGGCAACTAGTCATTTCTGCACTTTGCCAGCTGTAATCAAATAACAAGCAAATATCAGTAGTGACAGATGCCTGCTGCCAAGCGTCCTTTGGCATTTGCATTTGGAGAAAGAATGAAAACAAAATATGTATCAATTAACTTAAAATCAAATCAGCTTGACACTTTTGGATAGATTTGCTAAAGCACAATTATTTACACATCAATTAAATAAGCAATCTGAGGCATCTGTAGTGATTTATTGGTGTTCTATAATGGAAACTGTACCAATTTAAACCACTTACAGTGCCAGGGCGACAATAATTAAATTGGACTCATACCTAATTAATTAAAACATGCAGCCATCAATCGGTTTCCAAACTTGAAGCAACATGAGTCTCAAAACTAATAAAGTGGTTTGTCATCCAATTTGAAAATCGTAATGTGCCGAAGTACAATAATCGAATTTACTAGGTGCTGACGTCAAATGTTTTGAACTGAAAATGTGAAAAACGACAACAACGTGGATAAGTATTAATACATTTAGATTTTGCTGCATAAGCCAAAAATAAATATAGCTTGTTGTCACGTCAAAATTCCCATAATTTGCAGAATTATCTCAATGCAGAACTAATAAACAAACACACCTGCAGACTCACAGTTTACTCAGCAGGTACCTCATCCCAGGGGAGCAGCAGTTTCTATCTAACCCCGAAATGAACCCTTCTCGCTTACTGTGTCGCAGATCCTATTGTGGGTCACCATGCAAATGACTGCAACTCCAACATCTCCTTATTGTAACCTTCAGCTCTCCCTCATGTTCCCGATCTGGCCTCCAATTTGTTCCACATCCCTATACCTCATTATTCAAAATGACACTTTTACATTTTACGGTGAACCGAGTATTCTGTTTTACACAGTCCACCAGCTCTGCAAGCCAACCTGCACAGATCAACTCGGTTGTGGGGTAGCACAGCAGCAGGACTTTACTCCAGGGGAGAGAAAAAAAAAGGCAAAGTGGACAAAAGGAGAAAAAGCCGACTAACAGTGCCTCTCGTTGACATATCCACGGGGAGGTGAAGAAGAGTTAGGTCTGAGAAGTAGGAGCGAATAGTGGCGGAATCAAAAGGTCTTGAAAAACGCTTGAAATGAAACAGTTGGAGGTGTGTGCTACAAGAGGGTGTGGAAGGGAACATGAATGAAGACAAAGGAGAAATTAATTGAATGATAAAGTGGAAAAGGGAAAGTATGAGGAATGGAGTGGGGAAAGCGGATGAAAAAGAGAGGACACCCTGTGTGTTTATTATGTTTGCCTCAGGGTGAGAAGAATTGTATGTTGGATCTTAAAAGAATCAGAAGAGCGTGTTGGGTACTGTTAAAGAGGAAAAAGAGTAATGGAGGAAGCAAGAGGATAAATTAAGAGATCAGGAAAATAAAGTGTTGGAAAACTAGCTGAAGGGAGAGGGAGGGAAACACGAATGTGACCTAAAGGGAAGGAGATAGTGGAGAGGCGTTAAGGAGAGTGGGGAGGGACTAGGTGTTGAATCACGAAAGTGGAAAAAAGGCAAGCACTGTTTTTACCTGTGATTTGCCTGAGGATGTAAGAAATAGGAAGATGGGGTGGGATTGTTGTTGTATGAAAGCAGCATGCAAACAGATTTAAGGAAAGATGGGGCGGGATTGTTATTCAATGCCTGAGGAAACACCAGATGAAGACAAAAAGGCACAGAAAAGAAGAAAAGTAGATGCTAATACTCAAGATGAGCAGAGTTAATCAATGGCTTTTTTTTCTACTTGTATACCAATTGAACTTTTTTTTTTGTTAATGGATTAGTCAACCATTTAACTAGAAAACAGAAACCGCTCAACCAGAGTTTCTGAATTCTAGTAGTGGTAGTGTCATTGTGTATTTCTGTCAGATTTTGGAGAAAGTCATACATTAGCCCTCACCAAAATGTGCATTATGCATGAGGTTATATCAGGAAAATAAATGCAAAGGATAAAGGTGAAGCAATTCCATCTGCTATTTGTTCCTCCAGAAAATAAGTCAACAACAATTTACTGTCCATTGTGTTGGCAACCCCCTACGTCCCTCAAACTGTAATCAATGCCAAGTCGGAAAATGCAAAGAAAAGAAAGTTGAATCAAAAACCTTTGGCTATGCACAAATATAAATCCTCTAGGTTTATTTATTTTTTTAACCCTAATGCAGCCACTGACTAATTTCCTTTCCACCAACATTGCTTTAAACTGGTTAGCAACAGAACATGGTTTATGCCTTAAATTTAAAAGATACTGAAGGCCAAAATTAACATAGCTGACCACGCAGAGAAGAACATTTCATTTCATTCTTTGCAACCAAGATGATGGTGTGCATCCTAATCCCATGTATCACAGTGTAAAATAAAAATATTTTGTCTCCCACAATATTCATTTCAAAAAATCACTCAAATCTATCACAAAATTATGTGTTTTGTAAGATTTTACAGTTTTTTCAATGGTACAATTCTACTATTTTACTATAAATTTATGTATGTATGTATTTATTTACAGTTTTGCTGAGGTTCTTTTTTTAAAAGTTATTTGACATGCGGTTTATTTCCCAAGACAATTTTGTTAACATACAGATTAACATATTGTAAATTGTCTTGATTTTTAATCACATACCACATCAATAGTTGCTATACCTGTGGTGAAATGTCTGCGACAAAGCTGGTGGAGAAGTGGAAGGAGGGGGAAGCCCCGTTGAGTAGGGATGGTAAGGTGTTTTCTTGAGAGCCTGGATCAAGTTGTGCCTGTACTCAGGGTCTATTGACCATAGAGATCCCTTTCCTATGCTCTGTAAAAAAAAGAGAGAGATATGTCAGTGAAAGTAATGCTTAGACACAGATCAAACACAGAACACCAGCTGGGTCTGAGCCAGCTCCAAAGTCCCAAAATGAACAAATTCATCTCATCATGTTGACCTAACAAATGTGTACATAATAGGAGAACAAGACATTACATAACGTCATGTTGTCGTGTAGTGTTAATCATTCATAGTGTTGGATCACTGACAGTTCTCCAGCATGTGTGGGTTTTCTCTGGGTGATTCAGACTTCCACACACAGAAAAACGATATGAAATTGACTAAGGAGGACAATCAAGCTTTTGTCGCCAACCCCCCAAAAAACTTGTGAGGTTAATTGGAAACTATAAATTCCATAGAGTCATAGTGCACACAAAAACAAAAACTGCTGGAAATAAGGAAAAAGTTCAAGAGAGCACTTCACATAGTGCAAATTATTTAGCACGAAACAAAATGAACACAAAAAGGTAATAAAGAATTTATTTAGTCATTCATTCTGAACAACTTACCCTCACAAGGGTTGCCGGGTTAATAAAGGATGAAAAGAACAAATAAAGTTAGCCAAGTTTTTATAACTGACTGCTAACTCATAGGTGCATATTTGATATTCTCTTTTGTAATATTTTAGGTAGTATTCTAGTGTTGTAAATATGAATTTATGTTCAATTGAGTTGAAATAACAAACTACTTTTAATTGCAACTACTATTTTTCATCTTTCTGTGACAATTTTTGACAGTTCTAAGATTCTAATCATGAGTGACGATTTTTGTGGATCAACTTCACTTTCATGGAAGATCCTGGATTGATTTAAAACATCTGAGAGTCAAGAAGCTCTACTAGTGGCCTAAAAAAAGGTGTTCTTGAGGAAGAACTGACAAAAATTCCCCACAGGCACACATAGCACTTTGTACAAAGTCTCCTGAGTAGCAGTTGTGCGAGGAATTTGGAAACCAACTTGTTATGTCCGTTCTATTTTCTGCACATTTAATAGCCAAGCTTCCCATTTCAATTATCCATACAGAGTACCTCACTTGTACAAACTTTCGATACACCCAAAGTAATTCTATTTATCAATCCCACCTTCTCTAATGTTTTTCTGTCTCTGTCTTTTTCTGAAGAATTTTCTGATTAAAACATTTGGAAATTCTTGAACTTTTTTTCCGCTTCAGAGGCCGCAGGAGTGTGTATTTTTAGATCAAAAGAAGACCTGCTTCTGTCCTAATGAATCTGTCGCTCTCAATTTGAGTGAAACCAGCCTATAGATTATAGAGAGCAGGAATTTCAAACAGGTCACCATGAAAATATTTTGCCTGTCTGGAGCTCTCTCAGCTCCCACTACTCTTTCATCTGCCTTGTCATCCGAATGTGGCAAAATCTCAGGTTTGTATACAGCAGAGACCAAAAAGAGGGGAGGGAGGTATGAATAAATATGAAATGAAAGGCGCCTTGCCTTATGTTCAGCTCACTTTGTAATGCTCTCTGATACGTTATAGATGGGGTGGAGATACTGTATGTTTTGGCAGCAGACTTCTGTCCCCCCCCCCCCACACACACACACAAAAAAAAGGCTAATCAGAATCTATTAAGAAGAAAATGTCAGGCATGTCAAAATCTGTGTGTAAAAAAATAATTGGAAAAAAATATTCCAAAACTGGGATGCAATTTGAATAAAATGTACTTATACAGTTACCATCTTTATACACGTGTTGGTAAAACTGCAGTATACTTCTGAAACATCTGTCTTCAGATTTAACTGCTTGATTTTTATATTGGTATGCTTCCACTAATGCTTACATGACAGTTCCATTAAATCTTTTGAAACACATGATTGTAATTTGTCAGGTCATATCACAACCGTATACCAATATTTTTCCTTGTTTGGCTTATACTGAGGTTTGACTTGGTACAACCAAATTTGAAAAGAAAACCATTTGATCTTTTTAGCACCAGGTTATCACTTTGTCTGATTGATGGAGTTGAAAGCGGAGAAAGAAAATAGTGGCTTATAGTCCAAAAATTAAGGTACTTTTAAAGACCCCCATTATGATAAATTGATGGCGTCTAAGCAGCTTAACTCTGTTAATGCTATCAATAATGAAGCCCATGTGATTAGCCTCAGACAATCTATGATAAATTAACAATCGTGACTTCAACCTACGGCCACCCAAATTTTATTTTACGATAACATAAGGAGCCACTGCATTAATTCAGAACAGTTTGCAATTTCAATTAGATAAGTAGATTATTTCAGTAATTAAGTTTGCAAAATATAAGAACATAAATGAGAAAAAATCAGCAGTCAAGGCATGTGATAAAATTGTGCAATTATTTAGTCTAATTACTAGGAAAAAATTCCACCTAGGGTCAAACTTATTGTGTCGCCGAACCCTGTTCTACTTTGAATGGACCTTTGTCTTGAAAAACGGAGCAGCATCAGACCTTGTTAGAATGCACAATCATCGTTTGAATCACCTTTTTGTAAATCTCTTGCTGAAACTCAGTTTTATTAGTCTGCGCATCAGTGTAGTGATACATATGCCATATGCGCCATGCCTGTTTTGCCGAGCGTGTATGGTGAGCTCCCTGGGGAGTGTGATATTACCCAGCATGGTCTGCGCCTGAGAGTGCTTCTATTACTGCCAGCAACACCTCTCCTGGAGAGCATGATATTACACACACATACACTTACTCCCACAGAGGTGACCTCCCACTGGGCCAAATTTCCCCTATGCACCTCGAGACTGTCAGGCAAGTGTAGAGTTTATATTGAAATATGTGCGTGAGTGCCTACGATCTACTAGTCTGCCGGCCTATTAGATCAATATTCCCTTAAAAAAGGGCCATCTGCTTCTGCCAAATAGCCAACCAATCAAAGTACTCAATCTCCAGAACCCTCGGTCGATAAGCCAATCAGAGGTCGATATTCAGTGAAAGGCTGTGACACCCAGTTTATTTTGGTCACCTTGGCAACAGGCATCATCTGGAGGCAAGAGATGGTGAGATGGAATTTCTTAAAAAGGAATTCATAAAGTTGAGAGTAAGGCATTATATATCATAATCAATAATCTTGTTCTTGAGATGAGAGACGATTTTAAGAGTTTGTTGTGAAGATCAAGTTTGATACACTAAGACAATGGCATGGCTAAATTTAAAAATAGCACTTGAACAAGAGTGGCAATAAAAGAACAAGACCTTTGAAAGTGTAATTCATTCCGAATTGTTTCATTTTCTTTGATGGCATTTAGTCTTTCTCATCTAAAAACAGTACATTTGGGGGGAATTTGTAATATTTGTGTTTCATTTCTGTCATGGGAAATTCACATTGCTCTATGTTACTTGCAACAGAAGAACATGGATTATACAACAAATAATCCGGAACTCAAAATGATAACCCCGCACTCACTGCATAATAGCCTAAGACTTTCATTAGACCCGGAGAAAAAAAGAAAACAACTTTAGTTCACACAAATGAATTATGCATATCTGTGTTAATAAAAAAAGGTGAAGCAAATAAGACATTTCCAAGCAGTCCTTTATAACGGGACAAAATATAAAGCCAACAGCTGTTAATGCTGTTTTAATACAAAATAAAAATAATAAACTTGCCTGGATTACCTATTGTGTGCGAGGGGTGTTGGGGGCAAAAGGCTAACAAAGTGGATTCAAGGGCGGTTAGAGACTGAGATGGTTGTATGTTGCCAACATCTGTTTCCTGTCTTATATAAGCACTGGGGGCTGGTCTTACTGAGAAATTGGAGCAGTTCAAAAGCTTTGCTGTCACAGACCTGTTCAGTGACATTGTATAAAATAACTATCAAAGTGCAATAATTAAAAGATGATTGAACAATTAATACATTAAAAGACAATCATTTTCATCATGGATTAATTGCTAGAAGAATTTGTTTGATTAACTTTCTGATTTAGTTTATTACACTCCAGTTGAGGTTTATCGGGTCGAGCTGATCTTTACAACTAAAATAAAATAATAATAGAAGCAAGAAAATTTAAATTTGTGTGCATTTAAATCTGCAAACAATTCCCACATTGCCTTATTCACAGCGCAAAGATAGTGACCATCACTGAGCAAAAAATTACCCTAATAGTAAGGTGTGTTTTAAAAATTACTTAGTCCCAACATTAAACAATCGATAGACAACTTAAATTAAACAATGTGAGTGTGTGTGTGGGTGAGTCAATATTATTTAATTCATTAATTCATTTGCAAGGCCTTGTCAGGGTCACGAGGTGCCTATCCCAACTGTCTTAGTGACAAAAGCGGACTAAACCCAAAACTGGTCGCCAATCAGTTGTAGGGCAAATAGAAGCAGATAACCATCCAAACTCACGATCGCACCTCAACAGACTGGAAATTGAACCCTTGCTACTCGCACCAAAGTCAGGCAACAGACTGCAGCAGCAAGGAGGAGGAAATACATTTTCTAAATGTTAAGCCCACTATGTTACTACAGAATGAAAGATGACATTAAAAGAAAGCGCAGTCAGTATGCCAGTACATTTTTAATTAATTAACAGCAGACCTGTATTATCAGACAGATCAGAGCTTTAAGTCTCTCATTTTTGTGTGGGAAGTATTAAGAAAGTTATGAATTCATAAAACTGTTGAAGTTTCAACCTTTGGTTCCTTTCCTGATCTTTATCCAATTTTCAAAAAGCTTTTGAAGAGCTCTTTGAAAGCTAACTAATTATAAAAACAGGAAATACTTGATGTTCTTGAAGACATTTATAGAAAGCATTGGGAACAAATTTACTAAGTTTCAATAAAACCTGGCACATTATGTTGACAAAAAGAGATAAAATGTTCCAAGTAAATATTAAAAAAATACTATCAGTATCTAAAAATTCTCATTGAAGGATGTCAATATGGCCTTTGTGCCTTGCCTTTTTTTTCTGTATGTCGCCCTCAGAAGAAAAGGTTGGGACACCCCTGACCCAAGGCTTTGACAAAACGTTTTTCAACTCTACATTTAAAATCCATCTGGGATCATTGCCAGAATCATCGCCAAGATTTATACAACGAAAAAAAGCACCTCTATTCCTGTTGCCAAAAATCCACACATGCATTTCAAATGAAGAAAACATGACATTTAGAACTTGCTCATTTGGACCTTTGTAAAAGTTCACAATCTTTATACACCACCTGCAATATGCCCATGACCAGTGTGCAATTTGTCACAGTGAACACACAATCTCAGTATTTGAAAACTTAGTAAATTATCCACTAAGACACATAAAAATATTTTTTAGTGTGCCAGAACTATAATTGTCTATATAAAGTCATATAACCAAACGTTGACTGTTAACAAAGAAGGGCACAGCAAAGCCAAAACACCATACAGTAATGTAACTGGTTATATTTCGCTTGTATATAGAAATATAGATGATAGTGTTAGTATCTTGCTTGACATTTATAAAATGTCTGGCATCTTGTATAACATCCTAACACTACCCATCCTTAAAGCTCTCTGCTGCAGCCTATAATATTCTACGGGTGCTCTCCGTGCTTGGCTGGCATCATTTAGTTATGTTGTCCAGTACATTTCATGAGCAAAAAGACTTATCGCGCTTAAGTATTATGACTGCCTATAATTCTTTGAACATCCGCAGTGTAAAAGCAAAAATACTGTCTGGTTTTAAGCCTGATTAACCTACTGCAATGCAGGGATCTATGGTTACTCACAGTATACATCCTGTACAGATAAACAGTGGATTATCCATATTATGTACTGTTGAACATTTTGTATTGGATACATGTCGTTACATTCTTCAACATATTGAGTATTTAAATCTACCTTGGAAGACTGCAAACAAACATGGTATACACTGTAAAGCACAATTTGCGATCCTCTAAAAAGCAACAAAGAACCAAGGGTTTCTCATTCGTGGAAACAAGTAAACAGTAAAGGTCATTGCAGTAGTTTGGTCTCAAACACACAACATCATAATACACCTTTTTGGTATTTGACTCCCTCACAATAACAGCACTCAATGTGTCACTTCAAGGTACCATGCACAAGAATTATATATTTTATTGGGCCAAGCCAGATTGGAAAATGGAAACTTTGGCATGGTGCAGTTGCTCCAATATGAGCAAGTCTTGTAGGTCTGAGACGTTGGTTGTATGTATTTCCAAAATCATCTCTGTTTAGGAAACCCATAAAACCAGCATCTTTGTTGAGCCGTTAACACTGAATTGCATTGACAGCTCGCCATTTTTCACAGTTTAGATTGGCAAATAACACCCTGGTTGGGACTGATTGATAGTGTTGATTTGTGTAAAATATGAAAAATTTAGACTTGGGAGGGCCGAGCCTGATGCAAGGAATATGTAGCATAATACTCCTGGACTCCTGATATCAGATTTCTCTAGAAATGGTTGATACTCAACAAAATAATAATACAAATAATAATTTAAAAAATAGAACAAATCGAAAATAGCCACATGATAAAAATTGCAGTGAAGTTTTTTGTGTTTATGCATTGCAGTTGTGGAGAATCAAAGATCTTGAAGATAATTTAAGTTGACATAAGTGTGTCATATTCAAACGCATAGGCAGACATAAAAGAACTAACTGTGTGTCAACCTAATTGAATTTAGCACAGTTTAGGACTGGGAAAGACATGTTATGGTAAGTAGTAGCATGATAGACAAATTAATCAGAAGATTTTCTGGGAGTCTTAATTCTTGACATACAAAGTGTTAAAAGCCCCTGCAAAAATGAACCACCCTACTAAGTTTTGTATTTTTCTTTATTATTTTCAGATGAGCTTAAGACTGTTATTCTAAAATGGTAATTCATTACCTTTATAATTGTTATGAGATTGCCTTTTCTACAAGTTCCATTCTCCATTTCTGAAGTGTAACGATCTAGCTGGTTTGCCAATAATTATGGTCCAACCTATGAAATAATGTATGTAGCTGCTTCCTTAATGGACAACCTCAGTTTTTTTTAAATCATGCAGATAAGACATCCTAAAAATGCATGCTAAATGCACAAACGGCAGTAATAAAACAACAAAAATAACTGGTGCACTGTGGGCCTTTATAAAATAAGGTTATTAGTTAGTGCACCCAAAAAACAGTGCACTCTATTTACCCTAAACCTTAAGTGTTGCCTCAGGGTGTCTTCAGATTGAAAAGAGTATTTATTTCAGTTAGTGGAAGAGCCCAAGGAGAGAATAACATGGATGATTTAGCCCACCATAACAAGCTAACACATTTATTACATCCACAAAGCAGCTTATGGTTTAGAATCTGGATGCAGTGTAAAGAATGTACCAAGGAGAATATCATTTTGGTGAAGACCTGGTGAAGCAAAAAATTACTTAATATTGTCCACATACGTGTTCTCGGAGCTCAATCCTACTTCCATTTTAATTTGTCTATCTTAGACCTGATATTAATACTACTACTATGATAATCCTAATACATTTCTTACTTAAAAATTTACAAACCGATTTGACAGTACGAAAAATGTAGGAATTCGTTGCATGCGGAATATTTTTTGCAGAGATTACAATCAGAATAAAACAAATGTTACTTCAAATGTCCCTCATCTTGTTTTGTGTATGACCTTTTACATACATTACCCAAGATCTATTTTAAATTGTAAAACAATACAATTTAGGATAAGTGTTAAGACAAGCGGGGCCTCACAGTTCTATATGCTGATTCAGGGTGTCACCTGCCTGCTGCCTAAAGTCAGCTGAGATAGGCTTCAGCACCCCCCATGACCCTTGTGAGGATAAGCGACTCAGAAAATGAATGAATGAATGTTAAGTCAAGCCACATAGCTGCTACACTAGAATCTGTTAAGTCAAACAAAGCCTTAAGAGGTAGCTCATTTTAGAATTGAAACATCATGCATGGATCCACGTGCAATTAGACTGATAGAATTAATTTCTCATTAAGAATTCAGTTGATTGCGTGGAATAGATTTTTGATTAAGCACATCTGGAAAGAATTAAGGCACAATCAAGGCGACGATTTGCTCCAACTCAACTACCGTAGGTGGTCGTTCACAAAAGAAGACGTTAGATGGCTTCAGCAATGACAACTGCTATACTTCATGGCCACTAAAATGACAGCTCAAAAATGTTGTGCATGAATTAGGAAAAAAGTAAAATATGAAAAAACAATCCAACACAAAGTATAAATAACATATGGAACATATAAAAGAAACTACTTCTCTGAACAACGTTTAACTTAGTAGTGCAAATGTTATCCAAATGTGCAAAAAAAACCCATAAAAGGCTATGAGTTTTGACACTTTTTTAACATCTGTTTAAACAACAGACCAAATAGGTTATTTTAAAAGTGTCCAATAACAATGTTAAGTTGGGAAAATGGTTCCTCCCTTCAAAGTGCAACAAGTACTTTGTGCTTTTATTTCTTAAGAAAACAAGATTTTACCTAAGCATTTTAACATACTACAATTCACTCAGTACCGAGTTGGGAAGGGGCCAGCTAAGACATTTTAATGGTCCAAGGAAGTGAATCAGGCTCCGTCTGAGTCTTAGACGGACAAAGAAAAAGACAGACAAAAGATGCAGAAACCACTGTAAAAGAAGAAAATGGGTGTCTATTGTCTTAGCTCTATTTTCTTTTTTGGTGCGTTTCATTGTTCATGTCGTGCATGTCACACAATTGCTGTACTCGCAAGCCTGTGTCATTTTGTGTTTAAACTAGTGCTGTCAGGTAAGCGTGTTAATGGCGATGTCAACGTAAACCCTTTTGACACTGTTATGTCATATTTTAATAGGCGGTATATTATGGCCCTTTACATTCTTTGTAATTTTCAAGACAACACGTGCGCTCTCATGTGTTCCCAGAGCTGAGACAGAACAAGTCAGGGTGAACTTGGTTGTCATAGAAACTTAATTTGGATGCTTATGGCCAAAACAGGGCACATTTGAGCACTGCGAGTGCAACCACTCAGAGGATTGGTGAAAATCCCCTTTCTGATGTGAAATGTAACTTTGGCTTTTAGCTCAAAACTTAAAACTCAGACAGATTATGGCATTTATTGTCAGTTGTCTAGTCAGAATCCACCGATAAACTGTGCAACCAGTCTTCTTATGAAATGCATGTGCTTTGAGAGACAAGCATTTTAGGGAGTGAATAATATATTGGTCCAATCTTTAGAGCACAAACATAAAAAAGGGACATCTGACTGCAATTAAATGATTATACTTGTATGATACCAGATTCTTAAAAAGGAATGAAATTTTACAGCAACTGTGGCCTTTTGTGGAATAGTTTAGAGACCCATCCATTAAAGATATGGCTGAAAATTAAGCCACACTAATTCGAATTAAAACAATACACATTTGAATCTCATCTAACATGGTAAAACAACATTGTTACATTTGAGGGTTCCATTCTTTATAACCTTACAATACTGATCCAGGAATCTGTTGACAACATTTGTCGTTGGGCATATTATTGAGAAAGAGAGGAATCCTGTTTATAAACAAAGCCATGGCAACCTTGGCCTTTCCTTCTAGTTCTCACACAAGCTTGCCTTTACACACACAATGCTGACACTCGTAGACACACACAGTCACGCACCAAAACGAGCACGTGGAGCAGCAGGCTTATTCTAAACTATAGTCCCCATCTTGTCATCTGCCTGGATATGACCCAGAAATACAGTCACCGGAACAAATAGGCCACTGCCATATTAATCTGCACCTCCACAAATTGATGGAAATATCAGTTGGTGCGTTCACACATTAAGCTCCCTTCTAGCTGATTTAAAAAAAAACTTTCTCTCACTAACAGGCTGTCATCGTGACATAATGTAGCATTAAAGAAAAGTTGAACCCCTGCTTTTCAAACGCCATAAACAGGTAATTGTAAATGAATAGAGGGGGGAAAAGTGGTCTATTCTCAGTGAAAAGCTTTGAGTGGCACAGTCAGACAAAAATTACAGAGATTCTGTAATTGCAGCTTCAAATAAAGCACAGTACTTGGCAGGTAGAGTAGGAGTCTGCAGAGATGTGCCCTCATTTCTACGCAGACAGCGCTCTGGCACGTGTAGGAGTCCTTTTATGCATGCATGCGTGCTCCTGAGTTTGCATTTTGCCTCGGCGCTATTTATTTGTGTCTGACATGCTATGTGTGTTTCATTTATAAATGTGTTTGGGTGTACGTGTATGTGAGAAAAAAAAGGGAATAGATTTGAAGGGTTAATTAGTGTGTCGTCTTGAACAGTGTGCAGTGACAGGAAGGGAAGGCAGGTTTTCCTTGCCAAAATCTCTACACATGGTACGCTGCATGCACATTTGTCTGTAGCAGACAGGCACACACAAAATAGATCTAACTGTAGATGAGGACATTCATTCAGCACCTCTGTGCCCAATTGTAGCCTACATGCATATATATTGTCATATTTTCACACGCACGCCTGAGTTGCTGAACCCAAATTAGTTTCCCGTTGCTACAGCAAAAGTACACTTTTATGTCAACTGCAACCTTGTTACCATGGATATATGTATATACAAGAGAAACTGTATGCCCTTGTAGTCAAGGGCCAGATGACAGCATAGCGTGAGGGAGTGTGCGTGAAGACAGACATGTCCACATGGACATTGTCTTCTTCATCCTTCCTTCATTCAATTTGTTCTTTAATATACACACACACAGCTTACTCAAAATAGGACACTAGGTTCATTCAGTGGTCAAGGAAAGAGGCTACTGTATTATCTCGAACAGATAAACATGTTAAACAAGCATTGATCTATGCTGTTTGTCCCCCACCTCATATACCCTCAGGTCTGATGAAATCTTAAGACTGCCAGCGTTTGTGTTATTAAATCCTCCAGTATTAATTTTGCACTAATTGAGTAAGGGATTCATTCCCTGTTTACCCTGAGTCTTTAATGGATTAAATTCCGGATGGGAAAGCCTGTATAAAAGACTATATCGAGACTTAAATCAAAAGCGAAACGCTGTTCCCACTGGGGAAATGTTAGAGTGAACGAGAACTAAGAAAGCGAGATAGAGATCATCAACTATTGATAGGGTCGGATCTGGTACAGCTGTAGACAAAATAGAGAATATGTTGAATTTCAAGTTGCATATCCCAGCAAACCACTGATAACTGTCTCTCTGTGATATAAGTTACTATCACATGTGATGGAGTGAAAAATGGGTGGAATTAGATCTTAAACAATACTTTCCTGAATAATTAAAACTCAAGCATTCTGAATATAGTTATCAGACCAGTTCATGTATAATTTCACATCGGGTGCTATAGAATATTAGACATCAAGAGTATATCTTCCTCTCAACAAATCCAATAATTTGGAATTTTCATTTTGACATTTACAGGAAAACTCACCTTCAAATTTGATCAAAAACTTACATTTTGAGGACTGTCCTTTGTAACATCAAGAAATAAACTTGAATGATTTCAGCAGTCTTCACTCTAGAAAATGTCTAAGGACTTTCCTAGCAGATTTTGTTCTTTTAGTTTTTGATGACACTCATTCCAAAAGGACAAACACATTCCTATGAGTGAAAATTCAAACTCATTCATGAATAACGTATACTGTAAAACTTGATGTCAGTTTCGCATTTGGCATTCAACACAAAAGTGTAAAAAATGCATAGAAATAAAAACAAATAATAATTTAAAAATAAATAATAATTACCTGACTGCGGTCCTTATCCACCTTCTTGAAGCACTTGTTTAGCGACAGATTGTGGCGCACTGAATTCTTCCATCCTGTAGGGGCGCTTGCAAAATAGGGAAAATGCTCAAGGATCCAACCATAGATATCTTTTACCGGGAGTCTCTTGTTTGGCGCATCCTCAATAGCCATAAAGATCAAGCAGCTGAAAGAGTATGGTGGTTTTCTGTTGGCCCCGGCCGCCAATTCATATGCCGAGTGTGCATCACCCAGTAAAGGGTCGTCTGGGCATGGCGACGTGGAAGAAGGCGAGCGTGGGTGCTGACCATCAGGGTCTAGGAGAGGGGAAACGCTACGCAACCCTGAATGGCTGAAGCTATTGAGTAGGTCAGTGCTCTCATGGAGCCAGGAAAGACTGGTGAGTTCCTCGTCTTCAGCTTTGGAGAAAGAGGCTGACAAAGAAAGAGAGAGATCTGCCGCCTCTGCTTCAGACGCCGCTGTTGCAGCATCTCCTTGTCTGTAGGGTGGGCTCATGCCCTGTGAAGCACTGGCTCCACTACTTGGGCTCTGGGCCTTCTTACTGGGAGGCATGGTGGGTCCCATCCAGCCCAGGGCTCACTCCTGCAATGGGTAAAACATAAAGGAATTAGTCATGGGAGAACCCAAGAATAATTATAGTCTTGAGGAAGAGGCACATGGAAGAAAAAAAAGACAACTGAAGAAAAGGGAGAAATAATCAAGGTCATCTTTTGTCAGTCATTTGTCCTCCTCATTTTCTTAAAGGCCAAAGGGTAGAAACAAAACACACTCTTTTGACCACATTTCCAATTAGACTGCCAAAGACATCAGCAAGAAAGTGTACATCATCATTTTTCTTAGAGGCTTTTTATCCATTTCTCACTGGGATGGCAAATTTAGTGCTTCACTGGTTGGGGAAATCCGACATGTACAACTGTCAGCCAATTACTGGCATGCCATGCAAGTATTGACATACAACAAGGTTGCTGTCAGAATATAAGTACTCTATTAAAAAAGTGTCTGTGACTGGATTGAACATTATATGCATATTCTGTAACATTTCAAGAACATGGGACTATGTACTTAGTCGATGTACTGAATAGACTGTCTGTTTTTTAATTCAAGTACAAATGCATAATATAAAACTTGACTGATCTCCGTGGCATCTGTGCTTTTGTATAATGTAGGTATGTTGTGTTTAATTGTTTGTATATTATGTCCTATTGAATAAAAAAAAATGGGCAAAGAGCTTGAAAACACAAGTTACAGAGGTTTGCTTGATCTAGATTGCTTTGTGTGGCAGCAACATTAAGACTACCCTAGTTATAGTCCTAATTTACTTCCTACTTCTGGGTCGTCTTGTTGCTTTTGTGTTGTCGTTTCAAATTTGCATTTGTGTTGTAGGCAATTGAAGTTTGTTTTGTGGCTACAGGGTCATGTTGTAACTATTTGATTCGTAGAGTTAAGTTCATTTTATCTTTCTGTCATCTATGTTTTGACCGGTTCATTTATAACACAGAAGAGTGTTTTTTGTTTGTTTGTATTTTTAGGTTTTAGTCACCTCACATGTTTCGGCGTGTTACTTCCGCCTTCTTCAGACTCCGACACTCTAACACGCCGAAACATGTCAGGTGACTAAATTCTAGACAAACGTTTTATATTTATGTTTGTTTGAAGCCTGAAATTTGGCAAAAGGTATAAAGTTCAATGGGGCCTTACTTTCGCGAGGCACTCTATGTGTATTTGGTGTTTTGTGTTGATTTATTCTTTAATTTTTTGTGGAAATTACAGTAATAACAGTAAGAAAAATAAAGGGTATTAGAAGTTGTTGCAATCCATGCAATTAAAGGGGGTAAAGCGCTTTCCAGTGCATGAAAAAATTGAAAGAACTTCATTCTGACAAATAGTTGTGAAACAACCTTAACACGACTAGACAACGGTCCACAATAAAACATTTGCAAAGGTCAGCTAGTTTAAGATAAAATATTTACTATTTAATATTGTCAAAACTAACAAAAAAGTGTGGGAACAATGTCAATCCACACTTAGCCTAGCAAACACAAAAAAAAGCCTGCTCATCAAAACATCAATGGTTACACTTAATGTTGCATGCAAAGAGATATGTATGCATAAGAAAGGATAGTCAGACACACAGGCACACGCACCAGAGAGCAACACCATTAGGATAGAGGGATTAAGTCCAGATATGTTCTGGCTGGCCCCTGTGTGGTGCGATCACTCTCTAATCCAAGGTGATCATCTCCCGATCTGTCCCCTCACTCTTTGTGATTGACGGGCAGCTGTCACCCCTGGCAACCTACAGTGCCATGACAACTGTCATCTTACTGCAGTTCCAGCCGCGTTACCATAGCAACTAAAGAGAAACAACACAGCTCTACTCTCGTTATGGCGCTTCTCACGGCTCTGTCTGCTCTTCCTACCTATTTCCTCATCTCTATTTCAATTTCCTACCGAAACTGATAAGTCTGCTACACAGTGTCGATAGGCTGTAGTGGAAGGACTTTGATAATAAAGAATTGTATTGAATATATCGGCGTACACCCTCACAGCCTATAGTCATGCCGCCGCTCCAGTTGGCTCTCTCTTAACCGAAAGGAAATGCCAGCGAGCTTATTGCCTTTGATCGTCCCTTTCCTCTATTTTTGCACACATTCTGACAGCAACATGCTCATTCAACAACCTGTACCTGTCTGAGAACGTGCACCGTTGCACCAATATTGACATTGAGTGTAATGAATTCAAATTGCCCAGGTGACTTTAAAAGTGAAGGCTGAACACTGTGGGCATCAAAAGAATAGGCAATGGCGAGGGTGTTCGACAAGCTTTTCAAGGTCTATTGTGTCTCTCTATGTATGACATGACCCGGCTTCTCCTGGAGTAGAAGCAAGGTTATCTTTATGTGATTGATATTTTGGTAAAAGACCACTGGAATGCGAAGATGGGTCTCGTGCTCTTCTTCCCTCCATCTCCTCGCCTCTTTCTCCTTGTTATGTTGCCATAGCGGCAAGGGGGCCATGAAACATTACGGCTGACAGTAAAGTCATCTCATTTTACTGTTGCTATGACAACAAACTCCTCACTGTTGGTTGGGGCCAGCGTAAGCTGCCGCCCAAGCCTCCCGCTTGAGCGTGTGTGTGTGTCTGTGAGTGGAAGTGGATGCATGTGTGCATGTGTGTGTACCATTGTGCCTCCCGTGGGTTCTAATAAAGCTTAACACACTTGCTCAGCTCTAAACAAACTTTCATGCAACTCCAACAGCAGCCCCCTCAAGAGCAACTGCTAAAGGACAAAGGCAGATATCGCTCACACTCAGACAAAATGATGTTTGCTGTGTGTGTTGCATGTGTGTTATGAGTATGTTGAGCATGTTGGTGTGTGCTTGAACTCATTCTCACATTTGTTTGACAGATGGGATTGTACCATTTTCTCTGTTTTCTTTATTCTCCAGATCTCTTTTGTGTTTGCGCGCCTTGTTTTGATTTGTGTTTGGCATGTACACATTTGGCTTTGTGTGTGCATGCCCCCCCCCCCCCTGCATCAGTGTATGTGCGTGCATACAAGACCCAAAGTACACATTCTGATTATCTCTATAACTATCGCTCTACGTTACGTCTTATGCATACCAATGTGGTATAAAAGGTATAATGTGCAAGGTCTGAATGTGGCATCAGCCCAGCTCTGTTTGCAGTTTCTTACCTGATAACACATACCTCTAAAGAGACAATTCAATTAGAATAAATGACTTTCTCTGTTGGAAACACCATTGTAGAACAGTTGGTGGCTCCGATTATTCCTACACTGCTATGAATACAGATTCAAACGACAGATTAGAGGCAGCGTTGATGGAACTAAAATAGCACCCAGTGAGGTGCCACACAAAAGGTTTATTAAAAGAAAGAAAAATGTAGATAGTTGTATTGATTAGTTGCTTCAATCAATCTTACTAGTTAGCAGTCTACTAAAGTTAAACGTTGTGAATGGATGGCCATTTTGACATCAGGGTGGGATTGATTCCCAACTGGGTGGTGGTATGATTGGGAGTATGAATGGTTATCTGTTACTATGTCTGCCCTATGACTGACTAGTGAACAGCATAATTTCTGATATTAAGTCTCCCACGCTCCAACCAACTTAGCCTCATTAAGTTTGTAACCAGTAGATAAACACTAAGAATTAATCATTTTTAATGAATGGTTCTTGCTTGCTTTATTTTTTAAGCACTAGTAGAGACAAAACACTATAAGGGAAGCCCTTTCCTTTTTGGCTCCTTAACGAATGAAATATTTGTGTAAGTAATAAATACTAAATTATTTTATATTTACCAGTATGTTTGCTTTAAATCGATGGTCTAACATACATACTCTCTCTGTCTGAGGCATTTGCATGTGGCCATGTTTTGTTTTTTGTTTTTTCTTATCCAAAAAGTAAACATTTTTAAATCTCATGTAGACGTGACATACAGTAATGTCTAGGTCAGTCAGTGTTTATCCGCAAAACCTCCTTCCAATAATAAGCATTTTCCTTTTGCGGTAGAAAACATGTCCTGCCTATCCAAGCGTAAAACACATTATGCAAATTCACCACTTTTTTTCCTTTTTTCCCCAAATCAAATGTATAATGTTTCGTTGCATGTTTATTTGATTTGATTTGTTTTCAATTGGCAAAAAATGGATAGAAACTGTAGCCAAATGCAAAGGGAAGAAAAACATGCAAGGAGAAAAAAACTATATTATCCATATGTGTAACTGAGGCGGCTCGGCGGTTGAGTGATTAGCATGTCTCACAGTTCTGGGGTCTTGGGTTCAAATCCAGGTCCGTCCTCTTGTGTGGAGTTTACATGTTCTCCCTGAGCCTGCATGTCTTTTTCCGGGTACTCTGGCTTTTCCCCACATTCCAAAAACATGCATGGTAGGCTGGTTAGACACCCTAAAATATTTCATAGCGGTCATGAATTACTAACTACAAAGGCAGCCTTTGACAGATGACCAAAATTGTAAACATAAAATATTTTAATTTTGGATAATCTTAATTGTTCACTGCTGACCTCGACTCAACATTCTTGTCAAGCTTCTGTGAATATTAGTGTACACAAGCCAAGAAGGTTAGGAAATTCCTCTGAGGGTAAAGACTAATTCTCATTCGCTAATTGACAGTGTAATCATCTTACAATGTGTTCACGCTCTATCCGATAGAAGTCTAAATCACATGTCACATTTACGTAATCCTTAGAAGATCTTCATTCCCATTTGGCTGCTGTTTCTGACTTTTAAGTTTTTGTATGCCAAAGCCAGAAGAAACATTTCGATAATATCCTTCATAAAGTGAGATGAAGTCTGCTAACTCCTGGCTGCTATATTCGCAAAACTAACTTCCAGTGAAATCCCTTCGGTTATCAAGTTACAAACACCCAGCCACCCAAAACCACATCAGTAGAAGAATATTAAAAATAAAACCAATATAGGCTTATGACATGCTGTCAGTGCTGCATTTATGTTCTATTCTGGGCCCTTAGTGAACTGAAACAACTATTATAACTTTGTCAGTTTGATCCCCACTTGTGACATATGTTGCATGTCACATCCTCCTGGCTCTCCTCACTTTCCTGTCAGTCTTCACGACTCAGTCAAATAAAGACAGTCAAATAAAATACTCCCCATGCCCACCCTACTATGATGTAGTGAGGCTAAGGGTTGAAGATAGTAGAGAAGACTGGTAGGAGTTATTACCTTTCGGAGTGCTTAGCTGAACCTGACTCTGGTCACAGTGATAAAGCAGACAGTCAGATGTACCGAGGCAAAACTAATCTGCACTTTTTGATGACAAAAGACGACCTCTATCACTCCTACACATAGTCAGTTTGCCTGGAATTGGAGCGAGAGACTGATCAGAACCAGAAGATGGAAAGCAAATCAGAATGTAGAATGTAATAACTTCTGCTACTATGTCAACAAGGAAGGTAGCTTTGTTATAGTATACATTTTGAACCTCTGGACCTTCACCCCACCCCACCAGCAATTGATGTTTCTTTTGGACTCAACGCCAATCGCATTCTGTGAGGTCTGTTTATATACTCCTCCATGTCATCTACAGTAGCAAAGAATTATGGAATAGAGGAAAAGAGGTCAGGTGGTCAGAATATCCCAATGGACTACTGTACATCCCTCAGTTAGAAGCCCAAAACATTCACACAGAAAGAAAGAAAATGTCTACATGTGTTATTACTTTTGTAGGCTTGTTGTTTTAAATGTCAGTTACGTACGCACAATAAAGCTTCACCAAAGTGGAAATCTGCTAGTTTATACAAACAAACCCATTCTGAATTACCTAAAAACTATACCAACCATGAAATGAGCAATGCCGCAGAAGCCCACTGAACAAACACTGTCACATACAGTAGCCTGAAGGGGTACCAATACATACTAAGTATATATTTTCGAGTTACTGAGCATCTGCAACTACATTTTCTGAAAGTGAAAAAACAACAGTTGTCACTTTTCTCCCACAAAATGCAGTAAATGACTGGTCTGTCAATGCCAGCAGCCTTTCAAATATCTAGTTTCTCCTTTCTTTTGCCACATTACCACTCTTTGTTTTCACTACAGAAATATAGCTACAGTGGCCAGAGGAATCTACTTTTTCCTTGACAATCACACCTTGTTGTTTGTAGCACTATAAAATATTATAGCTTCAAATCGTTGTTCGCTAGGGGCTGCATTTTCTTTTTTGTTGCAGGGAGTTGGTTTATGTGCAAAGGTCATACACAGACTGTAATTTTCTCGTGTTTCTTTAGCTCTTTCTGTTTCATTCTTGTCACTCGATGTAACTATATTTAGCTGGTTTTAATCACCTGTTAGACCAAGTACACAACAAGTTACTGATAATATGTAAATTGTTGTCTAACTGGTGCTACTCGCCCAATTGTTCCATTCATTCATTTTCCGTACTGCTTATTTACACAAGACTTGCGAGGGGTGCTGGAGCCTATTGTCAGTGATATTAGTCACATCAAAAGCTTTGCAAGACATGACATCATCAACTTTGTTTCCCCAAATGACTGATACATATAAAAATTTATTTTTTATGCTGAAGGAATTCAACATAGTCCAATTTTAATTTAAAAAATACAGTCATAATACTAATACTATAACTAATAACTTATTTAGTTAACCCTCACTGACCAGTACAGGAAAATTAGTTTCATTTCCTTTCAGAAAGTGAGAAAACATGTAAAAGTAAACTAGTCTAATAAGTAAAAACCTAAAAGAAACAGGCTGTGCGGCAGGCCTTCTGCTATTTTACAATTCTGTCGTTTAGAAGAAATGTTATGCATGAAATATTTAACATTTGTTAAATTAGTTGTCAAAACTCACTGATAATGATTGGTACTTTGGTTGAACTTTGGCACAGGCTGCTTATGATCAATTCCAACTCAGTGATGTGTAAATATGATCTATGTGGTCTGTAACAGAGTGGTAACCTGTTCATGGTGTAGTCTGCCTTTCATCCAGTCAAATTGGCAAATACTCGAGCACCCCACGACCTGCGATAAATGGCATTGAAAATGGAAAGATTGATAGTTTACTTGGATTTAGTTCAGATGTTATTGGAACATTATGAAAGGATTAAATTAATCATTCACAACATCATTTAAACAACTGATAAACAGTATGCAGTAGCGATGATCTGATCATTCAGCCATCAACACCTGTTGGCATTACATTATATGTTCATGTAGAAATGCTAATACATTTATTTGATTAATATTTTGATTGCTGCTGATAGTACAAGTCCTGGTAGTATAGTGCAAAAAACTTAACTGAAAACTGATGGCACAAATCAATCCATCAAACAGTCTTACGACACATTTTGTCATCGGAACAACTATGAGCCCACTTTAAAAGACTATCATACAACCTGAGAGGCTTACAGCCAAATATCTCAGACACAACATATGTGATGTACAATGGAACAAAATCTAATACTGCCGGTGAATAATTCAAGACAGCACACACAGACACGCAGAGCCTCTGTGTTCCTAAGTAGGCTAACCAACAAAGCAAACAGACATTTGCGTCAGGCAAACAAAGTAAGCCCCCTATGATTCAATGGCATACAGCAGTTGTAAAGACACGCATATCATCGCAAACCTAAGATTGAGACCAGCCAATTTCAGATGCACGTAAAAATGTGGGGTTCTAGCGAGGACACTTGAAGGTGACTTGTGACTACAGGGGTTGTGTTTATGTGAAGGACACAGCACTTGAGTCAAGCTTTAAAAAGCCAAAGCCAGTCCACTGCATGACAGCAGCAATTACACAGCACGTTCCTGTTATAAACACTTGCTTGTTCACTCAGCCTCTTAAGTGTTTTCTCCATCACTGCAATCTTCTGGCGGAACATTAGAAAAAGGTATCACAATGTTTTGATCATTTCTAATGTTTTCTCATTTTTACCAAAGACCAATTAGAATATCGAGCAAATAATTTGCAGTTAAACCTTGTATGAAAAGAACAAATGGTTTGTTTAGATGATATTTGCCAAAAACAACTTTCAGGCTTTCCTTTGGTTAATAAAGTATCAACAGCAGAAGCACACATTAAAAAACTTAAACTCTGCTTATTTACAATGAATTTATGAAAATGACCCAATACATGTATGAAAATGTTTACTGTAATGTAATCTGCATTGTGATTGAACGGCTCTGGGGGAGTCCCATATACATTGACAGCTGCCCGCTTCTCTGTCAATGTAATTGCCAACCAATTGCAGACCCTTTCTTAATTTCTATCTTCCTATTGTCATATTTAAATTTTGTAGGATCATTTTGATATTGCAGCACCATCAAAACGTGTAAGAGATAAAAGACTCAAAAATCACAACACTCACAGAATTATAAATCTGTGTATTAACTAACTAGTAGAAGCAGGTAGCTCATAAACACTAAGGTATTCCAAAGAAGGGCAAGTCAGGACTGCACCTTAACTGGTATGCCAGAGGTTTTGTTTCACAAGTTTTACCAACATGGGAAAGTCCCAGCAATAACTGCTCACAGAAAGGTGGACAGAGGGCAAATAGAAAACAAAGTCAGATGGAAATATTAAAGGCATTTCAGTTTTTTTCTTGTTTTATAAAATACTGCACCCAGAATCAACAATTGCCCACAAACTGCTTTCATCTCTATCTTCTCAAAGGATGCTCAATGGTTTGGCAAATTTTGGATTCATCACAATTGTCTCAGTTTGAGCCTTAACAGTTTCTCATGAACCAGGGAAATTTAGACAGCAATGGATTTAAATGTGACAACCTAATAACGAAATATTCAGACTTCACAATGAAAGCAAACACCTGATATCATGGACATGTCTTCAAATCCCTCCCACCTGTGTTCAGCACTTTCCTCACTCCCTCAAAGGCATTCTCTGCCTGACAGTGAGCAGGTCCCTGTCGGCAGTATGTGCTCTTTCACACGGTTGAAGGAAACGTGAACAAGACAAAATGAGAGACTAAGGAAGAGTGGTTGAAACACTATAGAGTATCAAAGAACACAGTCAAGTGAGCTATAATAACAGCCAATGAAGGGTGCAGGTCAAAGCCAACTAGAGAAAAGCTTGGTGGACTGGATAAAGAAAGGACAATGATCTACAAGGTTACCCATATTGATGATAATTTGAAAACAAGCTATGACCAAGTATTTTCATCTATAAATGTCTGCAGCATCAACCTAAAATTTGTTTTTCCAAATAACAGCAATAACGAATAAACACCACTTTGAAATAAATGTCTGTCTATGGTCCTCTCTTCTTTTTCCCCTCTGGCTTCTTGACTTATCTTTAACAAGCAGCAACACAGACTCTCAGGAACTGGCCGTCAGTTTGTCACAGACCCAAAAAAAAAAAAAAAGAAAAATCATGCCAACAACAACTGGAAGAGACAGTCCAGTCCCATTAGGTTGTCATTTTGAGCTGAATTAGCCCCTTCATTCCATTTTTCCATCTTATGCATTAAAGTCATAAATGTTTTTGTGAGTTTGTATCTGAGACAATAGAGGTAGAGAAAATATGAGATGAGTAAGGCCATGCGAGAAGACAAAATATTGAGATGACAATCACTGCCCTTGTTCATAACATGCCTTGACCTTGACTACATCTGCTCACACAACTTATGACCTACCCTCATACTTCTGATCAAAATGGCATGGTTTGGTGTTCTGTAATGTATAAAAAATGATGCAGTAGGAGATATGGTGAATGGGAAAGAAATAATAATGAATTAATAGTCAATGGCAAAAAAAAAAACTATAAAAACGGTATCCTGTTCTTATCACAGCAACATCTGTTGTCACATCAATCATTTTGCCTATTACAGTAGCAGGTAATATTTAAGGGGTGTGTGCATGTGGGCATATTACTGTAAAAGATTTTTTTTAAATACATTGAGGGGTACAGGCTACTCATTAAATAATTCAGTGGTATTGTAACATTAAACAGGTGGACCACTTTTTCAGGCTGTAACATCTTAAAAACTCTAAGGATGCTCTTAGAATTGGGTGCGGATATAAATAATACACAAAGAATTAATTATTAATTACTTTAGTGAAGTAATGCAGGGTTAAGAGCAGATTTGAGGTCCTTTTTCCATAAAACCTCCCCTGCATACCAATGGATTGTGACCATGTGGGGAAGTGGCCGTGTTCTTTTTGTCAAGTCAAGTCACATTTATTTATACAGACATAGCCCATAAACACAACAATGTCTTAGAGGGTTTCACAGGCCCATAGGTGACCGAAAAATAGACAAAGCATGTATGGGGAAAATGGGAAACTTTGAGAATACTTCTTGTTTGATGAGCAAGTTATAGTGGAAGCCAACTTTCTTCAAGCCATAAAATTTAAATCTGATTGTAGTACAAATAATAGACAAGAAAATCCAATTCAAAGATTGAAGTATTTGCATTTATGTTGCATCCAATTTCCTTCTCCATGCCAAATCATGCAAACTACTTTGATTAAAACACTTCAAATTCTCTAAATCCTTTCTGTAACTGGGTAGATGTCATTTGCACACATGTTAGTGAGCTAGTGTGTAAAATGCAATTTCCATGACTGGCGGCACAATTAATAAGTGTGCATGTATGTATTATTTATAGTTTAATTTGTGTTTTGGTAAAATCTACATAAAAAACATGAACATTTAAAACGAAGGTTGATCCTTTAAAGATTAGTTGAATATTTTAAAACACAAATAATGTTTTGTCATGGATATTTTTTCTTTGCGTTAGATGGAAGCTGAATCATTGAAACGTACCTTTATGTGCTTGTCTCACCCTCTCATGGATCTCCCTGCAAAACACTCTTGGTGAGTTTACTTAGTTAACAAAGGTGCATGTGGGTGGCTCAATATGGAGTGAGCTTTCTTTGGATTAATCAAGATTTGAATAGGTTTGGCAATAAGCCGGTTGGTTTGCAGCCATGGGGGTTACTTATGGAGCATTCCTTGCTTATGTGTCATTTATTAGATGTTGATATTGTTTGTTTGAATATGAGGCACCCTTGTTTTTCAAGGTGCTTCAAGTAATACAAATATTTATATACTTGATCTTAAGTTTACGCTCTAAGTAACCCACCAGTGCAACGAAAAGTTTAATCATGGTCTTAAATAAAAAGACATTTTCATATACTCGATTAGGTTTTATTCACATAACGATACTATGTTCTCTATAAACCTACGCTTGGTCTGGTATCCTCTAATCACAAGATAAAGAAGATGGGCGAGAATGACTAAATAAATAAAGGACATGATCGCAAGTGTAAATGACGTGGAAAGACAAGAAAGAGGAAAATAGTGAGTGGGCGTAAAAGATAGAGGGTACTTATGTCCTAGGGTCATTAGCAACATTTCAAAGTCACCTCGTCTTTCAACATATGCTGGTTGACAGGTCCTGCCAACAAAATTAAAGATGAGGGTTGATGGTACTGTGATTAGCCATGTAACTTAGGGCTAAGTTATGGCGTGGCATTGACTGTGGTTCTTGCTCTTACTGTGCATGTAAAGACGCAATTGGAATTTTGGTGGTGGGGGTATAGGTCTTTGCCTGCGGAGTAGATATTAACCAAAACTTTCTCACTTCTAATGTTTTTGGAAAACAGGTGATGTGGACCAGGAGAACAACACACAATGTGTTTGATATTAGATCAATAAGTCCATCTTGAGCATATTTTATACTACATTCCTTCAGCAAAGCTTACATGAATACTCTCCCTTCTTCATTACGAAATGTATGCCAAAGAAGAAGAGAAAAGTGAAGGGCAATTGCTTGAAGTCTGTAAAATATAAGACCATAGTAAAAGTTGGATCTAAAAAGAAGTATTCAACTCTTTTGTTTTTATTTTACATGATAGACCTTTTGAACTTTTGAAATTCTCCTACTCCCTTATCTCCTGTTTTTGCATGACATGCTCGCACTAAAAAGCAAAGTTCAACATATTCATGTGCCCAGTGCCAAGTGTACGGCAGTGACAGGAGTGTTTGTTGAATAAACTGAGAAAGGTCCATCTGTTGGCGCACACACTCCCACTCGAATGTTTATCCTAAATACAGACTTAGTGGTACAGTGTCCCTGTTGGTGCAACGGCTCCTTCCCAAAGTACAAAAACATGCAAGTAAACTTGATTTTACTATAATATGTGAGCAAGTCAATATTTTTCTTTTATATTTGCATTTTAGGTGCCGGTAAAAAAATATAAATAAATTAAAAAACACCAAACAGCTTCGAACAAGAAGTTTGTATGCACGTTTGTTGTGGTTGTTGGCATGACTTCACAAAAAAAGTATTAAAGGTCTCAAGACATACAGTGGTCATCAAAACAATGGAATTTATAGTACCAGAGACTAAGTGCTTTGTTATATCATAATTTAACAAGTATTTTTGAGAATATGTGTAATGATGTTAGTTGGAATCAGCTTTCACTCATGTTAAAACATGTTTATATGATCGAATAATACTCATTAAATATATTGTCTAATTTGAATATTTTAATAAAGGACAAATGATAAATAATTGAAAAAATGGCATGGGCCATGGCTGACGACAGATGTTAGCTCAGAGGCAGTGCAAACTCAGCCACATTGTTGTATTTTTGCATGAAAAAGCATTAAGGTCAGTTGGATCTTTCATATTTGTTTGTATTCAGACGTGTTTCCTCTCTCCATTTTTACTGTGGTTTTCTGTGCTAGGGTCATAGCATTAGAAGCCATATTCAGCAAGTCTGGACAGAGCTGCCAAATATTGTGTTCCCTGTCTTGCTCTCTCTTAGTATCTTCTCACCCGTTTAGTTTCCCTCCTCAAACTCTTCTCAGCCCCAACCCCCCTATCCTTCTCTGTGACTCTCCACAGTTTCGTCACTGCTTGTGTTCTCCGAGCTCCACTTTCATTAAGGGATTCTCCTCTGATAGCCCTTCATATACCACTTAATCATCATAGCGGCAAGAGCACCCTCTCTGCGACGAATCACCTCGAGGGGCCAGTCCTAAAGACTCTCTGTTAACTGATGTCATTATCCACCAAATTCGTCATTGGTCTGAACGCCAAGTGAGAGCCCGCCTTAGGTGTTTGACTGAGGGCTCAGCGGGACCGTGCAGGTCGGACAGGCCAAGGACATTCCTCTTATAGAAACGTGCTGTGGAAATGTACCACAGGCTCCTGCTGAGAAGAAAGAGAAAACATTGTCTGCTTGGCTTGCAGTCAAAAGAGAAATGAATCAGAGTATGGAATATCTTGGAGGGAGGTTTGAATCATGTTCTTTAATGAATGGATCTTGAGGGAGATGACTATTAACTGTAGTTATCTATTATTTGATCAAGTGAATTTCAAGAGCGCCTGATTTTTTTCCCCTGATTCTTCACATCATCATCATGTTATTCATATGACATTGTGGATTTTCATATAGAACCTTTCATACGGACACATGCGCAAAACCGTCATGAAATCACAGTAGCTCAGCTGCTATGCGGCAGTCGCAGTACCTTAGATAGCATACACAAACTAGGCTGTGTGAGACCCAGACTGTAACACCAGACTTCGAGGTCGAAAGGTTAGGGGGGCATTGTGACAGTGTTGCTTAGCAACAAACATGCCACAAACAACATTTTCACTACAATCAATTTGTGTGTTCATTGCTTAATTAAGAAAAGATAAAGCAAACTCAAAAGCACTTTGATACGTTTTGTAGAGAATTGAGATGTTGCTAAATTGCCTTTAAAAAGAACATGTGGTCAAAAAGTATCTTTTGCCTTAGAGAATTTAATTTTTATTTTTGGCAGAATGATTGATAATTCTCAACCTTGTAGATGCTCATCAGCACCATATAGGTTGTCTCAGGACTAAAGTTGTGGCATAAGCAAGATTAAAATTAGCATGTAGGTATTCTTTCAAGACTTTATAAAAGAAAGGTAACTTGTAAATTGGTGTGTAGTTTTCTAATTGCAGTGGGTTTCTTGAGGTGCAGCAGAACGTTTAAAATAATCAGGTACTCTCCTGGAGGGAGGAAATCCATTATATTAAAGAGCAAGCAAGGAACTAATTCCAGAAAGCCATGTATGAAAGATGGTGTCTCACGCACACGGCCAACAAATTAAAACCAAAAGGGTCGGAAATGGGATAAAACAGAGAGTGGTGTGGAATGTGACGAATAACAAATTATTACTTGTGAAATCCTGGATCATTTCATTACGGTTAATTACCGGTGGAACAAGTATACAAATACTGTAAATAGACTTGTCACAATAATTATTGAATTGAATTTATCTATGTGGTCAACATTTCTCTTTGGAACTTTAGCTTGGTTAAAGTTTCTATTGTAGGGGCTTTAAAAGCTTTAAATGCTTTAAATGCAAGCAAAGAGCCCAAAGTCCAAAAACTGAGGTAATTTATAATGCAACAAAAAGAAACGCTAAGGGGGTGTCATGATATCAGCTGGGAAAAGAGTGAAATCATTTTCATTACAATTATATTAAAACTACCTATTATTATAATTACCTCATGAGACAGAAGTGCTAAAATAGATTAAAATTCTGAGCAATGTTCAATAGCTGTTAGTACAAATTATCATATTGCATCAAACTAATTGAGATATATAATTAAATCAAGCATCTCTTGATAAATGGCAAATGGCAACACTTGTATAAAGACAATAAAGGAATTCAATTCAATTCAATTCATTTCAAATGGCAATTCTGCAACCTTTAGATTAAGGGAAATTGTTACTCTACCCCTGAGCCATGCCGCCCCACTTGTGCAGTCACTGTCATTTAGCACAGCCCACAATTAAGATGACAACTTGCTTCAGATTGATAAGCCTTACTTTCAAATGTGAAACAGTAAATAACAAGTGTAATATGGGTGTACCTGGTTGGGTGGAGAAGGTTGTTCTTATCTTTTCTATTTAACTTGTAGACATTAAAACTTAGTACTCACTACAATGTTACATTTTGGACTACAGAGACCTGGCGTCCACTTATGATATGGACATTATTTTTCTCAAAAACGACGTCATGTAAAAAGATAATTCTTTGTTTTTACACTCACCAAGTCCCAATTAGCCTAAATATCTCAAAGAAAATAAAAATGCATGCCTTCCAACAGTGTGGGTCTTAGGAGGTGAAAGTCAACCTTTTTAAAGTGACCTTTTTACAAAATAAATAAAATAAAAAAATATATAAAGAAAGCGAACTGTGCTGTGGATTCTATCTATATAAGAAAGAAGGTAGCAGTGGAGAATACCCTCAGAATGACCATCACACACTTACACAAGCATGCAATTATGAACACACATTCTCAGGCACTTGTGTGCTTACATCATATAAGAAGGTATTTTTTCCCCCTTACATTGCCAGGGAACGGGCCCACGCATGGACACACAGACGCTGACTAAGACTCCTGGTGGTTAGGGCCCGGCGCACATGTGGGTGTGCATATCATATAAGCTCAATGGTACTATTACGTCAAAATCGACTGAAAAGAAAATAGTAAATACAAATATTCTAAAACTAAAATTCAACTCAAGATTGTACAGTGACTCCAAAAATTACAATTGAAAATAATGACCAGTAAATGGACGCCTCCCACCTCTAGTGTGTATCTATATTTAGTTCTGTGTATCAGTGTTGTGGATGAAGACTCATAATTAGAATTTTGATTAACTATTAACTGAGGAATTGTTTGCTGTGCGTTGGTGTTTTAAGTGGGACATAATGATTATTATATGTCCCCATTTAACCTATCCACTGGGTTAAACAAACAAGCTCATGAGTCCTTTCTACAAAAAGCTCAAAAGAGTTATCCTCTCTTCTTCTGTGATGTGTTGCATTGCTTTGCTAATATAAAAAACAAATGATAGCAAGTCAACATGTCAGCTTCTCCATTGTTGGTTTTTACTGAATAAGAACCAACAAAAAGGTCAAACGGTCACTGATGAAGGTCATTAAGGGGATGGAGTTACCAGCTGTGAGACAACAGGGGTATCAGTTTCAAACAGCAGCCATTCACGAGGGGCAGAATGACTTTGTAAACCATCAGCGTGTGTGCGTGAATGTGTATAATAATTTGTGCAAAAGCAGGCATCATTCTACACAAGACCTTTGAACGAAATACAACTGTGACTTCTAAACCAAAGCAAAGAATGATTAAATGGATTTAGAAAATGTAAAATTCCTTGGAGTCACTTTTGTTCTCAAACATGATTATTCTTTCCAACACTTAGACACTCTCCGTGTATAACTGCATCCATTTGTGACATCACTGTAACTAGCCAGAAAGCCAAGGCAAGTACAAGAGCGCCATATTGAAGTCACCCCATTCACTCAATGTCAATTACGTAATCTCCAGGTCCAACGCCGGCAGGACAGACATGCAGTGTTTACGTGTGTGCTTGTGATTGCTTGCAGGGCATGGACACATAATTGCAATCTCATGTGTGAGTGGAGACATAAAAAAACAGGCATGCTGATGACATCATTAGCACGCAGGCGGCCTGGAATGAGCATGGTAGCTGTATCACAGAGGAAGCTTTTGGGGTTGAAGACGGATAATTCACATTCGACCTGGCTGGAAGAAGTATTATGCAATACAGATTAGAAAAGGCTTTCTCAGCCATTTTTTCTGTGGTTTCTGTATCTGCATCTACTTTTTGTGCTTATACTTACAGCAAAGTGGAACTGAAGTAAAAGCCAAGCAAATAAAGCATAATACTAATATGCATACTCAATTTTTCACATGCATGCATGCACACTAACTCTCATAAAACAAAGCTTCCTAAGGACAGGAAATCCTTCCTCCCACGTCCCTGTGTTGCTTAGCAACCGTAGCAGCGTCAGCGTCATTCTGTGGATGCCTCCGCCACAGAAAACAATACACACAAACATTTCCTTGAACTGTGCATCTTTTTTAGAAATACATTAAAGTAAGCCAAACCTGAGGGAGGCTGATACTAGTAACCTCCAATTTGTCAGTTATGGATTTATAACAAACATGACATCACGCCCTGTAAACATGAAACCTTGTTTGTGAGCTCTATTTTTATACTAGCTGACGTCTTTTACTGCTCGTGCGTGCGCGGGTTAGTGTTCATGTATGTGTGTATCACTATGTGAGGTTGCAGCCAGCAATAGCTCAGCAAGTATAAGTGAAGAGGTAATTTTTGGCCCGAGCTGCCTGGAACTATGGCCTGTCACTGTCTGTTTCATATCAACAGAGGGCCTATGAAAAACTATTACAAACTGGGGGATACAGTTTTAAAGAATAATGGTTCATTCTTGATCACTTGGCCAATATTTTTCCACTGGAGTGATAAAACATTTTTAAAAAATCATTTAATTTGACAAACCAGAAAGAGATAGAATGTTACCACTAAATCACCAGGCATTATCAGTCAAGTCTAAGAAGTTGTACACCTAAATGAGGTTGGTTTTATCAAAATGGGGTGTGTTTGGTTTGGTAACTGAGTGTGCCTTCTTGTGCCATGTGACTATTTACTCTTGTGCTATCCTTAAAACTATTCAAATCATGCCCTGTTTATAGAGTGTAATGAATAGGTCTGGCCATACTCAGGTTTCCCAAATGTTTCTTTGCCCTCACAACATTGTTAGTCAAAATTTCTGTTGACAAAACCGAAATAGAAGATTTTGCAAGTCATTCGATTTTGTAAATACTCTAGCAATATCAAAAAATAAGTATAATGCCACAAACATGGCTCTTCCTAGAAACTGGGCAGAGCCAGACTCTATCACTTTGTACTCACAGTAATAACAGACACTTACTGCAAGATTTTAGCAACATTTGAGGTCTTTGCAGTCATGGACAGTATAAAACCCTCGAAAGTTGTGAGAATGAAAGAATCCAGTCCATTTTACGAGCATAAAGATTTAAGCATTTGTATCAGCCGCTGTATTGCAAATACCACAAACCAATATGGCAGCGTAAATCTTATTTATATAAGACAAGAGTAAAGATGTCACTGGTGTCTAATTGCCAGTCTATGAAAATCACTATAGAGCTTTGACTGGCAATAAAGATCTTTATTGTAAAATCCTGCAAGATGAGATATAAAAACAAATTCTGCACTAATAGGTATCATGATAAAGGGTAAGTTCAATATTAGTAAAAACTATTCTTGGCTGATCAGTAAGTACTGGATGTTATCACTGACCTGTATTTTATTTTTATACTTGTATTGTGACCCACACTTGTGATGAATGTTATTTGAGGTTCTAAAGTCACTCTGCTCTCATGTTTTCAGTCTGTAACGGTGCTCCAATCTCTAAAACCATCGTTTCAATTGTACTCTGGGCTCACTCCATAGGATCTAACAGGGTAAGCTAACCCACTCAGTTGTCAGCTGTCATAGCGACCAAGGTCATAGTATTGATGCCAGGATTTACACTTGTAAAGAAATAGGATGAGGAGAACTTCTGGTGAAGAGCACAAACAGTGATTTTACTGGTTTGTGGAGTAAAAGGGTTTAAATCATATGTACTGTTTGAAATAAAAAGCAAGACTTGTAAAAGAAAATCGTGCAAGGATAGGTGCTGTGGTCAAAGAAAAGAATAGTTTTCGGTCTGTGTATTTCAGTTTGTACAGATTTAAAAGTGACCTTGGCAGGGACTACAATGTGATCACTTTTATTGCTCTTTTCTGTTCTCTTCAAACATCTAAGCCTCAATAATTGCCTCGGCTGATGACATCTGGGATTTGTGAAAATTATTCTATCAAGAATAATGCAGCTCATGAGATTTCCATCAAAAAGCACAATGCAATGATTTGTTTTATTTCTGATGGGTGTGGACAATGACTAATTAGTTTTACTATATTTGGTGTGCCGAATCCATAGGGAATGAGAGAGACCCTTGACAACAGCATTGGCTCAATCCTGATCGAAAGACTCTGGAGAAAAAGTGCCTGACACTCATTTGGCTGAACTAGTACATCTTTTTGTTGTTGCTTTCTTTGTGGAACATTATAGCAGTTGTCAGCACATAGCAAATATAGACTTGACTTGCGTGTGACTCAAAAGAGAACTTTCAAATCAAACTTCTAAAATATATTTTTAAAAAACAGTCAAATTACCTTCGTAGAGACAAGATCACATGTATGCAGAAACTATTTGGTCTGGGGACAGCTATTCAGAAAAATGGCCTTAACGTCATGGTAAGGTTTTCTGGAAATATAAAAAGCATCTTCCTCCACAATCAATGCCATGATGAACTTGGAAAGTTACAATAACAGCAGCTAATTCACAGTTAGATCCAAAAAAAAGTCCAATCTCCTTCATTTACCAAACAGAAGGGTATTAATGAAAATGCTGCCTACTGACATCCAAACCAGCCATCATCTCCTCTTTAAGAAGACATTCTAAAAGGAGCCCTGGAGAGAAGAAAAGTGAGAGAGAACTGAATGGGACATGAGATTTTAATGTTCTTTTCATTCATCATTATGCTGACAGAGAGACTACTTGCCAGCGGGCAACCTCGTGGCTGTTTTAAAATTGCAGTTGATTGTTTACATTCACCATCAAGTTCTGCAGTCAACACAAGTAAGAATGTGCACACCAGTTAACTATTTCAGCATGTTCTTAAACTGCTCAGTGAACACTTTCATCATGTTGCACTCGCTCATCTACTAACAACTTCACATAATAAGACTGCAACAAGGAGGAAACAATGTTTCAGTATAACAGAATTGTAGACTACCACTTTCCTTCTCTCATCAAGAATATTTAAAAACAACATGTACTTTGAGATACTAAAGAGATTTCCACCAAATTTTCAATCAAAATATGATTCCAATTATCAAAGGGTAATGAGGGTAGTATGGATTGCTGCTACTCTGCTTATCAATCACTCACAGAGCACAGACAGATGAATCAAAGTAACCGAGACATCATCTGGAAATATAATAATCCAGTTGTGAAAAAAAATCTCTAATTATTTTGCATATCAATGTAAAAGTCGATTTCCCATGGTAATACTAAAAGATTTTCACCTTACCACTTTCAATGCAACCGAACATTTACTATTATAATGCATTGCTAAACAAACAAGTACTTGGATTTATGATTTAATCCATTTTCCCCATAGAAATACATTACAGGGCTGCTTATGTTTAGAACTATTCAGGCTTCAATGCAGCACTCTGACCTCTTACCTCTTCAATTAGCTTTTTTTTCGGCTTGTAAGACATCTCTAAACTACTTTAATTTAAAAAATGACCTGCAGCCAAAATGAGTGAGTGAGTGAGAAATTGACACTCTCTTCTGATTCAATTTACTTACTGTGAAAATGCTTGACAAAGAGTTATACACATTTGTTTTTCACTAAAATATTCCTGGACCATCATTCCTTCTTAATTATGTCAAAAGATGTGTAAGCTGTTAACTATTTGGTGGGGCAATGTATGTACATTTATGACAATGAGGCAGTGTAGCTCAGTAGTAGAGTCATCGATGCAGTAGACCATGTCGAAGTAGACTTGAGCAATATAGTAAACTCCATTTTGCGCTACAGTATGTCATCAGTATTGAATGAGGTGACAGTGGCAAAGCGCTTTGAGTGCCTGGCAGGTGGAAAAGCACTATACTACAAGGCTCTTTAACCCGAGAATTGCACTGACAGGTCTGCTAAATTCATGAGTGACCAGTTGTGATTTACTTCACACTCTGCAATTAAACCGGCACACTTATGACTGAGAGTCAATGGTTTTGGCAATATAAAAGTGTCTGTTGTGACAAGAGCTATGTTGAGTCAAGCCGTTACAATCCAGCAAAAAAGGAGAAAGAGAGCCTTCACAAAACGTACTTGTTGATTGATGGTTATATTTCTCGTAGAAAACTGATGTGTTTTTAAGTGTTACGTTGGCTGAAACTAAAAACTAGATCAAAACCTATAGAAATGTTTTAATAGTAGGTACATAACAAAATCATCTTAGTCTAAAAAAGTAAACGTAAAGCCCACAGGTCATGATCGCCTGCATCTGATTAAACTTCAAACAATTTTACGAATGTTTGTTGTTTGTTGAGTCAATGATGATGATGACAAAGCCTATGTCCGATGATTATATCATTAACTATGTATATTATTTATAGAATTATTCTTAAAATACAAATAGATAAATATGGTACATTATCTTCAAAGTACAGTATAAAAACTATAAAACGTATTAAGTGCATTACTATTAGATCTATTCTAAAGTATTCAATACACAATGCCTCAGCAGTTATTGCTATTTTTCCAATTTCATTTCAAACAGTGATTTATGGTCCACTGATCACAGTTGACCAGACCACAACAGTGTAGTTCCAATCACAAATGATACAATCAGAAACATCAAAACAGCCATTTTGAGTATTTATACTGAATAAATCATGCCCTGGCATCCAAGACATCCGTCTGATGCTTTTATCCAAACACAGACTATTCAATTCATTCACACATGAATTATAGATCTATAATAGGCTGCTTTAGCTGTGTTAGGGGAATCCGACAAACAACACTTGTAGTGAGAGCACTAACCCTCTGAGCCATCCATACCAATTATCTGTGTCTAGGGTGGAGTCTGAATTCAATATTCAATTTACACAACTTAATCTCACATCAGAGATTCTGGCTGAAAAAAGTGCTGCCGTATAAAGAAACCTTTAAAAAAAACACTAAAGCCTTTTTAAAAACCTGTAAAAGAAGCAATATAAGGGCACGGTGCTAACTGATCGCCACGCCACAGGGGTGTCCATTGAGAGACACCAAGAGGTGGAGGGGTTGAGAGCTCCATTGAGCACAGCCATGGGGGGGTCAATATGTGAATGAACGCTTGCCATGGAGGTGAATTATGAATGAGCGGCACTCTGAGCACTCCTGGAGGGAGCACGTCAGGCCCTGTCTCCTTCACTCCATCCCCTTGCATTTCTCCTCCTGTCCTGAAATCACTACCACCCCTCTGTTTTCATCTCTCGCCACAGGATTACCCTTCTCATCTACCTTTTTTTTCCTTTTTTCCTTTGGTCATTTGATTATTTTTCTTGATGTAAAACCCTCCTGTCTTTTCTCCACAACGGGGGGAGAGACGGCAGTGGGGAAACACTTTCCCTGTCTGAAAAGAGGACAGAACATGGACACACAGGTGAACAGGAGCAAATGATGACACAAAAGCAAACAGTCCTGCACGTGCAGGGGCAAAGGGCATCCATCCAGCGAAACACACACACTCTCTCTCACACACACATATAGTACACACATTTCTCCCAGCTGTTCTGTTGCCCCAAGAGCTTGATAGTATGTGCTCGTGTGAATTCGTGTGTATGTAATCCAATGTGCTGCTGCTCAGCCTGTGCCACGCTTGCTTCTCTGTTGCTGTGCGTTTGATCAGATCTGCCTCCCTCAACCTGTTTGCTGTCTGAGACACAAAACACACCCACACACGCACCAAGCCAGAGAGGGGGGTGAGATAGAGAGAGATGGTGAGAGGGTGAGAGAGAGGGGAGAGAGAGAGGAGAGAGAGAGGAGAGAGAGAGGAGAGAGAGAGGAGAGAGAGAGGAGAGAGGAGAGAGAGAGGAGAGAGAGAGGAGAGAGAGGAGAGAGAGAGGAGAGAGAGAGGAGAGAGAGAGGAGAGAGAGGAGAGAGAGAGAGAGAGAGAGAGAGAGAGAGAGAGAGAGAGAGAGAGAGAGAGAGAGAGAGAGAGAGAGAGAGGGGGGGGGTAGGGCAGAAATAGAGAGAAAGAAAGAGAGAGACAGAAAGAGAGAGAGACAGAAAGAGAGAGAGACAGAAAGAGAGAGAGACAGAAAGAGAGAAATAGAGAGAGAGAAATAGAGAGAGAGACAGAAAGAGAGAGAGACAGAAAGAGAGAGACAGAAAGAGAGAGACAGAAAGAGAGAGAGAGACAGAAAGAGAGAAATAGAGAGAGAGAAATAGAGTGAGAGACAGAAAGAGAGAGAGACAGAAAGAGAGAAATAGAGAGAGAAATAGAGAGAGATGCTCCCCATAACTTCTAAATTTGCGTTCCTTGTCAATCGAGTTCCCGTAGAAAAGAACGTTCTACCAAGAGCTGCTTTAAGTGACCTCACACCAGACACAAGAAACGAGAGTGAGTCTTAAGTGTTCCTGAAGTGGTTAAATGATCTCGAGTTTCTTTGAAGGAGGTGCATTTACACTACTTCAGTCGTCGCTCCGCACCAGGGAAGTGCGTTTGTAGTTTATCCGAGTAGTACAAGTAAGTACCCGCTCCTCTGGACCCCTTCACTCCAGTTTACACTGGTCAGATCTCCTGACACTTTCCCCGGAACTCCCATTTTTTCAGTGCGATGGAAGTAACAACCAAAAGAATGTATACACACATGCTTCACGCACACTTTAAAGTGCCCCCACTTGGACACGACCAGTGTCATCATACAACCCGAGCATTGCGGCGCGTGTCAACACCACACGATCACTCACACCAACAGAAAAAAGAGCCATAGAAGTCACCTTAGAATCCTGCTGCGTTCCAGATGAGTCGCTTTCCACTCTTTTCCGATCTGTCAGACTTTCCTCGCCAGCTTCCTTCCTCCCTTCTTTCCTCGCGTATATCCGTCCGTCCTGTCTTTCTGCGTCCCCCCCTTCTTCGAGTAGACGCTCGGTCACTTCCCAGCGTTTTTCCCGAGTCCCTCCATGTCCGCTCCGCCAGTCGATCCTACCGCCTAGCGAGCGTGTGCGCACCTACACGCACAAACATTTACACGCACACATACACACACTCTCACAAGTCGCGACGTTCCGATACTCTCTCTCACTCTCTCACTCACTCACTCTCTCACTCTCCGCACTCTCCACTGCCGAGTCAGTGAGTGTTTGTGCGCGTGTAAGTGCGCGTGTAGTTGTGTGCGTTGATTTTCCTCTGCTTTGCCTTGCCCCGCTAACAGCAGTAGACTTGCCCAAAAAGTCAGCTCTGGGTCCTAAAGCGAGTTAAGTTCACTGAAAGAATGCCATTGTGCATGATGTTATCCGAGATCGTCTACGCATGACAAATGTAGATTGAAAAAGTTTCAAAACACTTCAGGTAAAGAAAATTGGAATTAAAAACATTTAAAAAGGATGTGATGCAAGGTTATCCAATACATGAAACATCTCCTGTATCTTATTAAACCCCACCCAAGGTCAAATGAAAACTCTTCAGACCTAACATTCCTAACCCTAATAGGTCATCTGACTATTTTTTCATTCATTCATTCATTTTCTGAACCGCTTTATCCTCACAAGGGTCGCAGGGGGTGCTGGAACCTATCTCAGCTGACTTCGGACCGGGGGACACGGTCAATCGATGGCCAGCCAATCGCAGGGCACAAGGAGACGGAAAACTGTTCACAATCACACTATTAGGTTGGGAATTTAGAGTGTTCAAGCAGCCTATCCTGCATGTTTTTGGGATGTGGGAGGAAACCAGAACACCCGGAAGAACATGCAAACTCCACACACAATGAGGACTGACCTGGGATTGACAACAACTCAACCTTAGAACTCCAAGGCCGACGCGCCAACCACTGCCACTGGGCTTAACTTACATGAATTAAATTATTCGTTCATTTATTCATTTAATTATATTATGTAATTTATATTGTCCTTAACAACGTCAAATACATTGAAATCGGGAGAAAGGCTGTAAATGTTCACCTTTCTGTGACCCTGATGACATTAGATGTCCAATCTATTTTGACAGTGAATGTTGGCAGACGCCTCCCAGTGGAAATGGATTGAATGCCTAACTTCATAAATGACAGCCAGTGAGTTAAATGGTTGACCTATGAAGTGTTAAAAGTGTTACTGACAGTGTTGAACTACAAACATGACTATATTTTACTTGATTAAGAATGTAATTGCCACAAGGCTGCAATGTTTTTTTCATAACAAGTACAATATAAATCCATAAATAAATAGGAGAGAGAGAATATAATAATCTGAAAGTTTAAAAAAAGCATCTGTAACTTTGCAATTGTTTGTGCAAGTTAAAGAAAAAAATGTTATGTTCCTACATGACTTTGGGCCTACCCTGAATGTTTTTGTGGTGTTGCAGAAAACCGGAATACCCAGAGGAAAGCCACGCTAGCCCGTGGAGAATATGCAAACTCCACACAGAAGGCCCTACCTGGAATCGAACCCATATCCTCAGAACTCTGAGTGCAACGCGTTGAACTCTCACCGCCGGGCTTCACACAATGACTTTAATCTCATAATATTAAGATCTGAATCTTGTAATGGTGAAATCTATGCTTTCGAGTACTCCATATGGCAAATTTAATCTCGTAATAGTTTGATTTCAATCTCTTAATATTAAGATTTCTCTCTGAATATAACAATGTATGACTTGTAATTTCCTGCGGCATACCTGACGGCACATCATTGTGCCGCAGCACAGTGATTAGAGGAACACTGCCCTAGACAACGTGAGATGTCTTTGCAGAGCAAGTCATCTTCTAAATCATTCAATCTTTGGTGCAGCAAACCTCTTCCTCATTTCTTTTACCCGCCTCTCTCCTCTCCCTCCTCTTCTCCCACAGAGCGTCATCAAGTTGCCATAGTAACGGCCTGCCTATGGGAGACAGAACAGATCATTATGGACCATGGGACTCAGAAATTGAAGGACATGTTTTTTTTCTTCCTTAAGAACACAGGAAGTGGGAAAGCTTGACCATTTTTTTGTGTTAAACCCCCCAAAGCAGTTCCTTGGAGAGAAAGAGCAAATGACAGTACACTTGTGCTCCATTTAAGCCTTTAAAAATTTATATTATGCATATCCACTATCCATGCATTTTGCTAAAAATAGACACAACTTGATTAGATGTACAAAAAAAACCAAAAAACAGAAATACATTCAATTAAACTTAAGTTTTGTGTTTCTTAATACATTTCTCTAATAACTTGGCAGCTATCATGCCACTGAAAAGCCACAGTGAAGTACTCCAAATATGCTGTTGTTGCATTCATGGATGGGAACGTCAAAAGAGGGAAAAATGCATTGCAGCGAATTTGAATTAAGCCATGGAAGTGCACATCATAACAAAAACAGCATTGCTGCGCAAGGATCAAAGAGAATTTTTGTAAAGGAAAAGAAGAGTACTTCAATAGTCAAGCACAATTTCACCTTAACATAAGTGGGAGGTCAAGTGTTTTTTGTGTGTTTGTAATGTGAGGTAAAAAGCTTCTGTGCAAAGAATAACACTCACAAATCAACACATTTTTTTTAGTAATGAAGGGGTAAGATTGTCTTTTTAGCTGTTCACTGGCCAGTCAGTATATATGATGTAACACCTAGAGACTATACCTGTGCTATATATTTAAATATACCAGAAAAGGTAGAACTAAAGGTCAATTCGATACTACCTATCAATTTCAGGATAGCAGAAAAAGTGGAGGACCTCTTAGCCATTCAGGGAAAGGCATTGTACATCCAGTTCTGATTATGAATCAATCAGTGGACATAATCCCTATTCTCACTTTCCCTAAACCCAGTGTTTGGCTGGATGAGTTGAACAAAAATACAGGGGACAGAAAATCTGTTTTTGATTTAAATTATATGGGAAGAAATAGAGACTCTTGATCGTGTAGGGCAGGGGTGTCAGACTCGGGTTGGTTTGCGGGCCAGAAGTCAGCTGGGATAGGCTTGAGAAGCCCCTGCAACCCATACGAGGATGTTGCAGTATAGAAGATGAATTAATGGGAAGAAATATGAGTAGATGAACAATCGGAGTAAGGCCCTAAACTTTATTAATATACCCAACAATGAAAGCCCATAGGCCAGGTTCATAAAATCACCATCATATTTCCCATTCCCATTTGTCTGAGTTGTATTGTAAATAGTTTTCTTCACTTTTAGGGTTAACGTAGTAAAAAAAAAAGTGATGTAGGTAGTACATTTTAAAATTTGCAACAAAAAAGGGCATTTTTCTCACTGACTAAATAATTATGGAAGGCTGTTCATTTTCATGCAACCTGGCAACATTTTTCATAGGGTAATTATTGTACCCAATCCCCTTAGTCTACTCGCCAGCATAAGAATACAAATAGATGACTGTGTTTCCTAAATCAGCAGTTTATAGAATCACTACTGGTTCAAGGTTTTTGCAGAATTTTGATATGAGTAAGCCTATCTGTCATTAGAAAAAAAACATTGATTATGTTTTATGGAGCTCAGTATAGGCTAAAAACTATGTACACTGAAGAGTGCATTCTGTGAGGTATGATGCTGACTCCTGAGTTTTAAATACAGCTATGAAACATTTGTGTTTCACTAATGCCAGCTGGACTTTACATTAAAAAAAAAACAAATAAACTGCAGTAGCCATTCTGCAAGGATTAAGATTTAGAGATTAAGGCTAATGGTAACCGGTCAAAATGGACTAAAATGTTGAGTTTGCCATTCTTGTATACAGTTTATATAAAACAACACAAAAAAAGGTTAGAAACAAGTTAGTAACCTGAGGGGAGGGCGTGTCTGCCATTGCTGCCTGTCTACCCAGAATTCACTACTCTGTAAGAACGTCTTGAATGTGACAGGAACCAGACAGGCGTGTGGGCTGTCAATCAGATGGGCTTTTTATTCGATTTTGTTTGTGAGTTTCTTTCACTTTTCTGTCACTTAGTTTTACCCATATATTCTTTCCTTCAGGCCTGACAAGGAATGATTTTGACTTCAGGAAAAATAAGTGTCATCTCTCATACATATACTCTCGATGGCACCAGGCAGTGATTTGTCCTTTTAACTTACATGGACGGTGCTTTCAAATCATTACTTACACTTTTCAAGTCTTTTGTGATTAAGGCCTAAACAAATAAACTTGACTTGACTTGACACATAGGCATTTAACATTCCTCAGGAAAGAAGATTGCTTTCCGAATGCAGCTGAGCACCACATGGATCGATAGTAATTCTCAGCGGGAGCCGTTTATTTTGGAATGCGTGTGTGACCTAGTGAGTGACATTTCCACTCACACATGCATGCAACATTATACATTTTGCCACAGCTGGAGTTGCTTGCACTCTACAGCAATAGGCAGCATGCACTGGTGGAGACGAACTGACAGACAAACTTAAACAAACAGACAAACACACTTGAACAACACGCTCTGGGCCTGACAAGAAGAGACTCTTTTTTGGGGTGAGCACTTTTCTTTCCTCTATTGAGCAAAACTCATATGGCTATGAAGGGGAGGCAGTGTGATCCGATGCTGTCCCCTGCCAAGGTTTCTGTTTCAGGGGATGGCAGCTCTCAGCAAATGGCTAAATTGGAGTCGTCTGTGTGCAGACTCTAATCAATCGGCAGTTTAATCTGGCCAAACACAATAATGTAGAATGATATTGGAAATATTCAGAGAACTTTGACCAAACCAATTTGTTAAGTTCTTTTTGAGGAAAGAAAAAAAAATTTAGCTGCCCCAGCAAGAACAAAATATTGCAACTAAAACAATGGGAAATGTATATTCTGTCAATCATGTAGCTGCCATTGTCAAAATTAACGCAATCTGCAATATACTGGAAACTGAAAATAGGATAATTAGGATGTGTACTGATTGACACGGAGACTGACCAGTGGCCTATGTTAAAGAGTTAACAAATTTGTACTACAGCCTAGACTGATTGTCATTGAGCCCTGCCAATGACTTCATTAAATGAGAATCGAATGAGCTGTTTTTAATTAGTTGGCTTTTTGTGTTTGCTGGCTAAATGTATACTTTATGCTCTTAGTTGTGAACATCAAACATGGACCTCGCGTCCGTGCTGATTCATGTGTAAATATTGCTGTGGTATTAATGCGGCAAAGTTGCTTGATGGATGCTGATGCTGCATTAGTTTGCTGTTTAGATATTTACCAACCGTATTAAATCCCAAACCAGATTTAACGAGTTTAAGACTAAACAGGTCTAATTCTATTTTGAAATATTATATCATTATGCAATAAGACAAATTGGTTGATTTTACAGATACAGTAGAAAAAGAGTTAATTCCACTTTACAAAAAGGCATTTCTTGTATCACTGAATGGTTCCAAATTAATTATTTTAGTTGTTGATGTTGTTGTTTATTCCAGTTTCTTCTGTATATTTTATTTTATTTTAAGTTTTTTTGTGAGTCCTTCCTAAAAAATGATCATTATTGGTAGTTAAATTGATATAAATCTCTAATATAAAAATACTCCATCAGAATCAATTATACAAAACATTTAGAAAGTGTATGTCTAGACAGTTTATATTTAGAAAGCATGAAATTACCTGCCTCAGTACTCAATAGAATGATGGTAGGACACTTATTTCCCTCTATAGGCTAATGATTTTCCAACGAATATACTATTGACAGGTTTCCCTTTCAATATCATTTGAAACCACTTTTATGCCTAGTGTGATAAAAAGATGCATCACCAGGTAATATGCTGCATCACCATTGGCAATAATTCAGGCTAACCTTGTCAAGCTTCTTGGCTTTCAATTTCAGGAAAACCATAATACTTAGGTGGTTTTGAATGGGGGAAAATGGTGCAGTATCGGCATATCCTGCATGTATAGACACATGGGATCTTACCACTTAACTATCTCAGCTCTTTGCAGTCGTCAGCAATACAGATAAGCAATGCACCTCTGCATTACCCCTGTATCCTTGGCAATAGAGCCAACTCAGTGGTGTCATATAGCAGAATCACCTTTTAAAAGCATCCATTTGTTCTATCTTCTTCCTGGAACACCGTTATAGATACTAAAAAACTATGATTGAAGGTAGCAGTCATTTAATGCCGAGCAAGTTTAAAATAGCTGTGATAGCATAAAACGAGTGGCAGATAGTGGCAAATCTGTGTGTCGTTGGGATAAAATTATACAAGCAATCGGATTAAGTCATTGAAATAAAAGGTCAGCGGGAGAAAAAAAATACTTCTACTTCACTGTCGTGCATCTTCGTTTAGTCTCATCTATCGCACTGCGCTGTCTTTCCTACTCTTTCCCCCTCTCTCACTGTCCCTGGGTGGGATGAGTCATCCAACAGAAGAACAGAAAGGAGAAGAGTTGTGTGTGTGTGTGTGTTTGTGCTGTTTACATGTGTGTGCGCGCATGTGTTGTGTCATTCCTCCTGAGGTGCTGTGCCCTTCACACTCAGCATCTCAGTCAAACAGCTAGGCAAACTCACATACTCCAAACGTATGCAGATGTTGCAGCAAAACCAGACACAAAGTCAACAAACCAATCTTTTTTTATGGCTACAAAACTGTTCTACTGAACTCTGACCCTGGCTGCACTCGACAAACAAATACGATGTGGAGTTCCAATTGTATTTAAACCTCATTTTAAGGTCTTTCCTAGTGACCACAAACTGATTTGACAGTTTGTTTTGACTTTATTATCCAATGCTGGCAGCAATTTACTTGCGTGCTGTTAATCTAATCTTTCCTCATTTGTGCCTCTCATTCCCCTTAAATATTAATTCATTAATTTATTTATTTTCTCTTCCGTTTATCCTCAATGGTCCCAGCCAACTGCTCATAGTTGGCTGGGAACACCTTGAGTTGGCAGCCAATCGCAGGGCACTATGAGACTAACAACCATTTACACTCACATTCATACTTAAGGAAAATTTGGAGTGTCAACCAGCCAACCATGTTTTTGGGATGTAGGAAGAAACCGTAGTACCCAGATTAAACCCACCAATGCACAGGGATAACATTTCCATCTCAGAATCGGAAGTTGTACATGCTAACTACTCTTTCACATTGCCGCCTCAATTCATAAAAATCATTAATAATTTTTTTACACATTACATACACTGTAGATTGCAAATTTGATCATATAAACCAGTTGACTTGGCTTTTTTTCCACACACTGACTTACATGAATATGCATTTAAAGCGTAGAGAAACACTTGATACAAATAATCAGTAGACTTCCTAAGTGCATTACTGTCAATTCAATAAATAATCCTAAAAGTTGAGCTCAAAACCCATGGTGGGGTGTGATTGCCTTTCAGCGAAGAGATGCACGAAAAAGCTTTTCTTTCAAGAGACTGTAGGAAAGGATGACCCACTTAATCGAACAATTTGGAGCGCCAGTATATATGAGTGTGTGTTAGTGCATGTGCATAAAGGCCTCCCAGTGCCTGGAGACAGACAATAAACAAAACCAACAAGCTTATGTTCTTGCAGAGATGTGTCATGATGGCTGTCTTACAAGATTCATGTGTGTTTGTATCTCGCGTGTCCTACACTTTAAGAGTCATGTATTTTTATATCTTAATAAACTTCACTAGTAAAGACATGTCTAACAGAATTATTAATACAATAATCATCATATTTTGTGACTAATCTTGAGTTTCTGCTGTAATATATATATATATATATATATATATATATATATATATATATATATATATATGTATATGTATATGTATATGTATATATATATATATATATATATATATATATATATATATATATGTATATGTATATGTATATGTATATGTATATATATATATATATATATATATATATATATATATATATATATATATATATGTATATGTATATGTATATGTATATATATATATATATATATATATATATATATATATATATATATATATATATATATATATATATATATATATATATATATATATATATATATATATATATATATATATATATATATATATATATATATATATATATATATATATATATATATATATATATATATATATATATATATATATATATATATATATATATATATATATATATATATATATATATATATATATATATATATATATATATATATATATAGTGCCTATTGTTTTGTCAACTCATTAATGGTTAATGAAAAGTTGAGGATTCTACTTGAGAGTTATTTTCTTTCTTACTGTGCCCCCATCACTGGCACTCTCCCTCTCTCTCTGCTGCCATTGAGAGCCACTTTCATCTCCCTTTATAAAGCCATGAAACATCAAGCGGTGTCATAAATCCTGCAATGGATTGCTGTAATGACCATGAGCTGACTGACGAATGGACAGCAACAGGGGCTGGACAAATGTGGGTACTCGCACAACAAATCTGGGGTCAGGGATGCTGCTGTGTTTTGTATGCAGTGTCACAAAGCTGCATGAAAGTACAGTGGTTGTGCAATGGAGCTCAAGTCACCTGAATAGGCTGACATTCACAGTGTGCATGGCATATTTCAGATGGTACGCAAACTACAGACAGGCTGAAACCAGCACTAATGGGGTTCACTTTCCAAGTCCTGCAAAGCTCTGATAAGTCATAGAGCCAGACATAAATATCACTTGCGCAGCAACACACAATAAAGGGAAGTACAGTGGATGAAATATCCTAGAAAAACAGGCTCATTTCATTTATATTAACAGTGGGGTACAGTGTGTATTTTCTAGGCTTTTTTTTGTCTTGAGGCTGGATTTCCAGCCCATCACCCACAATTGTATAAACAGTATTTTAAGGATTATGGGTCGCATATTTTTGGGCTCGGCCTACGATGTATAGTCCGGGATCATACACAGTATGTTTACATTATTTTATGGTAAGATGGGTAATAGCAGTTTATACGTCACATTAGCAAACAATATTTATCGTGTTTACTTTCTATAATATTATATATTTTGGGAAGCTATAAAGAGATTGGCCATGCCAATCTTTAAGATCCGTGCAACGTCATATCACAATTAATTGAAGTAGAGTGATAACTCTACTTCAATCCTTTATCACAACCTTACATTAAACTTGGAGGATCAATGTGTATTTGTGCCAAAAATACATACAAAAAATATTATTGTCAACAACAAAAAGCACAAAAACAGTTTTTTTAAAGTATACTAAAAAAAAACAAATGTCAAACTTCAGTAGGTGATTTGAAATGACTTTTTAATTATAATTAAGCACATTTAAGAAATTGATGCAAAATGAAAGCTACTACTTTGGATGCAACATGTCTTTTTACCCCCATTCATTTTTTTTGTGAGGCAATGACCTTTCATTTAAGCAAAGACAAAAATCTTAATGTCAAACAGCATTCCTAATAGCAATTGATAAATCAACTGCAGACAGCATTACTGTTATAGGCCTCTAAAAAACTCATCTACACATAAAATATTTCAATTATATAGCATTTTTAATGTTAACGATATTTTATGAGTTTACCAACTCAAATCAAATTGACACTTTACGCTGCTTATTCTGAATCACCAGGCTAAAAATGATGGCTGATTATGTTTTAATAGGTTTTGTGAAGAAAGAAAAAAAACATGTCAAACCCAGACAAACATTTCAAAATGCTTTTGGTGCACAGCCATCAAGTGTGTTCCCATTGAGAAAGCCCGGACCCTATTGGCATTGCCCTGGGCTGTACATCACATGACCTTTCTGTGCACCACTGCAGTCCCACGCCTTTGTTCAGCTAACGGGCTCAACACAAAGACACTTTTGACCAAGAACAGAAGAAGGAGGACAGAAGATTCAGAGATAGTGGCAAAGTGGTTGAGAATGAATGGATTAAGGACTGGAGGTCCGCTCTAATGGCCCCTGTGTGTTTTGTAATTAGGAGCAGTGTCAAGAGATGCAGAGATGGAGATTGGGGTGGGCACGAGGGGGGTTGTTCAGACATTTGAGAACGAGGCCATGAGAGAAAGGGAGTCGGGAAGAGGACAGATATCCAGACAGATGGAATAAAGCCAAAGTACGAAGGGGGAAAGGGAATACACAAAAGGATAGATTATGGGCCGATTAAGAGAGGACTACAGGGGATGACTTCTAAAGAAATTCAAATGATGGGATTCCCAACCTCTGATCATCAATTGATCTAATGTCATTGAGTACTTTGGAGGGAGATTTGAGAATGTTAAGTGTGGCAGTTTTGCTTTCGAAGGATGTGGCTCATAATGAAGTGGGTTTAAATATAATTAAAAAAGGCATTCACATAGCCATCTTTGAATCCAGATTTTGTTGATATCAATAAATATTTTTGTTGTTTTACTTCAAAGACAAATTCTCATGAGATAAACCGTAACCGTGGTGATTTGAAATACAGGTTAACAGATACAGAACATAGAAATTGGTATTGATTCCAATAGAGTTCAGTGTCCACTGCAGCCATATAATCCACATTTGAATACAAGCGAAAACGCCCACAAATTAGTACAAAAATAGCAGTAAACTCATCATTATTTCAGTCTACGTATATATGATATATATTATTAAAGGTTTTACATAGGGATTCAAAACCAGTAGGAATTTACATCTCTCTTTTTATGCAACAGAAATGCAGGAGTGAATCAGATTACTTTTAAACAGTCAGTTAGTTATGTATAATTCTACTAATGTGAAAAATATTATGAATAAGTTCACTGCCTTTTTAGGGTTGTATCTTTCATTTTTATATTGCAGTTAATGTTGCTTATACAAGCTCTGTAATTAGAATATTCCTGCTTAAGCAAACCTTAGGAGGTAAGATAACTAGTGTTTTGCTGTGTTTTTTTAATAAGGAACACATTACTCTGTTTGCATCATGTGTCCATGGTTTTAAATTTTAACAGATCAACAGTACATTATAAACTAATGTAATAAATGTTGCAAATGGGAACCATTCATGTCCACCAACATTTCCTGACCCTTTTAAATACATTGTTGCATTGGTGATAGATGTTCCAGTGTAAAATGTGCCAATAAAATCTCAAATCTGAGTTCTGCACATTGCTTAGTGAAAAAGAACATGGTCTTTCATTTCTACACCCAACAGACGCATAGTATAGCTCCCCTGCTGCATGTAAAAAGGGAGTAATGGTCACAATGCTTCATAGTTACTGTGGCAATAATTTTAATATAGGCCTCCTTAATATGAAAATTAGCAGAGAGGAGCTATAAAGATAAATCCTATCCATAAAGTTAAAAAAAAGGGATAAACAATTTTCATGTTGAAATAGTATTTCCAACTGTATTTTTTTCCAAATAAATTTCTTCAAAAGAGAATTATGAAGTAGAAAAAAACCACAGGTAAAATGTTGTGTAAATGTAATGCCAAAATCTGTTAGACAATGTAAAAAACAATTTAAAAAATAGAAATAAAAACAGACAAAAGTATAAAAATTTCAGACAATTTTGTACTTGAAGAAAGCAGTTATTCTGCAGTAAACTGCAATGTTTTTAGCCCCAACTTAATGGAGCTACCCATTTGATCATGCCTCAAATCCTCTGATCATATTTAACCAATATGAACAATGATATTTAAACTTCTCTTCATTTCGCTGGACAAAATTCCAATACATCCATGCACTTATTAATGAATAAATTTCATCAGGGACACTAAAGAACCATATAGTCATGTAAATACACTTTAACATAGAGTTGTGTGTTATCTACAGAAGTATGCTCGAAAATGTTATGTTCCATAATCTGATATTGATGTTGAATAAAAGCAGTCCAAAAAATGACCTTTGCTGAACTCCATGTGATTTTTTTGTTTGTTCAAACACATGGTTTCCGATTGATACAAAGAAAGCCCTATTCCAGTCTCCTCAGAAATAAAAGACTTCTTCAGCTAAAATGTGGATTCACATGAGCATGCATGTATGTGTGTTTATGCAGCACATGCAAGAAAGGATGGATGGACATGACCAGGGCAGCGCTACAAGTGAGTGAGCCAGATCAGTCAGACTTTAAGCTCTTCTTCCCCAATGGAGGCAACAGTCAAGCTTTGATGTTGATGTGAACAAATAGAAAGGAGCCAAAATGAGTAGAATGGATGATTATCTACTGTGGAGAGGCCCTGTCATGGAATTGTGGCTGCCCGTCTGCTTTGCTTCCAATTTGGGAGAGTGACGAGGAATTGAGGAAGATTGAGACACTGAAATGTGGGACTCCTAAAATAAGAGTCGGTTTGAATTGTGGATGAATCTTATTTTTGAATCTACCATGAGTGATGTTTTCAAGTAGAATATTCCTACGTAACATATAAAAATAAACGCATGTAATATTTAAAGGACATATTTGCGGACAAAAATGATACAGCAACCAGACTGAAAATATTAAAGAGCACAACTTTTGGGATGCTGGATAATTACTTTCCAATGTATTTTTTGAGTGATATTGCACATAGTTTGTACTCTCGCAGAGTGACTAAATAACATGAATCTGAAAATAAGATAACCAGGATTATGCTAAAACAAGAAATCATTTTAAATTTTTAACATTTAACTTAATAAATGATGACAAATGAATAAAGAAAAGATGATAAACAACTAAAAAAAACATACCAGATCAAAACGCCTTAATTTCTGACAAGTGACAGTGCACATGGTTAAACTGAAGCCTTAATGCTTTGAAAAAAACTGACATCCCCACATTCCCAGTTAGTATATCATCTTCTTTTGTCTCACATTCAGATCTTTTTAAAATCCCTTGTGACTGAAAAAAAATCTCCTAGACGGAATCTTTCTTTGGATTTCCAAACAGAGACTATTTCACTTTACGCTGAGCAGAATATATTGTCTGGCATATATTTTTATCCTTCACCAAATATACTTCTTAAGAGACATTCAATGTTAAGAGGTATATTTATATGAAAAATATTACAAGGGATATACCCCTCCCTCTGCTTGTCCATAATTAACTAACATCATCATGACTTTGGTGAGGATAACGAACAGAATGATGAAAGAATGATTGAATTTTCTGAGAAAACACGATTGATTATCTAGCAAATATATACTGTCTGTCTATGTGTCACTTTGTATTCACCTTATAAATTGAAGGTTGAGTCGACATTAAGTGACCAATATTACAATATTAATTCTGCAGCAAATAACATTGACTGATATTGCAATACTTATCAGCATATATTTATTGAACCTTTGTACTTTACATACTATATTTAATTCTGTCTATTACTCAAAATTAGATGCATTATGTACAATGTGTAATGTACAACTTTTCTGTCTTAATGATTTGATTTAATGATGCTTAATGATCCCATATACCTTTCCTTGCATTGTAATTTTTGCTTTGTTGTTCTGCGGTTTTTGCGACTATATTGTCCAACTTATGTGTAACTATGCCTTTCTTGTATCTGCATTCCATCCCTCTTGCTACTGTGACTGAAATTTCCCGAATACGGGATGAATAAAGTTATCCAATCCAATCCAATCCAATGGTGAGAACACAAGAAATTCAAAATCTGTTTATTTCTATGCATTACACTTATTTTAATGTTTTTCCACAATGTAAAATAGTTTTTTTGTTGATAAAACATGTAAAATTGTGTTATTTTGGGGAACTGAGATATTTTATAGGCATTCTCCTTTATTTCAATGTTGAAAGATGATGGGGATGGAAGGAAAAGATGTCAGGGATTTTAGCTCATATCTCAATGCACCACTGTAATGCAGAAAATAAGACAATGTTGCTTTACAAGGTGACTAGACATGAGAAACAGAATACATATTGAAATAATACTAAAGAATTTTGGATGTGTAGAGCAAAATTACCGGAATCTTTCAAGGAAGTGCAGATGACTTAATTGTTGTTAAATTTACATACAATTGAGTCGCTCATGCAGAATAATCCCATCTGAAAATCCCAGGCCAACGTCTTTTTCTCTTGACGGTATCTTGGCAACTAATGAGTGTTGGGGGTGTTGGCGACTAAAAGTTGTAATTAGTTTGCAATGCCACATCTGCTGAAGGGCAGTCATCATTAATGAACATCAGCAGCCCTAATGGAGCATAAAATGACACTCAGAATTACAAGATGTCGTGACCAACAAGTGATGAGCACATTAGTCAATTGCAACTTTCTTCTGCTTTAGTTTGGAAAGACAATGCAGCCCACACAATTTGTCATATTTGATATTTCTGCATTATAGGCCATAACATACAATATTTTAAAATATTCACATATCCAAAAGTGATGTGACCAATGAAGTTGAAATTCAAATTACTGTAAAGTGTTAATTCCCAATTCTCTCGGTAATTTTTCTCTATTTCAACTACTTTAATGAGAGACTTTCCAAAATGTTTTTCTGTTTTTTGTTGTTAACTTAGTCGTTGGAACACTGATGCTGGTCCAAGCTTTGATTTATTCATAAGGTTCAATGAGAAAGGGCTTTGATGTCCATGAATAATTTAAAAGTAACAGTTTTTGAATAATCTGTCTCTTTGCGTAGGTTTTTTTCCCCATTTGGCCTTACCAGCCGTCGATCATTAGAGAAGCTAGTGCTGTGATGAGGATGATGATGATGGTGATAAGGAGGAGTAGGAGGAGATGGTAGAAATATGGAATGAGGTTAAGTGCAGTAAAAGTACCAGTAAAACGGAAGTATGGTGGGAAATTGATTTTATTGTTTAATATTTTGTTTTGTTTCTATTATGTACTCATCTTATTAAAATATTCTGAGTATACTAATACTTTAGCGCTCTTAATACATTATAGAATGATATAAATCAACTGCATTTCCATCATTACAATTGTGGAACAGATTAATAGGTTATTTCTTTTAATTTTATTAAATAACTTCTTACACAGCCACGGAATAAAATAAAAAATCATCAAAGTATCTATTTTGGGGCTTGATGAGTCAAAATATGATGTTCTAAAATATTCTATAAAAATAGATTTTTTTAAACCTTATTAAATTAAAATAAAAGTACCTTTTACCCTATTGTCTTTTTAAATTCCATCCAAATCTAGATCAGAGTGCATTTGAACAATGTAAATGGTCTTTTTTGACCATTCATTCATTTTCTTAAATGCTTATCCTCACATGGGTTGCTGGGGTGCTAGAGCCTATCCTTGCTGACTTATGGCTGCACGTGGGGGACACCCTGGATTGGTCGCCAGCCAATTGTATGTGTATGGCACGATCAGACGGGCACCCATTAATTTAGAGCTAACCAGTCCACCATGAATGTTTTTGGAATGTGGGAGGAAAACGGGCATTCACTAACTCCAAATCTTCATCAATCTCAATCATATAGTAGAAAGTGGCACCTAATCATTTTTCTGTGCTTGAGGAACTCAATCAGAATTAAAGGCCTTTCAGTCCTGAGTTCACTGCAATAACTACTCCTTTTGAGATTGGTTAAAGGTGGTCAAAATGCAGCTTTATGCATACGTTTAAGCCTTTGGCCTCAATCCTCCATCGAGAGGTTATTAGGTCTCTAGACTCGACCAGCTTCAAATATCTGCTTAATACCCATCAGATTTTAAACAGCTGCAATCTTAATACGTACAATGCATTCAACTAAAGAAAAAATCCTAAACATAGATTTAAAGGGGCATACTTGTTCACTGAGCCATGCACACAACCACAATACTTAATTAAAAGTAAATGTACCGGTATCATTATGAATGAATAATTTATATATCCTGTTTTAATTCTTTGGACAAAGCATTGGATTAATCTATACAGAAAATGTATTTTTTTGGCCTATTATGCATAACACGATGCCTTGCTTCGCAACGTGGAACAACCAGAGACAAAAGTTGATTGCGCTTCGGAGCCATTTTTATGGTACATGATGCCCAGGGGATACATTGTGTTTATTCATAGCCATTTCATTTTTCTTAATATAAGTTTTTTACTTTGGCTTTAATTATGTGAATTACAAAGCAACAACAGTTTAGGAGAAAAAAGTTTTAAAGTATATCTCACTGGCTTACCTTCCTTCCAAAGTGCCTGAAACGTTACTAATTAATCATCAACATCAATAAAGCAGTGACTTATTTCCAAAATATGAGTTATGTCAAATATTACATGTCGTTAAAGGAGTTGTTAGTGATGCATGGGTCAGATGGGTGTTAAGGTAAATATCCTTAAAATTCTACAGCAGCTATTTGATATTAGATGTCTTGTTAAATAATTTCAAAACCATGGCCAATGGATTATGTAAAAGTGATGACATCAGAAGGAATATATGTTTGAATCTGGAGCCTTAATAGTGGTTAATCAGACAGAAATGGCATTTGCAGTAATTAAAGTTGCTATCAGGGCGATTTTGTAAATATTTAGATGTGATATATGGTTTTGTGCATTCAAAAGGCTATATATACTTATTTTTTTTCTTCTTTTTTACGCCAGTGATTCCCTTTTCCACTCCTCAGTAAGTTGATTGATGTCATAATTAGCTGGTAATGTTCAGAAAACATGTACATCGAAAAAGTGAGCAAGCAGTCCAAAAAACAACACCTACATTGGAGGGTCAATATCATGATCAAAATACAAGTGATTAAAACATGACAAAAACATCTAAGATAATAATTAACACAGACAACTCACTATAACTAACAATATCTAAAGTACAGAATGCAGCTGATGTGTTCACAATGGTGAAACTAATAGTTGTGAGGAAGTCAGAACCAATGATTAGTACAGACAATTAAGGTAAGAGGGTTGGTAAAAAAATGTGGATGGGCAACTTAATGAATAACAAGTAAAGACGGTCATACCAGGAGTTAATGTTATTGTTGTGCACTTGCTTGACGTCATGGGCGGTTTGATTATGAGAGAAGGTGAACTGGTTTGTTCAGTAGATGATGAATGCTTATTTGGTATGATAAAGGAGAAGCAGGCCTCACAAGAAGATTTATAAGATCTTATTTTTGTGTCATAAATGAATAAATGGGATGGGATGAGGGTTTAGAAAAGCTAAGCTTTGGTCTGGATTTCCCTCCATTTAAGTTTAAAACAATTATGCTTGGATTACTTGATCGCATTAGGGTCATAGTTAACTGGAGATAATCCAGGATGACTTTGGGAAGAACTTTATTCTTCCCTTGTCATAATATCACTATAGTGAAAGCCCATTCAGATTGCCAATCATATACTAACCCTGAAAAGACATATATTGGTATTCTGTCTAAAAACTACTGTGGAAAGTTTAGATCCATTGACTTGCGCTCTTTCAACAGTACAACCTATTAGCTTTCTCCAAATAATTTCTTTGGAAAACTTGGACTTTTTAAAGTTGTTTCAGTGTTTATTCCTACTGGCTTATTAGATGTTGAATATTCAATGATTAATATCAAATAGCGTTCCCTACTGGCACTCCAGTCAGCAAACTTGTACTTACAGTATGTTCTTATGTTTGTACTATCTCGGTTCAGCATGTAAAGCATCTGAGAAGCATTTAGCCTTTTCCTTGCTCTGTCTCAACTTTCATTCCCATACAAGTGATCCAAGCACACATGCGCCAATTCTCTCTCTCTCCGTCTTACTCCAGTATTTGATGTCATATGGGAGCATCGAATAATGTGACGTGAGGGCAGTGGGAAGAGCAGCGACAAGACTGCTCGCTTGGCCACGCTCTGCTGTTTTACCCCATGCGGCGGCACACGATGCAGGCAGGAGTGATATAATTAGAATGGAAATTGCAGAAAGTTACAGGCGAGCTATATCCCCCCAGCACTCCCTCCCCCACCCATAGCCACAGTCCCCCCCACCCCACCCACCCCGTGTATCGCGTGGCTAAAAATGTCCCGGGCAACGCCAGTGGATGTATCACCATAGCAACAGCCTTCTTCTGCACTCTATTTTCAGACTGAAAAGGGAGAAGCATCCAGAGAGAAAGAGGAAAGAGAGAGAGAGAGGGGGGGGGAGAGAGAGAGAGAGAGAGAGAGAGTGTGAGAGAGAGAGAGAGAGAGAGAGAGAGAGAGAGAGAGAGAGAGAGAGAGAGAGAGAGAGAGAGAGAGAGAGAGAGAGAGAGAGAGAGAGAGAGAGAGAGAGAGAGAGAGAGAGAGAGAGAGAGAGAGAGAGAGAGAGAGAGAGAGAGAGAGAGAGAGAGAGAGAGAGAGAGAGAGAGAGAGAGAGAGAGAGAGAGAGAGAGAGAGAGAGAGAGAGAGAGAGAGAGAGAGAGAGAGAGAGAGAGAAATGCAAACATTGCCATTTCTGAAGAAATTGATACATTATTCAAGTAAAGGAAAACATCTCAGTGGGAACCCAGGCAGACGGGAGGTGGGTTCTGCGGCGGCGCCTGCTTGTCAGGGCTAAACTGAACTGTCTTGAGGGCATCAGTGTGACGGTCGTACAAGGACAATGGGGTGCTGTGGGGCTGACTTCTATATTTCAGCAGAGGTCAATGCTGAAACATTCAAGCCAACGCCAGAGATGTTAACATCAATGCATCAAACGTGATGACTCTCACAAGCCATCACAGTGCTGGCTTCTATTTTAATCAATCACGCATGGAATGGTTTGACGACGAAACGCCTTGAAAAAGTGAGTCATCTTATGGAGGAAAGAAAGTAATTTGGACATTACGGGGGGAGACTTCTATTAATCTGGATTGTGTCAAGGGCAAAGTGTGATTTTATGAGTTAAAATTGTGAATTAAACTTGTGTTTATAAACTCGGGAAGAGGCACTGCAGAGAAAAAAAAGTACATGGCAAATCTACAGATACGCTCCATTCCAATGCACATGCCTCCTTGTGAGTCTGATTTATTCTAATTCAGAGCGGCTTTTTGGCCTGACAGCTGAGACTAAAATGGCAAGTATGGAGACAAAAGCTCCACATGTCCCTCGTTTGGTCTGCACACATCTTTCTCCCTCATCCACACGCACACACACGCATACACACGCATATGTGTCCATCTCCTAATGTTCCTCTCAGCCCCCCGGGGGTCTGATTGAGCCGGCTGGGAGGCATGGATCTTTCTTTATTGATCTGCCTCCTGAATCACTTATCCTTTTTCCGATGGCCTTCATCACCACATTGAGGTTTTTGCACTCAAGGCATGCACTTATTTCTTGTGCCGCCAAAAAGGCGAAATTTCAGAATAAGAATCTTCCCAAAATAATTTGACAATAAAGAATTTGTTAAGTGTGATACTTAGATTTTGCCAAGTGGGAAAAGAATGTGATGGGATGAAGAAATGGGTGATGCTTTGGATGAACCCAATTTCCTCTTGCAATCAATTCATTTACTAGAAATCAATAGTATTGCAAAAGGAAATTAGGTCACTGGTGTACATAAAAGAAACAAGGAAAGGAAGGATTCAGGCTAATGGACATTAGAATATTGTTGGTTAGTGACGTTACAATTCCATAGATAAAGGTTATATAAAATACCTTTATCCTAGTATATTTTGTATTGTTTATTTTGTCAATCAAAACAGAATGAAGTAGTTGATTATATGTGGGATTTCCTTTCAAAGTCAGGTATAAATTTGCTGAAATTTTAGGGGACAGACAAATTCACAAATGAATTTGAAATATAAATGTAAGATTAATAAGCTCAAAACAATACCAAAATGACAAACACCTTTTACTCAATGTAGTCTAGTGCAGGTTACAAATTTTGACAAAGTAAATTGTCTGAAATAGAAAACTTGTGAAACCAAAATCCCATCAGCTACATTTACTAAACTGTAAAATAGGCAGATTTATATAGGTTACCGCAGATCAAATGATTGTTGCTGTGCCCAATACAAACCTGATATTATTATCATCCATCAGATTGCTTTTGCATCATATATCATCTCTGCTGACTGGACTGCTTAAGAAACAAATGAGGAAAACACGTGGGTGAAGTAAGCATAAAATAATACAATAAAAGAAGCATAACTCTTACTCTTACCAAATACAAGATGTGAAAAAATATTATACGATGAAGTTGGGATTGATGAATCATATTTGGTCAACTCGGAGATCAGGCCCAATGCCATTTCTTTTTTACTTATTATTATTTTGTAAATGTGCACAAAAGCATGTTCCTACCCTTGAAAACAAGCCGCATAAGAGGCAGATGGCGCAAAGATCAGGTCCCTTGTGGTCATAATGACTTTTTGCAAAGTCATCTAGATGCCTGTGGGCTGATACAGATGTAGTTATTCCCCATGTTGCATTGACTCAGTAAAACAGGCAAGTGCCAACCTATGAAACAAGTCTCAGGAAGCAGTTCCACAATGGCTGTCTGACTGGATCCAAAGTGCCACTTCCTCTCTCTAAATTGCTTTATCCGTCCATTGCTCACGCTTTTTATCCCACTCTTTTTAACTGTCTTTGTCGGTTCTGTGTCCTTTAATCTCATCATTCCTTCTGACACGTTACTGTTCAGTTATGATCGCTCTAACGGAGAAAGGCAATGACAGAAAGTATGTGGAATTGACTTGAAAGTCAGCTAAAAGTCACAGCTGGACAAAGACAGTGTAAGTCGTATTCTGATTATGACTGAGCACTTGACAATATAGAAGCGAATAAAGTTATATTGTGAAGAGATTAAATGTCTTACAAAAATGTATAAATCAGTCGAAAAGTACCTCTAAATGATGTGTCTAAGTGGCGGCCCAGGGGCCAAATGTGGCTCGCCACATCATTTTTTGTGGCCCGGGAAAGTAAATCATGAGTGGCGACTTTCTATTTTAGGATCAAATTAAAATGAAGAGTATAGATGTATATTAAATTACCTTATTTTCCCCCTTTTAAATCAATAATTGTCATTTTTTAATCATTTTTTTCTGTGTTTTTAGTTCAAAAATCATTTTGTAAAATCAAAAAATGTATGAAAAGCTCAAAAAACATTGTTTTAGATCTATAAAAAACAGAATATTCAGGGATTTTAATCCATTTATTTAAAAAAATCAATATATTATATCTAAAATGGTCCGGCACACATGAAATCGAGTCTGACACCCTTGCTCTAAATGAACTTCAGTTTAAAAAAGGTTTTAAAATGTTTTACTGGCAAAGGCATGTGCTTTAGCCTTCCCCACATTTCGAAAATATTCAGGCGTGCTAAATTAAAGACTGAATTGTTCATGGATGAGAATGAATGTGAATAGTCTGGTTGTTTGTGGCCAGGAAACCCTTTAATAGGGTACTTTGCTTCTTATGCATCGTCAGTTGAGAGTCACAAGTCACTCTAAAAAGGATAAGCAGTATAAAAAAGGGATGGATGCAGGAATTTAATGCATTTGTAATTTAGATGCAAAAATAGGAACAATTCCAAGCAGAAATGTATTGCTTCAAGTGTAGAAAAATAAAGAAAAAAACAGTAACACATGAGTGACAAACAAACTACACACTTATCTTTGCAAGTATGAATCTGGCCTACTAGTGTCACAGCTGTCAGTCAATTACAGATGTAGGTCAAACACAGAGAATGTTTGGCTTTTCAGTTAGGTCAGCAGATTGCTCTGCTATCTAGATGTTCTAACAGAGTCAATATTCTATAAAGAGATTTACAATGGGAAAAGTGATATGAAAGATATGAAAGCAATAAAATGAAATAAAACAAGAGGGAAGCCGACCTTCTGCAGACAAATCTACCGCATTTTCTCACCTACAGAACACACTTGAATGACTTACAATTTCTGTAAATAGAATGAGCCAACCAATCAGTCTGCCTTATGTCTACATGAAAATCAAAATTCTGTAGGTACCGCTGCATGACCCTGACCGCTTGACTGTCTAGGTGCATTTCTTGCCGACATCCTACCTGTATATAGGGCAAAGGCCTAGTGTTAATGACGGAGGGTTGTGAATGTGAAGGTGGAGGCAAGAGAAAAAAAACCTAGTGTAGGTGTGCATTTTGCAAAACAATATCGCTTTAACCCCTGCACTTGCAATGTATCTATGTTGCCATTTATTTATTTTCCTTGAAATAATCTAATGTTGGAAATTTCCCTTTTCCCAGTCACTTTTTCTAGCTATTTTGAGGAGAACCCTAAGCAGAGAGGCTTTCTGATAGGGTGGCCAAGCCACCACATCTGGCTTCTTTCAATTGTGGCAGAGCAATGACTTGACTCTTAAGTCCCTCTAGGGTGATTGAGTTGTTTTACGCTATCTCTAACTAATTTCAGCTGTTTGTATTTGGCGTTTTATTCTTTTGTTCAATATATATTCTGGGATAACTGGGACAAACAAATCCCTCCGCCAGAATAAGGTAACAGCTCACAAAGTGGAAAAACCTCCAAAGAAATATTCTATTATGTATATATATTACAGTATTTCATTCCACAATTCATGCTCAAACTATTTATGTATTTTGATATTCATTCAGTTTCCATTCCACTTATCCTCACAGGGGTTGCGGGGATGCTGGAGCCTGTGGAATGCAATAAATTACAGCACAAAACGCCACTCTTTTCTATTATATTCCCGCAAACTACCCTCTCTTTCCCTCTTTTCTCCCACTCTCCTTCTTCAGCGCTCACTTTTTTAATGCTGTTCCTACACCAAAAAAACAGCGCACAGGTGGTGCCGGTAACACACTTCACTTGTTCTTCTGAACAGGCAATCTACAGGCTGATTTCATGTTCATGCTGCCACTCTGGTGTATTCAAGTACTGCATATTATACTAAGACCAACTCAAAAGCCAAAGCCATGGCTCGCGAAATCGGGGGGTTTCAGCCCTAGTAGAAACCCCTTTTATCCGCTTATGGTCTCAACAATGGTACTGTTATAACGACTTTGTGAAAAGGCCTATGTTACAAAAAAAAACCTAACAAAAGGCTTGTTGTGTTCTACTACGTTACTAGCAATTTATGATGGTGAAGAGAGTCATTATTATTGGAGAAATGAATTATGGATGATATGAGTGACATGAAAAGTCTTGCTTTTTTTACCAAAATTAAGGGTCTTCTAATATCAACATTTTTTTTTATTTGACTGATTATAATATATCACTGCTGTGCAATTGGCTGGCCACCAATTGAGTTTGTTCGCCTGGTGCCCATACTTGGCCGAGATAGGCTCCAAAACTCCCCCAACTCTTGTTAGAATAAGCAATTAAGAAAATGATTGAATTAATATATCACTTCACAATAACCCTCATTAAATCCTCATGAAAATTGACTCTTTAATGACAAGTTATGCTTGAAAGATATTTGTCGATATCAAAAGGTTGGACAACAAAAAAATAGCAACAAAATCATCACATAAAGTGCAAAAATTGATAAGTTCCTCTCTTATTTTCTCTCCCCTGTTGACTCATCAACAAGTTCTCATCAATTTGCACATATGACACTTATTTATAACTTTGTGATGAGCAGGAGCAAAGTGAGCGCTCCAGATAAAGGAAAAGCGGATGTTCCGAAGGCTGCAGACAGTAGCGACAAATGAACAAGTCATCACTCCGAGTGACGCTGTATTGACAGCGAAGGTCATGTTGACAGATTGAACACACCTGCACCTGGTAGAGTTCAACATAGAGGCCGACACCTTAGGAGTTAGACAGCCGCCGACAAGCCCTTTTGTAAGAATCTCTGCAGCTCTTAATTAAATATGACATTATACATAAACAGCAGAGACATAACAAGTATATACAGTACAATTAGCCAGTACTTGCAATATAAAGGGAAGCCCTTAACTCCTTCATGATTGTCCCTACCTGTGGCTATGAATGGCACACAATGAAGTAGTTATTATTAACCTTTAATGTGGAAACCAGTCACAATAAAAGCGGATGTAAGCTTTTTTTCTATATCATTATTATTAAACCGTACTTTATTGGTGCTGCAGCCTATCCTAGCCAACTTTAGGTGGGGGACAGCCGGAATTGTTTGTCAGCCAATCACAGGGCACAATGAGACGAACAATCATTCCAGCTCAGTTGAAATGAATCCTTGATTTTCAAGAATTTTAAGCAAAAAGTCTTTCGATTCTAGACTGGAACCCTAATCATAAATTTTGGAATAATACGTGAAATTAAATATCTTGGATGATTTTCCATGAAAATCTCACAGTTCACAGTTGTTGGGAAATGTCATCTTTGTGTGCAAGTTTATGTTAAGGGGGAATCTAACCACTCTTGTGCAGGTACCCGCCGGCATTCTGTTATTCATTAACACTTGTGAAGAAGTCCAAATACGCCCACAGTAGCAGACATGCACACACAATTTTGCCAGCAGAAAAAGATTTGTGATATGTAAATGCAGTTCTATCCAAGCCTTAGGTAATAAGAACAACAAAGGCATGATAAAAGTCCCATTTTAGTCTTTTTTAGCTGCGGGATATGATTAGTAACAACCCACAGCAGGTGAGGCATTCATTGCTCAGCGACACCGGTGATGGGAAAGGACGGGAAAGAACTAAAGGCAGAAGAGCGAGACGAAAGGCATTGAACAAGTGGGAAATTAGAGCACAATAAAAAAAAGGGGGGAGAGATGATTCAGATAAGATGAGCTGATCTCACATAACTACAACATTAGAATTCCTTCGACCAACTAAAGGAAGCTCTTAACACTTGGTATGATACAAAGTGGACTGGCAGAGAGGAAGAAATAGCTGGGAAGAAAGCTGATAGCTCTCTTTCTGGCACTGCAGGTTAATTTGCTCTTGTAAGAACGAGGGCTTTCCTTCTACATGTCCTTATCTTTGTTGTCCTCCTGAATGTCGGTGTCAAGGCGGGAGACGGCGTGTGAATTCTTCCTCTCTGCTGTCACCTCACTGCTAGCAGCCCGAGACTGGCTTTGTGCAGTAATCCTCTAATTATGTCAATTAAAGGGGTGAGCAAAGGAGGATATTTTGCATGGGTTGAAAAATAAGTATAATGACATAATAAGTGCATGATGCCGAGTTAGAAATCAAGTCTCTATTGGATGTTTGTTTACATGAGAACATTATAGTCTAAGAGTCCAAAAATGTAACAGGTTTTAATTGCAGTTTTAATTGTAGTGTTTTTCACTGCTTATTGTGCATTATTCACATTATTCACAGGACAATGTTCCTGATTATCCACTGTACTTCTCTGAAAATAAAGTTTATTTATCTTCATATAGTATCTCATATATCATTTAGATTTTCATTACTATTATTATAATTAAAAGCACCATTAGTCATATTATAATGAAAGTTTAATTGATTTTTTTAGGGGTGTGGGGGGGTTGTTTTCATGTTTAAATAAGCATTAAAAAAAATAATCAAAAAGGGCCTCAGCCTCAAATCATTTGTGCCTACTTGGAGATCAATACTATAGCTTACAGCAAATGATAATCAGCGACCAGTGTTGGGAGTTCAGTGAGGCTTGAGTTTGAGTATTTCTTCCTGTAGGGCTTGACTGTACCATCAATGGGTGACAATTGATTTCTCTGTGTGTGCGTGTATGTCCAAAAGCGTATATAGTTTTTACTGACTGACTCAATGCAATGTAGGATAACATCACATTACATCACAGGTACACTAATATTATTAATTAAAGTATCTTACTTCAAAAAGACAGAAATGGCTAATTTATTATGTATTACAGAATATTGTGGAAGAGCTTTAACCTGCACAATGCTATCAGCAAGTCAAAAACTGGATGGGTATAGATTTGCTCTCATGCAGAAAATACTTGATTATATTGCGATCAGGTGCAACTCCAAACAAGTCTCCCAATTTAAACTGAAGTTGCAGAATGAGGCTGTTAAATGACTATGACAGGATGAATGGCCACTCTATATCCAGCCCATGTGTGACCTTAAGTAGGATAGAAAAGATACAGTAAATATTCTATAGTAATTGTATTGAAAGGCTCCAGGCATATTTTATGAATTTGAGAACATGAACGGACACAGCCTAAATAATAAAGAGGAAAGGCAAAACCGTAAATTTGGAATGAGTGTCAGGCAGGGAGATTTAGCAAGCTTTAAACTGTAGTACATTACTTCAAATAGGATTTGCTGAAGCTATAACTGTGAGAGATTACACAATAACATAGTATACAGTCATGTTGTAATCATGTATTTGTCAAAAACCACAGCAGAGGAATGACATTTTATACTTCTACATGGGACTTTGTATAGCAACACAATCAAATTTATTCATTTAGTTTAATCTAAAAAAATAATCTAACAAGATGGTTGCTTTGTGTTTTGCCCACGCAATATTGAGACTGAGACTTTTTGGTTTGCAATGTTCACACTACCTGCAAAATTTGAATTGGACAAAGACATCAACTTTGAGGGCGTTTTTTGGAACAGAAACGTGTAAAGTGACTCACTGATAGATTACATCTAAGCGGGAAAGTGTCACTGTTGACTAATTTGTAGGGGGAAAAAAGGTAGATTTTAATTAACGAATTAACATAACAAAAAATGCAACGATGAACTAGGGCTCGCACCCCACGGCCATGCAAATGCAGAGGAGGACATGAAATTAAAGCAAACTAGAGGTTTCATTCAACTCACTCATTGTTTCTTAAATAGACTCGGGTTGGAATTGGTAACACTTTCTGGAATAAGATTAAGGAACTAAGGAAATAGCCCAAATTATCCTGAAATGTCTTCATCACAAGTGCCAGGACTATAACTGTGTCCTTTCAGGCATGGTTTCCTGAGACTTCTTTGTGGATTTACTCATGGTAATCAGGAATAGTAAATTTCATGTTGCAAAGGGAGACTGGCTTCAGGGGCTACATTTTCTTAAAATCGTGTTGGGTGCTGTGGAAACAATTTTGGGGCTCATGCCTCTGAGCTGGAATTTTCACCAGAATAAACAGTCTGGAAAAATTGGTGGGTTGGTATGAGAATACTCTCAAAGAGGCTGTTATTAAAAAATAATAATAATAAAGCATCAGACAGCTTGCTTGTGCATTGACTATGAATAAATAATTTCTCTGTCAAATAATCTCCAAAATAATAATAATAATAATAGCCCAAAATCACGCCAAAAAAATCCAAAATGTGTAAATAAATAAAGGAGCATATAGAATAAAAAAAATATGAATTAACTCCTTCAGAAAATAATGCCCTATGCCTTTATTTCAAAACAAAAAAGATGTTAAAAATGACGTATGCAATTATTTTAGGGTAATTATAATAATAATCTTTTTTAAAACAGCAAGTGAGTGAAAAAAACATTATTAACAATGTTGTATTGACAGTTTTTTTAGTCTTGTCTAACTAGTAATTGGACTGCGATGTCTTATTCATTATAATAAAATTCTGATTGATTTATCGGTTTATGTGTTTGTTTTTTTTATTATTAAATGTGTCCATCTTTGGCCAGTTCCTTACCTCAGTGATCATTACATTCTTTTATTGCAAGAGACATAGCACCAGTGTTGACCATGTGTGCATAATTTGTTCTGATGAAAGTACCTTAAATTAACGCTAACATACTGTGAAATTTCATAGAAAGAAAACCTAACAACTTCACCATGCCTGAAGCAGTAACACACACTTTTAACAGCATTAAAATGCGTATTGCATACATGTAGTATGTGCTTGAAAACTGCTATGTATTAATTATAAAGAAAGTGTTTCATGGGAGGCCCGGCGGCTGAGTGGTTACCGCGTCCGCCTCTCAGTGGGAGACCTGGGTTCAAATCCAGGTCAGTACACCTGTGTGGAGATTGCATGTTGGTCCCTGTGCCTGTGTGGATTTTCTCCAGGTACTATGGTTTCCTCCCACATTCCAAAGACATGTACGATAGGTTGATTGGACACTTTAAATTGCCCATAGCTATGAGTGCGAGTATGAGTGGTTGTTTGTCCCACAGTGAGCTGGGATAGGCTCCAGCCCCCCTCGTGGCCCTTGTAAGGATGAAGCAGTTCAGAAAATGAATGAATGAATGAATGAATGAAAGTGTTTTACATGAAAATGTCTCAGTGCCATCTAGCAATTTCTCACCCGTTCCTAAAGTGTACTTGACTATACATGTTGGTGGTGCAAAGTTATTTATATTTCTCTGCACCAGTCGGCAGACTTTTCACCTCACTGATTCTGATCCATGTAAGCTATCAGCAACAATCCCCCAGGACGCGTCCCTCGTTGATGACATCGTCTCTCGGCGAGGCCACTTGATTGATCCCTCGACGTTTTTTTTTTCCCAAGGTTTTGATGAAGTGGTATGCAGGTAACGAGGGGAGGATGACTGCCAAAAAACACCTATAGTGCTTTATCAATGTCAGTAGGACGCACTCAGGGTCCCCATGCAGCGTAGACAGAGATTAAGAGTAGGAAGGATTGTGGAATTGTACGTGATATTGCGTATGTGCGGGTATATGTGTGTTACGCCAAAACTACTATGCATCATCAGCTCTATTGGGTTATCTTGTAACACTATCATCTATTATATGGTGAAAATTCTCCACATGACTAACTACTCAGGGGACTCACACACTTACGCGAGCTGATACAGGCAGGGTCACACATACGGAATCATTGTATGCAACCTTTCCCCTAAGAGTGAGGGTCACCGGGGAAGTCAAATGGAGTGGCTCAAGGAGATAGGATGGATGCAAGCATGCCATATCTCAAATGTGAAAAGATTGTTTTTCTCTAAACGGTTTCCTCGCCCAATGAGACAATAGGGCGGCTTGAAATGGTGTGAACGGATGTGAATGTAGGCATATGGAGTCGTGAGTGTCTGAATATAATAGTTTAAATATCTTATGCGAACTGTATTTCCATCAAGGGCGACGCAAAACCTGTCAAAAAGCATCATGCCGTGCTGCTGTGGAAACGACATTAGCACCAGCGAAGGTCACGAGATGCCCCTCCTGCTGCGCAGCTGTCACCAATGACACACGGCTAAAAGCTACAGCAACACGCACAAATTCAATCCACTGCCTGAGTAGTGTTCATTACCAACTTTTTTTTTTTTTTTACGGTTGCCGGGAAGCAGGCAGGATTTGCGTTGCCACGGGAGACGGCTGATGCTGCGGCTCAGACAGTGTTGATTTCATTTGGCTTTATATTTAGAAAAGAAGAAAAACTGGCGGGAGGAGATTTAAGCCATAAGAGATGTAGCGTGGCAAAAGTGTCCTATTTTTACTTAGTCTGGGGATACGGATTTTTAAAAGCACACAAACAGATGTGTGTGTGTGTGCACAGTGCACACACTACTACTCAGCAGGTTCACATGCTCATTAGATTTCCCCCATCTGTCTGGAAAGGATCTGTGGGACGTCGCCATCACTTACCTCAACTACACAGGGATCTAACTCTATCTCGTTGTAACTCAGCACACACAACGAATGGGCTGCAACGTTAACGTTAGTGAGATGATGAATGTTCTGCTCAGTCATATGTCCTTCTTTTGGTAATCGAGTGGTCTAGCCACATAGACACATTTTTGCCCATTGCCCCCAAGGATTCCCATTTGTTGGTGGTGGTGTAAATGTGGGTGCGAATATTTCTCCATCTCTATCTGTGCCATATCTTTGACTAGAGACCAGTCGCTGGTTTAGTCCACCTATCACTCAAAGTAAGATGAGTATCCTGCGATTTTTATTTGGATGGATTATGTTGAAAATCAATTAATATCAATCGCATCAATGGCTGCCAATTAGTTAAAATTTGTTTTAATTATCGGCAAAAATGGCATTATACCTAGTTGTTAAATTTGTTGCTAAAGTTCTGAAAAGAAATGTTTTTCAAACATTACATTTAAATATTTAGTTGTGTAAGTTAAATATAACTGAACTGTACTTGATTTATGCACTGTTGTTTGAACATTTAAGTCAGTTATTTATGTTCCACTAGAGGGTGGGCATGTATTACTGGTGGCAGTCATGTGACACTTTGTCAAACTGGTCCTCAAGGGTCCGCAATGTGTGCAGGTTTTCATTCAAACCGAAGAAGAGAATACCTTTTGCAATTGTAATTAGTTGATTTCAGTCAAGTGCTACTTATGGAGAAGACACCTCATTGGTTAAAGTAGCGGCACTGGATTGGTTGGCACAAAGGCGAGAACCCACCGCTGCCTTTTGTGCAATTGGTTTGACACCCCAGCACTTAGCATTTGGTATTCCAGTATCCCCACCAATGTGGCTTTTTCATTGATATCAACATATAATTCAGGTTTAAATGCTACCTCTGTCTGTAGCCGTATAGTAAATATACAGTAAAATGTTTCATGCGGAGTCAGTTTTGTCAAACAGTATTGATACATGCTGGAAATAGATGCAGACAGCGGTAATACTGAAACATGTTCAATAGGTTCAAATAAAGCCTCCTCCATACATTTGTCGCATTACATCAACTTTCCCAAAGCAAAACCAGGATTTTTTTCTTTCCCAGAATATGTTTGGATCATCCTCTGGTGCGTAGGCTCTCTACCAGAAGCCTTTGAAGATGCACAATGCTTTAGGGCCATCTGAAGGCTTAAAACTAAACTAGAAGCGTTCTAGCACAGAATGTGTGATGTTACCAGCTGCCAATCAGAGGCCAAAAGCAGGGAAGATGCTTAAAAAATTCTGGAAAATTCTTGTATTTTTTTCATTTTAGTGAGAAGGTGAGTTACTGAATAAAGTAATTTGACGTCCATTGAGATTAGAAAGAAACTTACTCCCAACTATGCATTGAAAGGAGGTCGCGTTATTGACTTTAGTGCCTTTTTAGTTGATGTGTTGTCTGTGCTAGGTCCCTGAGAGTATCGGTTTATGGCCAGGTGTTTATGCATCAAGGCTACAGAGTCCTCATTGAGGTGAGTGGGAGGATAAGCACTTATACTTCCCTTCAATCCACCTTGACCTGTCAATTCATGCAGCGGTTACCTTCTATCATTGATTCGTAATGTGGTGTTCAGCAGACCTACTCAGACATTTATTTTTAATTATTGAAGACTTTTTTTTCAAATCCTAGTGCATCCTTTGATGAAATTCTCATTGATATTGTCACTTTAAAATCCATCATTTGTCTTGATTCATTAAACTGACTAAGACAGCATTCAAGATATACATATCACTGTGTTCCATTTGTCTCTTAATGTGTTCACTTTGATTTTATCCTTATAGTATATCCCAAAATTCTTGATATCAAATAGATCTATCCATCTAGATTTATAAACTGTTGAAGGATGATAAGAGAATCAAGCTAAATTTCCTTAGAACAGTTGTTCAAGGGGTTAATAATAGGTTTTCTGATTGATCCAGTACTTTTTTAGAAAACCTCCTGTGATACCTCAAAGAGATTTTTTTCCCCATAAAGGAAATTAAAGTACAACACTGCCATGAGAACTCTTTGGATTTAGCCCACTTGAAAATCTCTAATCAATTACCAAGGAACAATTTCATGGTTCGGACTTTTACAACAAAAGACGACCTTGGAATTATTTTTCAAAAGCGTGTGTTTCAGACAGTATTGTTCACTCATATATATATATTGCCACACCATTTCTATCAAATATGACCATGCGATATGTTCCGAAACACTTAACACGTTCCGGAAAGTCCACTTTGACATTTAGTTATATCCCAGCAGTAATGCAATTGGATGACAAAGGCAAATAGAATTTGTCAACTATACTGTATTCCGGGACTTTCTATAGTCTAACCACTGACAGTGTTGTCAGGATGCTTCCTCTCCTCAGCAATGGAACAGTCAGTTATAATCTTTTATCAGCTTGGGCGCCCAGCTGTGTTTGTGTGTGACACACTTTCATCGGGTGTCATTTAACTGTATTTGCCCCTGTATGAAGCAAATAAACTTGCACAGCCTCAGGGGGTTATAATGTCAGAAACACAAACACGGGATCTCTCTGATCAGCTGTGGATTCCCGACAGTGCCCTTTGCCTCATTCTCTGTAGAATTATATTTAATTAAAAGGTATTTTATGTGAACATAAAATGTCGCCAAGTAGGAATTCAATTCAGCATGATGTGTGAATATAGGCCAGACTGGCTTTACACGTCCATTGTTCTATTCACAATCTAAACCATTCCTATTTAATACATTGTTTATGTTCAGCTGCAGGAGGCATGATCTAGCTGTTCACGCTGAATAAATGTTTCCATCTACAGGTCCAGTAGTCATTATGCTAAATGACCTGTCAAATATCATAGCAATGAATAAAGTATGCATTCTTTGAACAGTAGCAAAGTGAGAAATGAACTTAAACTATGTTAAGAGGACTGTTTCTGTGAAAAGTAAGATATTCTGCTTAGGGCTAGAATGTTTTTGTTGTTGTTGTTACTTTACTTAACATACATAGATAAAATAATAATATATAATAATATTTCGACAATATGTACTCCCTGGGCTTGCGTGGGTTTTCTCCGGATACTCTAGTTTCCTCGCAAATTACAAAAACATGCAGGGTAGGCTGGTTGAACATTCTAAAATTTCTCCTTGCGTATGAGTGTGAGCATGCCCAAAGTCAGCTTGGATAGGTTCCAGCACCCCCAGCAGACATTGTGAAGATATGCGGTTAAGAAAATGATTGAATGAATGATTGAACATTACTTGCGGATAACTGCCCTGCGATTTTGTGGCCACCAATTCAGGCTGCCCCCCGCTTGGTGCCCGTAGTTAGCTGGGATTTTTACTCCCACATCCCCTAAATACGAAAAGAATGAAGAAAAAATAGTTAGTGAGCCTTAGCCAACAGCTGTCTAAATTATCACATGCTTTGGCCTAATAGGTTCACAAGTCCTAGTTTGATGTGATTTTCTTTTCTTATTTTGGCAACGTGATGGTGCTAAATGATCACCTCTGTGGCGTGTTGTCATGTTTTGCCTAGCGATCACATCAGAGTAGTGTCAAATTTACATGACATCACTGGAGTGGCAGCAGCTGCCACGGCCTAAAGCAGGGCCCATCCACTCATGACATAAATAACAGAATGAGGTCCACAAGGGGAGACACTACTGTTTACATTGTGCAAATTTCTTGGATGAGAGTATGACAATGCGGTTGTGATTAATGATATCAAGCAAATGCTACCATAAATTTAAGTACCTCTTTGTGATTTGTATTTAGGGCTCTCATTGCAATATTCACTGTCCAATGTTCAGAATACACAATTCCATTCCTGTCAACTTAGTATACGTTTTTCCCGTATTTTATACACAGTATAACAACTTTTGTACGGAAACAAAACATTAAAAAGTATGTTTTTTGTAAAAATAATCTTGTCTCCCTCATTTCAGCTCTAATCCTGAACGTCTCGGTCACTGGTAGCCAACAAAAACGTCATCGTAACCCTAAATGAATATAGCGCGTCAGCAAGCAATGTACCCAGACAGTCAAGCTGTCAACATCATACAGCGACCTCTACAGAATCTTGAATTTAGTGCATACAAAAGGCGCATCAACTGATTGGGCACCCTGTTCACTCAATGTTAGACGTAATTGCAGCCTATGTGTTGCATTTGTATGGTTTATCATCACCTAATAAGGGGAATTATACATTAATAAGGGGAACGATTGGCTGAGGTTGACAGGTATGCAATTCAGATCTTTTTTTTCTCTTATGTGACATTATATATGTTTAATGGCACCCTAAATAAATTAAATTGCATATCCTCCCATTAGAAACAAAAATCATCCCAATGTGAATACAAACCGTGTACATTGATAGGTATTGTCTAAAGTTAGGGGAGCATATATGTTCAGATCATATATCTTGTAACCAGTTATTGGTGTTATATAATTGAAATACACATACTGTGAAGCTGCGCTACAAGAAAAGCATTAGCATTTAAATCTAAAATTGCAACATTGAGTTAAATTGTGTTGGCCTTTAAACAAGCAAAAACATTGGGTGATTACATATACTGAATAATTTGGGACATTGTACCACTCAAGCAGTATTGTTTTCCTCCTTGTTGACACTGCCTGAACTTAACACTGTAGTTATTTATATGTATTATGGCCTTGTGAAAATGTAGTTTGTTCTTATTGTTAAGTGAATGTAAATATAATGTGTACATTGTAGAGGTGGTGGGGGTATAATAAACAATGGTAAATATAGAATCCAAGTTGATTACTATAGTTTGTTATTTGGTGAATTAATTGGAAAATGTCTAATCTGCATAATTGTAAATAGATAAATATTAATTATCATGTAAAAGTTGGTACCTGGACTCATTAATATGTATTTGTTTTTGACCTCTGTGACTTAGTAGCTACTATAATGTGATTTGTGGGGGACAATTGATTGGGAGATTCAGTATGTGTGGTGTCAGTTGCTTTGAAAAATAAGTGATCACATAAAATTATCCTCCGTTTTGTCCTCTGGTGATTTCAATTATATTTAAATGACAATTTAAGTGTTTCTATTCCAAGTAACTTTGACATAAGTCAGTAATTAATTGACACAGTTAATCATTTTACCAAAAAAAATAATGTTACATCCAACAAAGAAAGAATATTGGGCCTTAATTTATTTCATTGAGAACAATGTGTCTTAGTAATAAATTGAACTCTTCATAATATGAGAGCTTGAACATAAATGTGATGGTCAAAAAGAAACAGTTGTAGGATACCAAGGTTATGATTCTGATGGGATCTAGAAGCGTTTCAGATTATGTGTAGAGAAATATGAATTCAAGTCATTTTGATGAGAAGTTATTTGATTATTGATTGCTACAGGAGGTTCTTTAATTGGTCTGTGAAAGCCATTGCTCCAAGCTTGAAGCTGTCATCATGCCAGATGTATGATGGCATGCCCCTGCATTATCAATGAACTTCTTTATCATGATGGACAGCTCGAAATATGAAATATAGAAAATTAGGGCATGCCAATGGTGCGAATACACACACATTAAGTGACTCACCACTTAACCAAAATGTATTTTCGACAAGTAATGTGCTGTTATTCAAAGAAAAGTCCATAGCCACCAGGAGTACATTTGAAGTTGCCCTGAATTAAATTCATGTGTAATACTTTGAAAAAATAAACAAAATCATTATTGACCAATAAGGGGTTATAGTGAGTTCATCCCCAAAAGCACTGCTTTCAAGTCAAATGTATTAAAAACAAATGTCAAAATAACACATTCAAAAGGATAAGAACATTTTGTCTACATACTTTTTCTTTCAACTACACTTATACATATTTTCACTAATCTGTATATTTCCCCTCATCGCCAAGATAATAATAAAATATCACAAATATATATAGACATATATATATATACAAAAACAGACTGGATAGCGGCTGTCGAGGACCAGATTTGGCCACCCCAGATATATATAGTGTATATATTTCTAACAAAGGCATTGATTGTTGTTGAGTCGAAGACTAATCCCATTCAACATAAGTGTCAAGTTCAGTCACAGGTGAAAATGTCAGCGTTGCCGCAACAACGCCCAAGAGTCTCGACAGTCGCGTCCAGCTCACCCGCCAAATTTATTGATTTTCCTGCGGACCAATTACCGCTATGTCAGAAATCTAACTCACGGAATAGAGCACAGCGAGGGATTCTCTGACTTTAATCACGTATCAATGCTCAACCCTTGGAGCAAAATCTACTGTTTATCCATGGCTCCAACCTTACCCCACAGTGTATTGATTTCTACAAAGCTTCAGTACTGTTCTACGATCTGTCGCAATCTGTCTGTTTGCCGGGAAGGGAAAAAAATGGCAGGTTCGGTCATAGGAAATGGTAAATTGTGAACAGGAGTGATGATTTCCTTATGAAATTGTGATTGATTTTATGACATGCTGATGCAATATTTTTCTACATCAGGAAGCAGTAGGCGAATTATTACATATTGAGGAATTATTTTGGTTTACAAAAAGGAATCATTCTGAAAATTGAGCTTAGGCCATTTGTTGAATTAATGCTTAATCAGTGAATATAATGCTCTAATAGTCTATTTCAGGAAAGATGATTTATTTGTTATTTTCTTCGTAATGTTGCCTCTACTCCAGAGAAAATACTACCCAAAAGAGTATTTTACTGCTGTATTTCATATCATTGTGTGTCACGTGTGTTTTCAGAACGCAAGGGAAATCATCTGTAAGTGAAAAATGGCATGTCCCCGTTCAGAAAACGAAAAGCACACTTGTATTTTATAGCATCCTACTCACAAAACTCCCTTTCTACACTGCTCTGTTTAACATGAAAGAATCCTTATACATCCCCCGCCAACCCACCAGGATTTTTGAGAACTAAATCCACTTCAGTAACTTTTGAATTCCGCTTACTCCAAACTGCATCAACATAAATTAACACAAAATTAGGTCAGCTCGCCGCATTAACGTGGGCAACATTCAAGAAACAAGTCTCTTTTACTTTGCCTAATTATTGTATTGTCCTACATTTTTTCTCCATCATAGGTTTCTTTCCACACAATCACACTAAATACCTGCATGTTTGTATGCTATGGTGCATCCCTTGGATTATAGGCTCTTCACGATCTTAAAAAAATAAATAAATAAATAAATAAAAAGCTGAAGAAATACTGCACCATTGACATTAGCTAGAGCAGCAGACATCTTATGCTCAGCAGTTAAAAGGTGTGATTTGTACCTCAGAGAGCAAGCTAGCCCAGATCCTGCTGAAACTACTAATTTGTACCTCAAGAAATAATAAAAAGTCACTGTAGCATGAAGGAGTAGTAGCAGCTCTCAATGTGAGTCTCTACCCCCATTGCACAGACCTTAAGGGAGATGCTGTTCTGCTCATTGTTCAAGCATGTCATCTACTGTATATACTGTATACTCTCCTGCCACAAAATTCAATGTAATGGCATAATCTAAATATTCTACTGTAGAGTACTATTTTAATAGTAACACTAATGCATATATCTAAGTGAAAGAACTGTATTATCTGAGGGATTTCCTCCAAATTAATAAGCTTGTGCAATGCTTTTGTTTTGATGAACTACACTGCACTGAAGCCCCAAGATGCAGTTCTACATAAACACAATGAACAACTAGTTGAATTGAAATATCATTACCTGCAAGGGTAATTTGTTACCTGGAATGGACTATTACCATGTGAATTACAATTAATTAAATGTTGAAACAAGAACAAAAATCAACACACTTATTTAATAGCTCATTAATTTTGGCATTCTATTTCTATGTTCTTGGATACAGGATTACAGCACAAGACACCAAATAGAACTCATTCTGGTTAATGGGTAGAAATATATGTTTTTTACAAATTAGTATTGCTGGAAACTGATTCAGGCATCTGAATCAATCATCGGAGTTCTCCATTGCATTTTTAACTACCCATCATGGGAAATTCTGAACAGACCGAATTTTAGGAAGCTAAAGTTAATATGGATTCATCGGGCGACATTTGGGATTATGACGCTCAGGGAGACATTCATTTTCAACTATTTGGTGACAGCTCACATCCCCGTTCTTTGAGAAGTTGTGGCTTTGTGCCTGTAATGTTTCCTCTGCCGGGAAAAGTTATTTTAATTCCACTTTACCGGACTGTTTGTGTGGGTTAATATGCATGCACACACCTATGCAAAGGTCGCATGTCTTGTCTTTTTCCTCGTCGTCTTTTTGGTGCACCAAAAATCTTGATGCACTCAATTGCTTTTATCAACTCTGCTCTAATAAGCATAGCCAATAAGCCAGTAAGTATAGTTTTCATGACCTCTGATCTAAAACTTCCATGCATTCTGATATGTGCTCCGCAATTGGAGTCCTACTTGGTATCCTTCCTCTTCCTCAGACTGGCTGACGCCATTCAGACAAACCAAGTAACCACTTTGACACCCAAGACAATTTATGCTATACATTTGTTTATCCTAGGCATCTGGTCAGGATCTCAGAGAAAACGCAGCAACGGAATGTGCTTCCTGCTTCAACTGACTTTAAAATATGTAAACGTTGCAAGTGAAATGGTGTTATTGTTGCGCAAACTTTAATTAAATAATGCATTTGAAATCAATCAAATGAATGCAAATCTACAAATGGATCTGTTTTAACTCCAATTCTGACTTTTATTAATAATGTTTGCTTTAACCCCTCACATTGCAGAATAACACAAATTCCACCTGAAACTAAAGATTTCATCTTCATCCGAATATACTCATTGTACACAAACACACATTACAATACGTATATGCACGAATAACAGATTAAGCCTATGGAAAACAAGAAACCAACTATAATAATGTTGCAGCCCTTCAGTTTGACTGATTGGACTGTTTTTATCAAACTTTTTTCATCAAAAGTTTGTAGTTTTTTAAACCAGCTAAAGGTTAAGCAAAAGGCAAGTGTAGTACTATACCGAGCAAAAGTATAAATGAATTAACAATAGACTGCTTTCAGTAGTTTTGATTCCTACTGTACTATTTCCTTTCATTTCCATCTTTTTTGATTGAAAAGCCATGTAATTATTCTTATTGTTGAATTGAATTGAATTGAGTTGAATGCTTTTATTATACAAGTACAATGAGATTTAAATCCTCATCACAAGTGCACAATAACAACAACAAAAAGACAAATAAATAATCAATAAATAACATCTTTTAAATATGTAAAAAAAACAAATAAGTAAACCTCTTGTAATTGATTTCTAATATAAGAATTAGTACTTAGCAACCATTTCTTCAGTCATGGATTAAATTTTAAAAAAGGGATGAAGTTATCTTTGTAAAGAAAGAGTCTCTTCATTAATTTTAGGACGTAATTACTGATACAGCCTTGTATTTGAGTTTGATGTATTATTTTTCAAGCCTATCTGTGCGTGTTGCTTAATTTGGATGAGTCACTGTGGTTCTGGCAAGGTCGGATGGACTGTTCCAGTCTGAGATGGATCGAGTTTGGATAAGGGTGGAGGAGTTGACATCAGAACCTTGTCTCCTGTTCTCCCATCTGTTTCACTCCATGGAGGTGCTTGTGGGCGATAATTGCGCTTTGTGTGCATATGTGTACATGAGCATGTTTGTGAATGTCCTCTGTGTTTGTCTATTTTTTATTTTCGTCCAATTTAAACCAAATTGCAGACATGAATGAAATAGAGGAACATGTTAGAAAGCTTTTGTAGCACACATACACATACAAACACACTATCCCACTGATGTCTCTGAGCCACAGATGGCGGAGAGAAAGGGACGTGGCTTCCTGAGGTCAGGTGCCTGCTCATCCTGCGGCAACATCTCTATAGCCAAATTTCATTGTCATCCCTCCTGACACGACACTAATTCATCACTCACAGGCAGCGTTTCTGCTTTGGAGCCATTTAAATGCAGATGGTGCATTAGTCTCACCTTGCATGAAGGTTCACCCCCTGGGTGGAAGTTGTGATGCAGGCAGAGTTGACATGGTGATTTTTTTTCAACCTCTTTAACCTCTAATAACCTTAACCTGTTGCTACTACTTTTGTTGACCGGTACAATTCTTCTGCTGGCACTTGCCATGATAGTTTCCGTCTTGATTTAATTTCGCTGTGCCTAATGACAATAAATTAATTTGGATTCTTTCTTCAACTGATCTATCTTTTATGTAATCATCTTCTGCAGGTTGCACAGAAGCAACTTGCGTCAGCTTGAGTATGTTTCCTAGAAAGAATTGGGAATCTTTTTGAGAAAGAGAGCCATAAACAATTTATATTTTCAAATATTATTGCTTGAGGGGCATACTTAGAATTTATTAATAAAAATACATGAAAATGTGCATTCTTTTTAGTCATTTCACCACTTTTAAAGTAAAAATGGAAAATCTATGAATTCTTTTGACAACATTTTACGCTGTTGTCAATCAATAAGTATCAATGAGAGTATGCATGCAGAACAGTCTAATGAAAATAATAATTATAATTATAATAAAACAAACGCTTCACTTTGTGTGACGCACAGCCTTATAGAAAAGTTGTGTATAGTTAACCTCTACTTGGGTGGCTGGGTAACTTGATCTAGACATCCGTAAGTACCACAAGGATTAGTAGACCAAAAACTAGAGACTATAAACAGCAAAAATATGAATAAAACAAACCTAAAAAAAAGAGCAAGTGGCAAAATCTCCAAAGGCATCCAGTGCAAAGAGCCCATTCCTTTGATAAAACAGTAGGAAGTGATCATAGCCATAAAGATCCCACGCATTACGTTATGTCTAGTACCGCACTCTAGCCACTACAGAGAGGAAAAATATGAATCATTTTCTCGACAATAGGTTGAGTATTTTCTTATTATATATACTTCTCAAACTCATAATTAATTTGTACACAAAAAATAATAAAATATTTTTGTGTGTGAACAAGTAATCATCATCAATGTTGGTACAGCTCCAAACACAATCATCCCTCTTATAAACTACTCTCCTGAAACTGTCTTAACAGGTAACATTCTGTACTGTCCCTAGTTAGAAATAATCTTTTACAACAGATGGGTCCAATTTCCCAAACCTGCCAGCAAGACCAGTACCGCTCTGCGGGTGTTTCGTAACAGAGGAAATACAATTCATGCCAAGATATTGGTCCAATTCTCATTGCTGGTGTGGCAATTTCAGTCTTAAACACACAAATTCACACATAAATTCAACCATTGTTAACTTTTCACTTTACTGGCACTTTCGTGACAAAGGAGGACAACATTCAAGACAAATTATCATATAATTGTCACTGTGAATGTGATATTTGTATTATCTTCCAAAATAGAATAATATAGATCACAATTTCCAGCATTATCTTAGATCAAATAAATGTCTCGCTCTCTCCAAAAATAAAATACATTTTATCGTCTTTATACGTATTTTTCTATATATTATATATTTATTATATTATATGTATAACTCCCGAGCCTAATTTGAACTACTAACTAAAAGAGAAACGTGGCAAATTCATTTTTTAAATAGAAAATTCTTAGCTGTTATGACAAGTCCAAAATATTGTTTTTAAAAAGTGAATTTGAGCATTTTTCATATACTGACACAGTATATATGCATTACAAACATATCTATATGCATGGATTTACACATATATACACATATGTTTATGTAGTAGATAATATAACCACACACAATAATTCCTAGCCATGATTTACTGTGAATTGTAGAAAAGCTGCCAATCAAAATCCAGTCATGCCTTTATTTTGTGTCCAACACAATAGTGACACAATAAGAGGCTGCATGTTTTGAAGCCCAGTCGAGCATGACACTGAAGAGCAGTCGCCTTGTTAAGAGCTCAAGCAACTCCATGCCTCCCGCTAATGGATGGGTAAATTTAGAAATAGAGAGTTAAAAGAGAAGAGCCTAGGAAGAAATTGTTTCCGCTGTTGGAGTCATCTTTTACAGCAAAGAATTGTAAAGAGCTTTCCATGGTACGCTAGAAGGGGTTTTTAAAAAGAACAACCTGCTCAAAGTGCTTAAATCTTGAACAAAAAGAATAGACTTTTCCTCAATACTACAATCATGCGTGTGTTGTCATAGGAACAATACCTGCCCTGGATTTTAAGACCAACAACACATTGTAAAATATAATGGAAATATGATCGGATAAAAATGACTGACAATGAAAAGGGACCTGAGGGGGATGACATCACTGTAATGACCCTCATCCTAATGCACCATCTGGTGTAATGGCTTTTGGATGGGGCCATGACCAAACCTCTTGGTATAATGATTTATTCACTTGTTGACAGCGGCTCCCTTTATGGATTTATGACTAAATAAAAGTTTACTACTACACCATTCAGACTTAATTATTTCATGCATGCTATTTAGTTGCTCTAGTTACTTTGAACTGGTAATTAAACTGGTTATTCAGTTCCAAGACAATCAGAATACTAAATGGAATTTAAATGCTTGAGGATTGGATGAACAAATTCTACAGTCTTACTTAGTCGTTCTCCTCGTTTTGTGTCCTACGAATAAAAAACATGTTCTTGTGACTATCATAATGTGTTTGGCTAAAGATCATATTGTGTTTTCTGACATTGACTGTGTGTTTTTGAGGGATCGGTCATAACAATTTGCCCACTGCCACTTGCTACTATATGCTGCAGCACCCCTGCGACTATATGATGACTTTGATTTGTTGTCAAATTATATAGTTAACAAAAAAATGACAGTTGGAAACATGATTTTTAGACCATTAATTCATTTCAAAGTATTTAATTCAAAGTTTCGTAATGTTTTAATGTTCCCATTTCTAGAACTGGATGCTGAGTCCTTTGAGACAATTTCATACCTTTTTTTTTTACCCATTCACAGTCGTCCCAATTTTTATAAATAAAAAACTAAGATAAATAGCTAGTGCCTACATTCAAAACCTGTTTAACGCACTGTCAGTCATCGCCACCTTCTCCCTATGAACGTTCACAACTTTATTACTTCAAATGTCTCCAAGTAAGAATTTCTTCAATCCAATCTTCAGGGATGTTGTTTTTTTTTGGAGATAAAGCCGAGAGTTTGTCCAGTTGGGAAAAGGCTTCTTTCCAAGCTTCAACATACTTGAACATCTGCCTCATACTGCAGAGGAGGTGCAAACGTGTCTATGGAGGCTTTTTTGCAGCTCCCCGGTGAGTTTTGTTCTGCAGCTGAATGAGGACAAGCAAGACGTTCTGGGAAAATGCAGGTGTGTTTTTTTTCTTTTTTTTTAACCAATCCAGGCTAAGTGCAAATTTGGTACCTCAGAATATTTTCCACATGAAAAAACAACAATCCCCCTCCCCTGTTGCGAGCCTCATCCAAATTCTAGATTATGTTTACAGCTGTGCTTTAAAAAAAAAAAAAAGGTAAACAAGGCATGATTCAGGTCAATCCTAGTGAAGTGTTTCAACCTTATTGTTCTGTTTTCAACGACAGCATCACGTCTGCCATAAAACACTCAGGCACAAAGACAACCACAGCATTGCAAACACGATTTTTACACCCTGTGACAAAATGAGATTATTTTTCTTTCTTTATTTATCCTTGCCATTGAAAAGATTCCAAAAAAGCATCCGTGTGGTGGTTTCTCAGCTCTTCTCAAGCTCAAATCACATATATGTAGAAAAATAAATTGGAAAAAAATAAAAAAATAAAGAAAAGCGGCCAGATAAATTATATTCTAAGAAGGCAATTGCTTGGTATCACCTGCGGGAAATTCCGAAAGCCCTGTTTGGCTTGGCCTCGCTCATTATTCACATCATTTATTCTCTCCTCTTTTGTGGTGCATCTCTGTGTGAAATGAATTATCCACCAGGCTGTAAAAATAAACAAACTTTCAGGCCATTTTTAAATGGGAGCCCTCTCAATAGCCACTTTTACTTGTGGTTAGTGAAAATATCTGTTATGTCCGTGCTTGGAAGAACACAGTGATAGACAATGAGCAGCTGCAAAAGGCATCCCATAATTGTCTCATTTACTTAATGTTCCTCATAGCGGGTATACAGTAACTTTACTCACGCACAGTGTGAAAAGAAAACGACATTGTGGATATCGTTCTCAGGCGACCTCATCAATCTCTATTACTTTTAACTTTAGACAGAGTTACTGTTTGCCGATTCCTGTTCAAAAGCTGAACATGTCATGGGTTTGCCTTAGCGCAATGAAACCACTGTAGTAGTTAATTTCCCATACTACTCCTGTGAGGCTTCAAATTGCAGCAATTGGATTTTAATCTGTGTACCACTGATTAGTCATTTGGCTCCCCAGCCACTGTGTAATTTGTTCCACAACAGAGAGTGAAATAGTCACGTGTGCAGATACAAATACACATGCGCAGCATGCATGGAGTTCAACGCCATGCAAATGCAAACGTCCATGCACAACATTGAGCATCCATGCTGAGGAAGGCAGGATGGCAGAGATTGGAGGCAAAGATGGGCACGTGTACACTCTGGGTGAAATAACATAAGTATCTCAGCACCATCTCATGGCAACAAAAGGCACGTCAAATGTTGATTGGTTGAGTGTAATTGGTGAAGAAGAAGGTCAAGGTCATTTAGAGTCATACAAGGCCAATTCAAAGATTTTGGTATGAACTTATATATCAGGGGTCGGGAACCTTTCTGACGAAGAGAGCCATAAACAATTCATATTTTTCATACATTATTCCTTGAGAGCCATAGTCCGAATTTAAAATAAAGAAAAAAATGTATTCTAGGATCTACTATACACATCTCTAACTTTAGAAATGTGTCCTTTCTGTCTGTATAATGTTGTTTTTTGTTTGTTTTTCCCCCCCAGGTTGTTAAATAGGAAATTATTTATTCATCCATTTTCCATACTGCTTATCCTCAGGGAGGTAGCAGGTAAATAGGAATTAGATGAGGAAATTGACCATTAATATGAGTGTAAATGTTTTTTTAATTGTCTGTTTGTTTTAGGAATGACCCCTGTAGGAGGCTTAAACGAACAATTCCATGTATTATGGTAAATCAATGTACAGTATCCTTTTGACCACTAGATGGCTACAGTATCCCATTTGTACTCGAGTAGTAGTCTGGCTCAGTTTCCATAGTAATGCTTCCCCCCAACTAGAATAGTTACATATGTCATGTATGCAGAAAAAAAAGGTTTCTCATCTCATTTTCTGAACTGCTTTATCCTCATTAGTGTTGCAGGGGGTGCTGGAGCCTATCCAGGACACCCTAAAGGACAAGGAGACGGACAGCCATCCACTCTCACACTCATACCTAGGAGAAATTTAGTGTCCAATCAGCCTAGCCTTCTATGTCTTTGGAATGTGGGAGGAAACTGGAGTTCCCGGAGAAAACCCACGCAGACCCGGGGAGAACATCCAAATTCACACAGGTGGACCGACCTGGATTCGAACCCTGGTCCCCCACTGTGATTTCGACGCGCTAACCACTCGGGTCGGGTCGCCCTGAGAAAGATTTTATTATTATTATTTTGTGAAACCCAAGAAATACCCATTTTACTACTGTGTGGAAGCAAAAAATTGCTTCTGAGGAGAGACAGAAAAACAAATAAACAGACCGCTCTTATGATCTAACAATAACTGTAACATTCTGACTAATATGTTTTGTGTTATTAGTAAAGGGCTCCTGATCGTAATATGCACTCACCAGATGCAAAGCAAAGCAGCAAATGATTACGGAATACACAAACCTCTTCATCCACTCAACCACGTTGTTGTTAAAAAAAAAAGAAAAAGAAGCATAACAACCTTGAATCATTTTACATGTTGTTGCAGATGTTATCATTGCTTCTATACATTAGCTGAACATTATTTTATGCAAAAAAAGGAAACTGTAAATATAGGCATCACATGAATATCATTAAAACGATAGGTGCTGTACTTGTAAGTTTATAATTTGTATATGTGAAATTTAATTAAACAAAAATTAATTGTCATCATCATCGTAGTGCAAATTGGGGTCACTTGATTCCTGTTTTCATCTTTAAACATTGATGACCAAACCAAATAAAACTGAAGTTCACAAATACTTTAATGAAATTTTAACATATTTCTAAATAACTCCAACATATTTCAGCCAAAATAAAAATTATTTGAAAATTATTTGAACTGCAATTGAGGGGGTTTGTATGAGAAAGGAAGAGTAAAAATACAAATGGCCATAACTATTGCAATCACACAAGCACACATTTCCATCAGTAATAAGCTCTGTTTTATGTCCTTCAGCCACCATGCACAGCCAACTCAATTCTCTATTACAAGAGTCCTTCATGCCTAGAGCTAAGATTCTGCCTATGATAATCACTTGTCATCTTTTTTAATCCAATTTTTATTCTTTCCTTCCATTGCTTTTCAGCTCTCTGCTCTAATTCCCCCTTTTCAACAGTGGCCAGCTGAGACTAAATGGAATTCATGTTAATTAAAGAATATTCTGCAATAAAATACTGTATGATCATTATTGAACATTTGGTACTGCTTCCCAGACTCTAACCTTATCATAAAACAGGCTCACAGCTCCGTGACAAGATAATTATCACGACAACCCTGAATAAGACCAGCATTTGAGTTGAATCTCTTTCTTTTCCTTTTCCCCCAACCACACTATTTTTCTGGGTTGCCAAGGAACAGTTTAAAGTCATGCAGGGGTGGGTGGTCAATAAGTGTTGAAATGGAGATTATGGTCATATGTTAAAAATGTTGAAATGTAGCTTTATGTTGCAGTAGTTTTTTCTTCTTCTTTTTTAATTTTTTTTTTTTGCATTACACAGTTTGGAAAACTGATTTCAGTATCGTTCTTTATAATATGTAGCTTACATTTGTATCGATTACTTTGTTTAAAACAATAACAAAGAATACAATATGGTCAAATTATAAGGGAAAATGAATAAAAGCAATTATAGATCTTTGAAATGTTATATCAAAACTTACCTATTTATTTCATCCAATCAGTATTTTCCATGTCCTTATATTTCTGATGCATCATTTCACATTCACACACTTTTTGGGTTCAGATATTTAATGAAAAAAAAAGCTTTTGTACCTGAAAAGATAAAAAACAGGTTTATATTACAGTGCTGTTTATTACTCAAATCGAAAACTGATGATAAACAATAAATTGTAATGTAATTCTTTAAAAAAGTATGAAAAAGCAAGTTGCTGACAACTAACTTAACCTAAGCGTATAATATATTCACAAACTTTATACACTGAAATTGTCTGACCAAATAAAGTTGACAAAAACAGTTCTAAAAGCTACACCAACCTATTACAATCTAAAGAAACTTATCACAGTGAAATGGTTAAAAAGCTATTTTTGAAATCTCAAGTACTACATTGTTCCAGTTAAGTGCCATCATTTGAAAATGGAGAAACCATAAAACGTCTGAAACAAAAATGATTCCAAGACAACAAGGATGACTCATTCAGGAGGTTAAGAATTTCCCCAGACAGTTATAAAAATCGAATGTTTTTAATTGTCTGTCTAAGGGAGGTAAAGTTTTCATGTTATGTACCTATTCTCCAAAAGAATACATCTCAATAGTCTCCATGCACACTGAAAATTTACAATGGTCTTTCGTTATATCTTCTAATATAATATGTTGCACATGAATCTAATTTGAGCCTAAGTCAATTACCACTGCATTAATTTAAATCGGGCCTGTGGAATAAATTAGAAAAGACCTTATTATTGTACACAAAATAACTCAACAACCCCTGTGATGACGACTACCAGGCACTTGTAACTCTGAAACAACAAGTGCCCCCCTGAATTAACCTTAGTGTCAATACAGACAGATGATTGCAATTGGTTTTCAATTGCTTTTAAATTGGGCTTGGATGATGGAGTCATACCGTAGTGCTTTCTCAAGTCATACTGTGTTATTTATCATTGAATGAGAATATAATGTAATAGTTTTCTTTTTAAAATTTCAATAGAAATTCATTTTATCATAGTAGACAAGACATCATCCAGCTATGGTATTTTGAACTCTGTTTAAAACGCCTTATGTTCACACACACACAACAAAACATTTTACAATGTTCTCTGAGTATGTATCCCTGAATTGGACAGTGATTTTAAAGTCATGATATACAGCATCTCTCCGTTTGTTGAACGGATATCGACTTCACAACACATCTAACTACACACACACTGAAAGCCTCATTGATGTTTGTAAACATTACCTTCTATCCCCCTTCCTAGTTACTATGGTTACTCATGCTCAGCAGATTCTCTCACTGAGTGGGGAGGATACACCTGAAAAATGTCAGAACACAAATTGAGCATTGTTATAGTATTTATGAGTTGCAATCATATTGCATGCTATGTAGGATTTCCTTTCACCACAAGTGATATCATGCTTAAGTATATATATATATATATATATATATATATATATATATATATATATATATATATATATATATATATATATATATATATATATATATATATATATATATATATATATATATATATATATATATATATATATATGTATATATATATATGTATATATATATATGTATATATATATATATATATATATATATATATATATATATATATATATATATATATATATATATATATATATATATATATATATATATATATATATATATATATATATATATATATATATATATATATATATATATATATATATATATATATATATATATATATATATATATATATATATATATATATATATATATATATATATATATATATATATATATATATATATATATATATATATATATATATATATATATATATGGAGCTGCTTCTGAGACTGTGAGTAATTAGTGCGCCATAAGGAAAATGGATCAATAGAACATTATTGGGCATCTCGCTAAATGTCAATATATGCAGTAGTCACAACATCAATTACTGTGCAGAGAATATTGACAATATACAATCAAACACCTCCATTGACTGATTGTCAAAGAAAAGATAATTGTATTACCAAAATTATCAAAGGTTATTTATAACTGACCAATTTTTCCTTGTTAGAAATAATTATTGACAGGTCTCACAAATGAAATGCTTATTAAACTAGATTTTTCAACAGACTACAGACTGTTATTAAATAATACTATTAATACCTAATGATTTACTTGAATATTAAGCCACTGATCATGTTAACGGGAAACTGAAAAATATCAATACTTAAATCAATACAAACTCTTTTTCCACTGTATCTGCCAGATGAACCCGCTGAAATGGTAACTCCTACAACATTCTCGGAAAATTACAAGTGGCAAGCTATTTTTAGAAAAGGCTTGCAGGCTACCAGCTAGTGACAATTGTTAAAAGTGGTCACTCAGGAAAGAGAATGTGAGACAATGTAAATCTAGCAATAAAATATTCTAGACAGTTTGTTCATTAAAGAAAGAGACAGCAAGAGAGTCGAAAAAAAGGGGAGAAATTCAAGAAAACCATAACATGTTTAGACCTTATTTATTGCAATAACCAATATATTTCTCCACTACTTGTATTCATACACTATTTTTACTTCTACACATCTATTCAATATAAAATATATATATATACACACCCTATCACTTACAGAAAGATTGTAGTATATATCTATTTTTGCAAGTTACACCGATTAATACAGTACAGTACAGTACAGTACAGTACAGTACAGTATACTACAGTACCCCTAACCCATAATCACAAAACTTTCTATTGAAGATCGTCTTTTTATCATGCTTTTCTTTTATAAAACTATGAATATAGTATATTTCTTATATAAAACTATGAAAGTCAATGATTGTAAATACAAAAACTAATGAAATACATTCATTATATTAACACTGTCAATACATTTTAATCCTGTGCATCTGGGGTACATCTAAATATGTCGCATATGGCTTTTAATATGGAGATCAATAGAAAATATTTGGTGGAAAAAAATCCCCCTGACACACACATGCAAAATCAATGGCATACATGTTATGTATCATATTAATCACTTCCCTGCGGTAATTATAATACATTCTGCTGGTGCCGCTCACCGGCCATGGTGCGTAAAACGTGCGCTTTGGGAGTGTGGGGGCGTTTTTGTAGACGCAGTTTTGAAGATCATCACAACACGACATCCACAGGTTGTTGCGCGCATCTCCCTTCTTATGAGCTGAAAGATGCATCTAATTTGGAACAGACTGCCATCTTTTGAGGATCCTCTCATCATCTTTTATTTCCAAAAGACTGTTTCTCCGTGCAGTGACTCTAAAATTGCGCGCATCTTTCTATGAGGCAGAGCGCGCCTTTTCTTTGAGAGCATCATGACACTTGTCTCTCACCTCCGCTGCATCACAATACCAACATAATGGCATTTAGGAGCGGTTGCTGCTGCGGTTCAGGTCCAATTAATGAAGATAATGCGAGATTTTTGCTACTGGCCTTGTTCATTATTCTCTATCTTCTTTGCGGAGCGGCTGTGTTCTCTGCGTTGGAGCAACCCAAAGAGAAAGAAGCCAAAGAGCGATGGGCGCTAAGGTTCGAGCTCTTCAGGGAGACTTACAATCTGAGTAAAAAAGAGCTCAACGGTTTCCTCAGGAACTACGAGGAAGCTAATGTGGCTGGAATTCGAGTGGATAACATCAGACCTCGATGGGACTTTGCAGGGGCGTTTTACTTCGTGGGAACTGTGGTTTCCACCATAGGTGAGTTCCCAAAGCATGAAAAAACTTGGTCATTTTTTATCATTTTAACAGCCTGGATTAATGTATGAGTGCACATAGTGCATTGACAGTTTTGAATGATGCAAATATTCCGCCTCACACTGATCCCTAAAATCGTTTAAAAATAAAGGACTTTAATAAGCCGATTTTATTTAGAGTGGCGCTTTCATAAGTACATGCAACCCATTAGGCACAGTCTGTTTTTTCTGCATTTGAAACAACATTAATTGATAAAAGGGTGTTTTAAGCATCCCATTAACATTCTCAACTCCTGCTTGATATGTGTAAAAAATTGTTATGTAGTTCAAATTTATAAAAGTAAACATTATTTATGTGTATGTGGCTGCAAGATTAGGATAAACACAATTTTCGGTTTATTTCACTAGGCAATCCATGATATTTTGAGTGATTTGGATTAATTTGATGCTATCACTTATTTTGAATCTAAACTGGTTCTTGCAATCAACAATGACTGGTATCTTTTAATAATTGGGGGGCAGTTGGTCCCCATGGTGATAACAATGGCTGGTGGAAGACACAATCATCTCAGTCTGTTTCATATCTGATCTTCAGCAATGTTCAGGGCATGTCGTGACCAAACATTTAAGAAATATATAGTAACTTAAATCTTTGTTTTTGCCCACCAAGTTTGATGACTGCACCCTAGACACGTTATAGTGCATTATAGAAATGATTATATTGTTATTATCAATAGAGTGACCTCACCAAGAACTTTTGATTTCGGGTTCAACCCCCCACCACTATAGTATAGTTGCAGTATAGCTATTTTGTTCATTCATTCTGTGAGGTTGCAGTGCTAACCACATGTGTCAAAGTGGCGGCCCGGGGGCCAAATCTTGCCAGCCGTATGATTTTGTGTGGCCCAGGAAAGTAAATCATGAGTGCCGACTTTCTGTTTTAGGATCAAATTAAAATGAAGAGTATAGGTTTATATTAAATGTCCTGATTTTCCCTCTTTTAAACAAATTATTGTAATTTTTAAAGCAATTTTTCCGTATTTTTGTTCAAAAATGTAAAATCTAAAAATATATTTAAAAAAAAGCTAAAATAAACATTGTTTTAGATCTATAAAAAATGAACATTAAGGGATTTTAATCCATTTACAATAAAAAAAATCGAAATATTATATCTAAAATGGTCCGGCCCACATGAAATCAAATTGACGTTAATGCGGCCCGCGAACCAACCCGAGTTTGACACCCTTGTGTTGTTAGATGGTCCATATATCCATAAAATTAAGATGTGTTTTATATGTCCAAGGTTTTGGGATGACCACTCCAGCGACAATTGGGGGGAAAATCTTTCTAATGTTCTATGGCCTTCTTGGATGTGCAGCCACCATCCTCTTCTTCAATCTCTTCCTGGAAAGGGTCATCACTGTTATTGCTGTTGTGCTTAAATATTGCCATGAGCACCGCCACAACAAAGCTCAACTCCCCCTAAATGGTCAGGGGATCCGTGCAAGGTTAAGTAGAAAAGAGGAGAATCTTGCTGGCTGGAAACCTTCAGTCTACTGTGTTATGTTCATCCTTGGAGCGGCGGCTATTATGGTTTCTTGCTGTGCCTCGCTCATGTACTCTGCAGCCGAAGGCTGGGGCTACCTGGACTCACTTTACTTCTGCTTCGTGGCCTTCAGCACCATCGGCTTTGGAGATATGGTGAGCAGTCAACGGCTCGTCTACGAGGGCAATGCCACGGCAGCGTACCAGCTGGGGAACTTCTTGTTTATCCTGACGGGCGTCTGCTGCATCTACTCCCTCTTCAACGTCATCTCCATTGTCATTAAGCAGGTCCTCAACTGGATGCTGCGGAGACTTGAAGCCCCCTGTCGGTGTTGTTACCCCAATAGGGGACATCACCCTCACCGACACCCCCGTCGGAATGTGGTGGCCCCGGGTCACTTACGAGCCAATAGGGAGCCTTCTATAGAGACAGATGCCATCAATGAGAGTGAGACTGATGCTGGGCGCAGGATGTCTGGCGAGATGATCTCTATGAGAGACTTTCTTGCTGCAAATAAGGTGAGGAAATATGTTTGGATAAAATCATGACTCTTTATACATCAATTCAATGATAGCATACCTGTCAACCTCGAACCATTTGTGATCTTACCAAATTTTGTTTTCGCCCTTACATATATGTATAAATACATGGAAAATCTTACCACTTTACTTTTTTGTAAAAAATCACGAACAACAAGTAGAAAATGAAAGTAAACATAAACAAGGGAACAGGAAACGGAAATCACATGGTGAAAGTGTTACAAAACGAAATGTTTATCTGATAAACATTTCGTTTTGTAACACTTTCACCATGTGATTTCCGTTTCCTGTTCCCTTGTTTATGTTTACTTTCATTTTCTACTTGTTGTTCGTGATTTTTTACAAAAAAGTAAAGTGGTAAGATTTTCCATGAGAAAAAAAAAAAAGATCATGATAATATCATGATCTTTTTTTTTTAGCCAATCAGAGGCGCCGGTACATATATCACTTGGCAGACATGCGTTTCCGGGAAGAAACAATGGCGGATGGTGAAAAATGGCTAGAAAGTGCCTTAATTTATTTTTTTTTCTCAAAATCACCGTTTAGCGTACCATTTTCATGTGTACAGCGTACCAATATAAAAATGGGCTTTCAGTTGTACCAATTACGGCGAGAACGTACCAGTTGACAGGTATGTGATAGGATCCTGTCAAGAAGTATTAAAAAATCCTCAAAACTATCAGATGCATAACAATTGAAGTTGTACAATAAAAATGTCAACTAAAATGGTGAGTCATTCTAACAAATACAGCAAAGTAACCCCTGAGGTAGGATAGTGAGCCTTTAAATGGAACTCAACAACCCATAATTTATACTTTTTCCACATATTGAATAGCTACTTAATTGAGATTGATGGACTACGTGTTGCTATGCGATGTGCAAAATAATTTTGCTCTGATTTTTTTCTGATGATTACAAAATTCTCCATTGGCTCTTGGTGTTCTGCTAGTTTTATTCATTTTCTGAACTGTGGGGGGGAAACCGGAGTACCTGTAGAAAACCTAGAACCTGAAATAGAATTCCGAACCCCAGAACTGTGACGCCGATGTACTAACCACTCTTTCACCGGCTCGTTAGTTTCATGTGAGGAAGAAAGCAAGCTCAACCTTGAGTGCTCCACCGAAATAAAAAAGGAAGATATTTCCATTTAATCACATTAATATCTTGCAGCACTTTGCACTTCAGTGCACTCCACTGTTACATTTCACAATACGAATGTAGTTAGAGATTGTTATAAACCACAATGAATGAATTAAATGTAATTACATTTACTATTTACCTAACATAATAGGCTGGCTCCAAATGTAAAAATACACATCTGTTTCTAGATCAAAGTCTCCCACAGCAGTTTTGAAGCCAAAATACTTTGAAATTTCTCCCAATATAAAAAACGAAACCATTTATATTCTTCAACGCAACCAAGGTCATGTTAACCTTCTCACATAAACCCAACCATTATTATCATTCAATCTGCTATCTTGAGATGAGTAAGCGCAATACTAACCACAAAATGAGCAAGTAATTAAATTATTTAAAGAATCAATGTTACATTATGACTAATTTCAAATCTGCTCAATTACAAAGACAATTGGCATTCAATGTCAATTTACAAACATCTGACAAAAATGGAAATTTGATTTTAATTGAGGGCAACCCTCATTAAAAACAATTGGTAAGGGTCAAGTGTGGATTTATGGTTCTATGACTAGTATTAAAAACAAATTTTGAACACACTGTTTGCGTTCAGTGAGTAGAAGCAATCCCCACAACCCAAATGAGCAACTTGGACATCAGTATGATTTTTCTCTGAATAACATTATAGACCCTCCCCATTGTGATGACCTCCTCAGTATCTCTTCTAGACACTCAGTGGCAGCATTTGTCTTTAAATTTACATAAGTGACACTGCTTCAAACACAAGTGGAACACACAGTGCTCGCAGCTGGCTGTCTAATCAGTCTTCTGATTATATCTTACAAAGAAATGAAAACTATTGATCCATTTTCATCTGAATCATTTAAATAATGAGTATAAGTACTAAAAAAATGTAGGTAGGTAGACAAGAGTAACAAAATATGTGGGTGACAACCATCTATCCTCCCTTTCCAACAATTTTAAATCTAAAAGCAATTAGAATTTCATGTGTTTAGAATGTGTAATTAGTGTAAGTTGTGTAATTGTGTCTGTGTGGGTTTTCTCTGGGTACTCCTGTTTCCTCTGACATCACAAAAACATGCACAGTCTAAATTGGGATAGGCTCCAGCACCCCCTATAACCCATATGGGGATAAATGGTACAGAAAATGAATGAATAGATTAAGAACACTCTGTTTCAAGTGGTAAGTATTATTATTTGTCATATTTTTAGAAAATTGTCTTGATAAAATGTCTCACTCTACTTCACTTTTTCTCTTAATTTGTTAATCCTCTTGGTCAGCAGTAACGGATTTGTAACCCAGTTACTGTGACTATATAAAATTAAAGAAAAATTAGTCATATAAAACAGTGGTAAGTATTATTATTTGTCATATTTTTAGAAAATTGTCTTGATAAAATGTCTCACTCTACTTCACTTTTTCTCTTAATTTGTTAATCCTCTTGGTCAGCAGTAACGGATTTGTAACCCAGTTACTGTGACTATATAAAATTAAAGCAAAATTAGTCATATAAAACATTTTTTATCTGCATGATTAACTATTCAAGCCATTGATAGTTTATTAGATAATTTAGATATGTATGTAGTGGAAAAATAGTCAAATGAACGTTTGTTTTCAAGATTTTTAAAGCAAAAAATGACCTCCTATTATGCAATGACCCAGAATATTTTCAGCAAGTCAGCAATGACATTTTTTTATCATTAGCAACAAATACGTTACATGATAAAAGCAGTGTGAAGTAACAAAAACTAACCATCCAAGATTCGATGCATCGGAGTGATTTATGTAACCTAGCAACAATACGACCCAATTTGTCATCTACAAATAAGGATTGGAAGCTGATGCCAACAATTTAATTAGTGTCTTTCTCTCGGCTGAATTCTTTTCATGTCTGCTTCAGGTCAACTTGGCTATCATGCAGAAGCAACTATCCGAAATGGCAATTGATCAACAGCGGCAGCCTTGTTCCACTTCACATCATAACGGTTTCTCCGGGGGTGTCGGGGCCCTTGGCATCATGAACAACCGCCTGGCAGAGACTAGTGTGGACAGATAGGAAAAAAACATGTGGCTCTATGGATACAAAGCCGTGTGAGGATGACAATGAAGAAGAAATGTCAACCTAGACCTTTTCTTCCCTGGAGTGTCAATACTGTGTAGACTCAAACAAATTGAATGATGCATGAAGGTTGGTTACAATCGCACATGTGGGTCAGGTTCAGTTTACTGGGATGATCTTCCCAGAGTGCATTCAGTTTCCATGGTGATAGAGAAGCCTGCATTGTTCTCTTGTCTCTCAGCTTCAAAAGCTTTTTTTGCCATATGTTACTGCACAGCTGACTTTCATTGTGCTTTAAAACTTCACATGACTGTACACTCGTCGTACAGCATTTCATATCATTTGCTGAATACACTAAATGACAATGTTGGGAGGAAAAATTGCCTCAATAAAGTTGCTTCTTCTGCTGGGTTTACTCTATCATCAAAATAATGGTGTAATTCAGACTATCACAGTTGAGTTACCGAGTACAGTGCTATCTCTATTTACCATATTAATTCATTCCAAAAGTCATTTTGCAACTTGAAATTTCCATAAGTAGTATCAAATGTGAATGCATTTCAAGGTCTCCACTACAATCCTCTACCAAACCTTTTAAAAATAAAAAACCCATTTGTATGGAATATGTGAGAAAGCCGTCATTAGGCATATTAAATCATAAAAATAAAAGAGAGGTGCATCCAGAATTTGCTACCATAAATTTAAGCTGTGAGAAATCTTCTTACAGATATGAAATATAGGAATAAATTATGAAATGTAAATACAATCACAAATGTTCAAGTTATAATCAGCAAAAACTAAAATTTGCACAATATATGGACTACAACATAGGTCACACTCCATGAGATAAAATTTAGAAACATGTCTGTGCAGATACTGCATTGTATGATTGTACTGTACGTTTTAAGGCATTGTATACCTATAAAACAACACGTATTAAACACTAATAATTGGGGGAATGCGAACTAGAAACGAGGTAAAACGTGACTGTTACTTTACTTCGGCTAAAGAGGGCGCTAGTGATCCGTTGCATGATTTGAAGGGCGACTCAAAAAGCAGATGAAGTTAGCGGCCGGCGGTGTTTGTTGACGTCACCACAAAGCGACGAGAAACAATGGTAAGTGAGCAAGCAATTTTCTTTGCGTCTAGTAAGCGTTATCATACTGTAACGCGTATTACTCTATGTCTTGTAAACACATCAATATACACACTTGTATTTAATACACTGTTTCCACTGAATTAATTGAATTTGTAATTTTCTCGAAAATCCCCTCATTAAATGACTACTTCTGACGTTAGCAATTGGCTAATAGCGTTAGCTTTTGCTTTGCTGTCATCTCTCCTCAGTGATGCCGAGTCTCTTAAGATGACAAAAAAATAATACTCCATAAAAAATGATTGATAATCTTTATGGGTGGCGCTCTTTATAGCGATATTTTCTTCTGCGTTGCACACGTCTATTTTCAATAACACCGCTGTATGTGGGCCATGCGAGCGAAAGTCAAAACTGTCCACCGATCAAATAAAAGTATCTAAAGTACCTATACACACCTTTGACACTTTACCTAATAAATGTTTGATTATTCCAGGGTCAAAGCCAGAGTGGCGGTCACGGTCCGGGTGGAGGCAAAAAGGATGATAAGGTAAGATTCCACAGCACGATTTAGCTCATGCTAACCTGTTTCTTCCATTGGATGACATAAAGATTCACATAGGCAGTGTTGATGTTATTATTTTCATGTTTTTATCAAATAGTAGCTACCTGACAGGCTGATGTGAATATTGAATCTATAGTTCTAAAAACATGACTTCATTTTTTTCTATAATTTCAAAAGTTTTGAGAAATGTTTCCATTTTTTTCCAGGATAAGAAAAAGAAATATGAACCCCCAATACCCACCAGAGTTGGAAAGAAAAAGAAGAAGACAAAAGGGCCAGATGCTGCCAGTAAATTACCATTAGGTAAGCAAATAAAACCATCACATTGTGATGAATTTGTGAATCAGGGTAAATTAAGATGACCTAAAATTAGACTAGGTAATTACTTTACCATTGCTAAACCTTTGTGAGTCTGCATTCCTTTTTGGCAAATTCAACTTTTTTTTTTTCAATAAAAATACCATTTTCATTTGAAACTAATTGTCAATCATGTGTAGTATATAGTAACAAAGGAAACATCATTCACCCTGAGCACCTGTTAAAAACCTGGAATGAAAGTCAATATTAACTAGAGAAACCAAGTTAAAAAATAAAATGAAAAAACATTATTATGCTGTCATGAAACAGAGGTAAACTAAATTCCGTCTATTGATTTTTTTTTTTAAAGTTACCCCTCACACTCAGTGCCGTCTGAAGCTGTTGAAACAAGAACGGATTAAGGACTACCTTCTAATGGAGGAAGAGTTCATCAGAAACCAGGAACAAATGAAACCCCTGGAAGAAAAACAGGAGGTCGGTCATTCATGTGGATGTATTGGAAAAAAAGACATGGGAATTGGCTGATTAGATGTGTTTATACTTCTAAATCTACACTCTTAGTCTGAAGCATTAAATATTTTTCTTTGCATAACAGGAGGAAAGGTCCAAAGTAGATGACCTGCGAGGGACCCCCATGTCCGTGGGCACTCTGGAAGAGATCATTGATGACAACCATGCTATTGTATCCACTTCAGTTGGATCAGAACATTATGTCAGCATCTTGTCCTTTGTGGATAAAGATCTTCTGGAGCCAGGCTGCTCAGTCCTGCTCAATCATAAGGTATTGTTTGGTCATTCTCCAGCATTTATTATCATCATACTTTTTGTAACTTTTATTTATCCTTCAGGTTCATGCTGTGATTGGAGTGCTAATGGATGACACTGATCCCTTGGTGACTGTGATGAAAGTGGAAAAGGCCCCTCAAGAAACCTATGCAGACATTGGGGGTCTGGACAATCAGATCCAGGAGATAAAGGTATGAAGTCATATCAGTTAAATACAAATACTTAAGCTTTTGTGTATATTGACCCCATTAATTATGTGGTTATCACATAATCTTGCAGGAGTCAGTGGAGCTGCCTCTTACACATCCAGAGTATTATGAGGAAATGGGCATCAAGCCCCCCAAAGGTGTAATCCTCTATGGCCCACCTGGCACAGGTGAGTACGAGATAAATCTCAAACTATTTTAGGGAAGGAACACTTGCGGTGATTACTGAAAAAGGCCACAAGATGGTGCCAAACTCCTTTCGCAAAGAAAAAAAGTTTTTATCGGGGTTTTAGTGCCATCTTGTGGCTTCTTTCTGCATAGTAACTCGATGGGCTAGAAGACATTTCTGGCATTAGTTAGTATAGCTTGTTAGCAAGCAGGTATTGAGTGTCTTCACTGCATGAAGATGCAAATAAGTATATTTCACAAAATAATCTGTAATCTATTGTATTTTAGCAGGTAATGTTACAGGGTATTAAATGATATTATTTGAACTCTGGCTTGTAGCATAATTAAATATAGTTTGTGGAGCTTTAAATGCTCAATTTTATTGGCTATTTGCTGCACAGTTTATTCCCTAACCCTAGTAAATTGCATGTTAATGCACAAGTCTATTTCCCAGGAGTCAATTTACATATTAAGTCGCTTAGCAGGTTACACTTTTAATACACCTTAATTATTATGTCCCAAAGGCTTTGTTGAAACTCAATTTTAACAGTTTCACTACGTGTGTTACCCAACTTGCTGAAAATAGTGACAGCCTTATTCTGCATTTAAAGAGTGCAATGTTTAAACCTGGACTGTTGTATGAGCTTTTAAACTAGGAAATTAAACTACTGTAAAAAGTAAAGATTGCTTTAAGAAATACTACACACCACCACTACTTTAGTATAATCACTCTTAAATTTACTGTAAATAAAAATCCAAAATATATTGCACTTTTGGATGGAAATATAATGCATCCATAGATTATTCTGATCTTTTATTGTTCTATTTCTACCATGTCATCTGTGCTCAACAGGTAAAACACTGCTAGCAAAGGCTGTAGCCAATCAAACATCTGCCACCTTCCTGCGTGTGGTGGGCTCCGAGCTCATCCAGAAGTACTTGGGAGATGGGCCCAAGCTGGTACGAGAGCTCTTTAGGGTGGCAGAGGAGCACGCGCCCTCCATTGTCTTCATAGATGAAATTGATGCCATCGGGACAAAGAGGTGCAAAGATGGTCATTTTGCAATTTCCAGTCACAACAGAATGGCCATTATCTAACATGTCCATGTGTCGTGCAGGTATGACTCCAATTCTGGTGGTGAAAGGGAAATTCAAAGAACCATGTTGGAGTTACTCAACCAGCTGGACGGCTTCGATTCGCGGGGAGACGTCAAAGTTATCATGGCCACCAATCGGATAGAAACTTTGGATCCAGCCCTTATTAGGCCTGGTATGTATGCCTCTGTGTAAATTCCTATTTTTCTTTTTTTTAATGATCTTTCATTTAATTGGATACTTGTTATTTATCAGTGCTTCATACCTTTTTGCATATGACCTTCTCAGGGAGAATTGACCGAAAGATTGAGTTCCCCCTGCCTGACGAGAAGACCAAAAGAAGGATTTTCCAGATTCACACAAGCCGCATGACAGTTGCTGACGACGTCACCCTCGATGACCTTATTCTGGCAAAAGATGATCTTTCGGGAGCAGACATTAAGGTTAGCTCAACGTAGACACACTATTTTTTTTGTAGTATCCCCAGAGCAATTTTGTCAACCGCACTCACACCTTCTAAGAAAATTAAAATGACATTTGGATATTTCGTTGCCCGGTAACCCAGTAAACTAAATTATCAATCCAAAGTCAACTAACGTGTTTCCACTACTCTTGATTCCCATATTCATAAAAAAAAGGCTTCGCAAACTTAAAAATTTGCTTTTGTGCTACAGGCCATCTGCACAGAGGCAGGCCTCATGGCACTGCGAGAGCGCCGCATGAAAGTCACCAATGAGGATTTCAAGAAATCCAAGGAGAACGTATTGTACAAGAAGCAAGAAGGCACACCAGAGGGGCTTTACCTCTAGTCTCTCAACTTTTCAGTGTTCCCTTACCCCACCTTTATACATCACCGTTCAAAAGAGTGGAGGCATCAGTTGTTTGTCGCCCCAAAATGCATTTTGTTATATTTTGTGCATGTTCTGTCCGCATTGTCTCCCTCTATCTAGGTTCTTTCTTTCAGATCTGAATACAAGAAGAATATCTCCAAACTCATTTGATTTTATTAGAATTAGAATTCAAAAATTCTAGTACTTTATACACTTTACCCCAGTGTTTCCCAACCTCTTTTGAGCAGCAGCACAGTTTTTGCATTAGTTTTCTTTTAAAACTATGTTGCCTATATTAAGAATAGTCATGCTTATCAAAGTTTTATCAGCAGGAATTCCATCATTATATTCATATTAATTTTGCTCTCTGAAATTTACTTTGTATGACTTCTTCCAATTTCCCGAGGCATAGTGGTTGAGAAACACTGGTCTAACTGTAAAGGACTCGGAAACCCCCTGCAGACAATATTTCAAGAGGAAAACTGTCAATGAAATACTTCCTGCTTCCACAACACAATCAAATAACCAAATTTTGTGTTAACATTGCTGTGTAAAATGGGGGAGAAGTCTAATTATAAATTTGGATGCGTGGTTAGTAAATATCTGATATCACAAATCTGCTGTTGGATTATAATCAGCAGTTAAATGATTACAGGACAGGTCTGTAAGTACAGCTAAACTAACATTTGACACAAAATGCAATAGAACAGCAACTGACTTCATTACTCTTGATGTGGAGTCATACATACATATATTATATTCATTAGTTATTCATCTGGCCAACATGCACCCTTCCCATCGTTGTCAACAGTCTGAATAAACTTGGACAAAAAATATTGGGAAATATAGTGTGTAGTGAGACATTTCAGACCAAAATTTAGTAGACTTCAAGAGATTATACAGTTGCATTTTATTTAAATGAAAACATACATCCCAGGAATAATGATTGTATAATTCTCCTATATGGCCACTATGTGACGCCTTAGAGTCATTCCAAAGTCTGACAGACGTGACTTCAAGTCAATTGGGACGTTAGGAACTATATGTCAACACTGTTTTAACAACTACTGCACCACAGGAAATGAGTTATAGTTGTTTGTTTCCACATACACACGACATACGTAAAATGTAAAAAGTGGCTTGCTGGGCCCAAAGAGAGTTGTCAATTTTATTTAGGCCTGACACACTTGTGGCAGCCAATAGTAAATCTGCACTTTGCCATATCATTTTCTATGCACCAATGAAAAATAATTACGTTTTTATATCCCTTGTCATAATGTCAAGGGATTAGAAAATGAAGCGTTGGCAGACCGCTGCTAAACGGTACATTACTTTTCAACTTTTCTAAATTTATGTTTATTATATTCCCATCAAGCGCCTTTGCCTGGTGCAATGCAGGTCCCGTGTGACCAATCAGAAGGACCGACACATAGAGTATAATATTGCGGGTCTGAAGTAGCCAATCAGAAGCGACTTCACAATGCCGGGTACCGCAAATTCTCCAGCTTCAGCCATAGCACTTCTTACACCAGCGAGATCCCTACGCGGAAGAAAAATAGTGCTTTAGCTGGGTCACTAGTATTTCAATTATTAAGCAGACAGTACATCTTAAGCTAAGATATTGTCTGCCTTGTTTGAAAGATTGTTTTAATAACAATTCATGAAATTATCTACTATCATTTAATGAAGTATGTATTTCATGAGCTTTTTTTGCATACAATATTGTTCATTTGAGTGTTTTGTTTCGGTAGAGAAATAATTGGCTTTCTGTGAGCAAACAAACGATGTTTTTTTCTTGAATTTTGGAAACAAAATGTTAAGTTTTGTTGAAATCAACTCAAGTTTTGTATTCCTTCATATCGTGTATTTTGCAATGAAGTACCATAACTTATTTTTGAACTTTTGCATCTTAAAACAAAATTAGTAATATATCTAATACGTATCCACAAGTTTTGATCACTATTGCTCTCTTTTGCCAGCAGGTTGTCAAACTATGACTGGAGTAAAAATATGCTTATTACTTTATGAAAACGAGTTTGCTTTCACCACATAATACATCCCTAGCATAATATATCTAACGTCTACACATTGATAGTTGGTCAAAGAAATAAGAATTTGCATCAAATATTACACGAAGCATCACTTTGAATAAACGGCATAGATGTGAAAGCAGGAAGTGAGTGATCAGTGCGCGTGTTGGCGGAGGGATACACAGTGCAATCCCCCCCTTTCCGCCGCGGCAATATACACGCGTTCACCCGCCAGTGGAGCTCCATCTAAGGGACGAGCACATTCCTGGTCTGCCTCCACACACCGACAAGCACACAATCCATCCGACATGGTATGTAATGTCATTCATTTTTTTCTTTACATTAGCCAATTGCATTTAATGGGATCTGATAACCAGCTTCAACTACATATATTGTAAAACAACCGATTTCATTCATTTGATCCTTATGTTTCACTCATGCGCTGTCATGTATGCGGAGAGGCGGAAAACGCCTGCTAAAACGCTATTGTGTACGCCCAGTTGATTTAATGATCACATTTATGGATATTTCCAATAATGATCTGGTTCCTTGATTTTTGTAAATCGATCGAAGCTATAAATTTTGAAGCGCATTTCTTCTCAACTGCGCAATTTTAAGGGGCCATACCGCTAACTGGGAGACGCTTCCCCCCTCTGCGCGTTGTATATTAATCAGATCACTGATTAGATGAAGATATTAAATCGAATTCAAAACAGAGTTATTACGATTTCATTGTGTAGATATAGATCCACGAGTCTCATACTCCAAACCGTTTGAGAAGCGCAGGCGTGTAGGGACGCCTACATTGCCGCTATTCGAGGCACACGCTGACATTTTTCCTCTTTTAGGACATGTAGGAAGTGTTGGAGATGGCCTTTTTTATACAGTGTAACTTTGCCCAATGAGTCTTTTTCTCCTCGGGGCCTAGCTGTGCCATGCCATACCAGGCCATGATGGGGAGATGACACTAGTGTCATTAATGGTGAAATAATATGCAGTTATGGTGTAACCGCATTTCAGCCGGTTAGGATCTTCATTGAAGAATATTTTATGTTATATCTGCTAGTCGTTTTAATGTGCCTTTTTTTCCTTTCAAAGATGCTATTTAATACCTCTTTTGCTTTGAATGTCCATATATAGCTTGTCTGTCAATTTGCTGTGACGAGTACTCATTTGTGAGTACAGTATTTGACAGCAGTGCTATTTAATTTTGTAAAAGTATTCAACATTGTTCTTCTCAGGCCCTTTTTGGTGACTTTTGCATAAATCAACCAATCAAAGACACAGTTTGGAATCATGGCATATGTTGATGCAAAGAAATATTAAGAGCTGTTAATTGCAAATGTATTATAATGGTACCTTATTCCTATTGATCAGGGTTAATCGTTCAACTCATTGTCTGTTAATGAGGGGGACCGGTTAACCAGAGTTGGTTAAAACATTGAGCATTTTTGTAACAATCTCAAATTAATACTTACCAAACTGAAAATTAAAAAAACAGGTCACCACCACTCTTCAAATTACATGAACGTTTTTCATAAACCAACTCATTGATACACATTCAATTCATCTGAACTGGGAGGGTCTGGTCGTTCCAGTCCAAATGGCTTTGGGCGTCTACAGTCGCCACTGGTGCTGAAATATGATTTTTGAATGCCAGCCACCCCAGTTCAAATGCATTTTATGTATGATATAGTCAATAGCAGTGAAGGAGAACAACTTAAGAGGTTCTCCTGTGGAGATAAGTCGTATTTCAGTTATTGGCTCTGGTGCAGCTTCATGTTGCAATGCAGCACAGTAAACTGGCGTGTGGATTGTTATTGCCTGCTTCCCCTGAAAACTTTAAGCCCCTTGTCTGCATTAGTACGCCCACTGGAGTGTAAACAGCCCCCCACTGCGGTGCAAGTATTGACCACACTGAAGCATGATCTCATTTCTGCTTTGCTCTTGTTTCCCGACGCATGTTTTGTAACTTGAACGACATCTGATACACCATGGTGAATAATTTACACACTTAGTGGCTAACACCTTGCCATGTCCCGTGTAAGTTGTTGTGTGTGAGTAGTGCGGAGGAGTACCCGGCCACCTACGGCCTCTGTGACCATATGGTGGACCATCCTTGTCCGCAGGGTGTAGGAAAGCTGGTGTTGTTTACTTCCATCCCATCTATTCCCCCTCCTCTCCCCATAGATTCAGTCGGGAAGGCTTCACTGTCTTTTGTTGAGCCCATAGCTTCCTTACAAAGAGCATGTGTGTGGGTCACGCTGACAGTGTTTGGAGCTGGTGTCAGAATGAATGGAGTGTGTGTATGTGTGTGTTACACCCATCTGCCAGAGTGACAGCTAGTTTGGCACCTTTCACTTGGTGAATAATCACTTGACAACAGGGACATGTTAGCGTTGTTAAAAGATTCATTTATACCATTTGACCTAACCACGTGAAGCCTGTACGATCATATGAGAGCGCAAGTGTGAAACATGAGTGACTCCTCTGGCCCAGTGAACTACCTCTAGCCTGCTGCAGTGCTGTGGGGCTGGCTGCTCGGGCAACGGTGGGTGTGGCTGACCCACTCGTGCCAGCCAAACCGCCCCAATGCCCCCCCACCCCAACCATTCAGTTACCAAGCATACAAACTGCAGTCGGCGGACTGTGAATCACAGGGAGTTTCCTCCGGGCAGCAAGTGGAGGGGAAAAAAGAAGCGGAAATAAGCAAAAGAGGAGGGATTTCTGTGAGCTGTGGACTAGTCAGAGGGAAAATGCGAATCAAAAGGGATGGGCTGGTCATGGGCCTGGTGGCTGCAGCACTTTTGAAGACCTGACAGCTTGGACAGAATCCAAGGGAGGAGATCATAGCAGTGACTCACACTCAGTCCACTCGTCCACTCAGAGAGGCACAGCAGTTGCGGCAATATTGGAGGGTAACCAGCAGGGGAATCATACTGGAAAATGCCTCGAATGTGGTTAAACTTTCATTACACATTATATAGTTAAAATAGCCACTAGACACCAAGAAACATATTGCTGCATCAGAAAATGGTTCACACGCATCCTATGTTCTCAGTGCAATATACAGTAGTAGTAGTAGTAGTAGTAGTAGTAGTAGTAGTAGTAGTAGTAGTAGTAGTAGTAGTAGTAGTAGTAGTAGTAGTAGTTGAAGGTATAGACCAGGGGTGGCAAACAAGTTGGAAACAAAGAGCCAAAATGTTCAACTGTGAGAGTCAAAGATCCACACCCATGATATGGACTGAACATTTTAAGTCAGGTGTATTTAATGTTGTTGCAGAGAAACTCACCTACTAGATAAACTATGTTTGTCCCCATCTTCATAGACTTTCACATCTCCAGTTAACGGTGAGTACATAATTGCCTGCATCTTGCTTGGGTGATAGTTATTGTTAATGGATAAGTATTTTCCATAAATATTATGGCCTCAAGCCTCTCCATTAGTCTTTTATCATTTTTTTTCCTATTATTGTTAACTTGACAATTTAGAGTTGGATTAAAGATTATTTTTACAATTGTTTTGACTTCACAATTTAAAAATGAATGGATGTAACAGAGCATCAGTTTTTTTTCTGTATCAAGGACAACTACTATAATCCTGTGAGAATATAAGTGGGTGGGGGGGGTTTCGACTCGGCAAAAATGGTAAAACAATGAACGGGAGTCAAGCTCGGTGACATCAGTCAATGCGTTTGCGTCTCGGCATTTCCTTTTTTGTCACAGAATAGAGTCAGGAAGGAAGCAGAAAGGGAAGCACTGTTTGCAAGAGGTTATTGAATCATGTCTGCTAATCTTATGAATGCCTCTGAGGGTATTCATATCCTTGACTGCTCCATCGATTCGACTGCTGTTTGCGCATCAAATCGGGAGGAAAGGCATTTTGTTTTGCATATCGCGTAGTTATAAGGCCAACTGGGCATTGCATAAATGCTGAGTCAGACACAAATCTATTAGTCTTGTTGTGCACACAAATCTATTAGTCTTGTTATGCTACCAATTGTTTTAATGGTATTTTGGCATTGCAGCCATTACTCTGGATTCAAACAAATTGTCACTAATTGCAGAGAGATCTGTTTATCGTTCATTTTTTCAATCAGCGATGGTCTATGTCAGAATAAATATATATTTTTGTGATGTCATGCTATTGATGGGAATAAGGATGACCCTCACTTAGCCTTTTTTTGTCATTCTTATTGACAATCATTTTAATGAGAGTTGACTTTTGGCAAAAAATAATCCTGTTAACTTGTTGTTCAACATTAGACAGAAAACTAGTAGTTGAGAGTGGAAAAACCACAGTGCCTCTGCTGGGTCCAACTAGCCAGTGCAACATGTTTTTCATCAACTGCTGCACTTTAATAGTTTTCATGTCTGCCAATATATTACACTGCAACCATTCTCTATTTTGTTCATTTACTTGCTCGAAAAATAGCTCCAAACATTGATTGTTTTTCCCCACATCTCTGGGATTTACTGATGACCTTAATGTGCATCTGTATCTGGAACTAATTTGCAGGTACACACATTTAAGGCGACCAAACCTCTATGGGAATTGGCTTGGAGGCAGAACTGGTAACTGTGACTAATTCACTGGAGTCATGGGAATGGAAAGTTTTGGTGTCAAGGAAGATTGCCATTCACCGGGTGTGTGTGCACGTGCGCACATCTGTGGTACTTCATAATTGTCTGTGATCCTTTTTCGTTGGCAAACAATGTTTTTTTTTTTATTTCTAGTGTTATCAAACTAGCAGTAATAACCCCCCTGTTGATTTGTTATCAGAATCCATGATGATCCGTTTCTTAAACCCTCTCAAAGACTTCTTTTCCCGAAAACATTGTCTAGTTTAGGGCTCTAGTGAGCTTTTCCGAATCTGTGAACATGTCTCGAAGATTCACACTTAAGTAGTGTCATCTAAAAATGTGTGTGATTGCTTTCACAGCAATCAAACTGTGACCAGGAAATGAGATGGACTCGTAAGTTTGTTAAGGTGTGATACAGACTAAATCAATTTAGGCCAGTTAGATTTAAAAAAAAAAAAGGGAGGGAAGGGAATAGCAAAGTTGCAACTTGGACTATATTGTGAATTATTGATAGAGCATTGGGAGCTTGTTAATTTATTGTAGTTTGGAAATCCGCATCCCCCATGAGTACTTTCTATTTTAGGCCCAGCTCAGGGCCGCAGAGCCCTGAACATAGTCTCCAGTGTTGAAACGTGTGTTGATCGGTGGGTAGGGATGATGTGGAATGTGATGACTGGTACATCTGGGAGTTTGGAAAATGTGCGTGCAGAGTGACTTGTTTGTTTGCCACCCCCGCTCACTCTTCTCTTTCTGTTTCCTCCTTAAACAGGCTGACCAACTAACAGAGGAGCAGATTGCAGGTATGAAGAGCTACATTTTTATTTTATTCAATGACGTTACGTAATTTGTTTTTATTTCCTCAGCATACATTAAAGAATGCATAATGAAGGGCTTTTCTCTTCCTAGGAAGAGGATGTTTTGCATAAAAGAATGGGATTTAATGTCATAAGAATTTTCAAGAGTTATACCAGTTAAGCCATAGATGAATTTTTTATATTGCTTATCCTCGCTAAGATTTTAGCAACCCCCACTGGAGTTTGTCCTTTCAGACTTTGGGCAAAGGGGTGCATTCCTAACTAGTACATCACTCCTGTTTTGTCTAGTATAAGGTTTGAAAAGAATAGAGGGAAAAAACAAATCTAAACATTCAAACTTGGGACAGGCCACTCAGAGCCTGGATTAAAACTCCCAACTTCAGAACCCAGACTGTGGCTTTCATTACATATTCATTTTACCATGTTGTCAGCTTAAACTGTTGTTATGAATACTGCATTGGGGTTTTTCCCCCGCCATCATGCATTTCTGGAAAATTATATTTTGCTAATGGGTTAAAGTGTTAAGTCTCAATAAAAGAAATCATCAAATATATATATATTTACTCACTTAACAACAGTTTACCGCTTATCCTACCTGTCTATCTTTAGAGATCCCTATTATGTTCTTATCATTGCCTAACATTGCCATCCATACTTGTGCCCTCAACAGAGTTCAAGGAGGCTTTCTCCTTATTCGACAAGGATGGCGACGGCACCATCACCACCAAAGAACTCGGAACTGTTATGAGGTCGCTGGGACAGAACCCCACGGAGGCCGAATTGCAAGACATGATCAATGAGGTGGACGCTGACGGTCAGTGAATGAGGATAGAATGTGTTATCGGTGATCCATGACTTTTTATTTCTAATTTAAATGTGTCTTATGGCTAGAATAAAGTGAGGATGTGTCACGAGGAAAATTAAGTTCATAGTATAGTAAGGCTTTTTTTCTTTAAAAAATGACATAGTATAGTTGGGCTTAAAAACGACATGGTATAGTAAGGTTTTTTTTCTTTAAAAAATGACATTATAGTTGGGCTTAAAAACGACATAGTATAGTAAGGCTTTTTTTCTTTAAAAAAATCAAAGTCGCCTTTGATTTCAAGTTATGACCGCACAAGGAGAGGAAATACCATTGAGAATTTAATTATGAGAAGAATTTTGAGGAAGGAAGTTTCCTAGGTAAACTTTTATTCATTTATTCATCACCGTCACATGAGTTGCTGTAGCCTATCCCAGCTGACTCTGTGCAATAAGTACTAGACAACGCCCTAAACTTGCTTGCCAATCAGCTGGAGGGCATGCAGAGAGACGGACGACCATTCGCACTTGGAATCATACTTCTTCCAAGCTAGGAGTGGCAGTAGATCTTTATTTGATATCATATTTTAATTCATGCTGCAAACTAGCGTGAACTGAACTACTCCGAAATATGATTAACAATGAAGTACACCTCAAATGTACTGCAGGTCAAGTCATAATAGTGATGTGCTTGTCACATGATTTTCACCCAGATTCTCGTGAGAACATTTTTGAGCCTAGCTAGCTGATCTACGTCGGCTTATAGGATTTCATAAATGCGACCACATTGATGAGAAGAAATCAATTGTGCAACAGGTTGGCTCCCAGCTAGCTATCCGAGCATCCTGTCATCGTCCTAGCTACCCACCCCCCACTCTTCCACATGCACCCAAGAGTGGCAAGCAAGCATTTCAAGCACACGCATCACCAACATCCTCTCGTTCTGCCTCTGCTTCCCTTGGCTGATACAATCTAGGTCAGACAGCAATGAAGCTAGTAATGGAAAATAAAGGTGGTTACATAAGGCTTCTCTTTTTGCATTGCACATGCAGTACCCGCATCAGTGGCCACGAGACGTAAGCTGGCCATTGAAAATCATCTTTGTTTACCAAACAAGTAGGCTTAAGCAGAGAGTTGAATTGAATGAAGAAGGCGGGAGTGCTTATTTTACAGAATAGTCCTTCGTTTTGGTGTAATTCATGGGGACAACAAGTTTCATATTAAACTATTGTGTTTGATGTCGCCCACAGACACACACACACACACACACCTCTGACGTACTCAACCTTTATGGCAACCGTATTTTAAACCTGACTCTAAAAATGGCGGTCTTTGAACATTTTGACATGAAAGCAGAGATTCGTCATGACGCGTCCTCAAAAAGACCTCATTAAAGGCTGGGGATGCAGGAGAAAAAAAACAATGAGCACACATTCAAGTACACAGAGAATCCTCAGCCTTCTATAGTTTGCGTCAGCACGCCTCTTATGTGTAATCACACCATCTCCCACTCGGTTCACTCCTTCCACTCTCCTCTCCTCTTAGCTTCTCCCTCATCTCCATCTCCAAACGCCTACGCCCCTCTCCCTCAACGCTCATTTTTACCTCTGCTTCCTTCCCACCATGATCTGTCGCTTTTCCTCCCAGTCTTCACACAAGCTCCTCGCATCCATCTCATGGCGATTGTGGTCCTTTTTTTCGAGATCGATTGCTCCAGGACCCGCCTCAATCCTCCCTCCTCTATTTTTCTTCTGTTCCCCCCCTTGGAACATTGCGAGTTATCTCGATGCTGCGGGGTCTCTTCTGTGTTAGATAACAGGTCTTTGGTTCGTTACCCTGGGCCACAAGATCACCATCTGCCCTATCACATTTCCGCATCCCTTTTTTGTTCTTCTATTCTCACACACACACACACACACGCGTGTAGATTTTCATCCGCTGTGCTCTTTATCTCAAGGCGTTCTCGGTCATTGTCTAATCTGCACAATCCCCCTCGCCCGTCTGTCCCACCCGAGGGCTAATCCCTCTGGGTGCTTTGCCCTCAGTGTTCCCGACCTTCAGCTGTAATTCCATCAGACCTTTTTTTTTTAATTGAGTTTTTAATCATACATTGTAACATGTAAAAATCAACCTCTCGACAGAATGTGACCCTTGTCATTCTTTTCCCTATCAAGTGTGTCTGATCCCTTTTGTAATTGTATCTCCACTTTAAGGATGTAAAAATTGATTTTGGTGCTCGTACGTACATGCAGGGCAATGAAAAACAAAATAGAGCATTGAACCTGTAGCCACCAGTCTAAACAAGTTTCCAAGCATTCCAACTTTTTTCTAAACCTTGTTGTTGGGGCTATATAGGCAATCAACCCACATCGAATCCTCTCCCATTATTGATTGAGGAATCACAATGAAATTTGGTACGGGACATTGTCAGCACATACATAATTTGATATCATATCAGAGTTAGTTCATTAAGCGGCATTTTATTTCTCCTTGAAATTTTGAAATAGCCCATAGAGGGCATGCACTTGAGCCTTCAGCCTGGAGTAGCACACTATCACTTATTTCAACACAGACCGGTTAGTTATTTGTTCAATTTTAAAAGCACACAGAAACAATATTTCATTAACAAGTTTACGTAACGCGTGTTCATTTAAGGCAGTTTTGTCAAGCTAACTTCTTCTTTGTCTTGAAGTACATACATAGTTTAACATCATGATTTACAACAGATGGTCATTATGAGCCTTTCATATTGCTTATATATCCATCTTAAATGAAATGATGGCTACTTTTGATATCAGGAGCCTGCTAAAAAAAAAAAAGCTTTTAATCTAAAATTGTTCAATTAGTTTTGAAAGGGATTTGTAACATAAAAATTATTACAATTAAACAATATTTTCAATGTGGATAAGCTCTTCTCATTTACAGTAGTGACCAATGACTAAACATGCTAAATAATGAATAGGCTGTCTTTGCTTAGCTTGTAAAATTCAGCCATTAATTTGCTACATTTTGCAAAAAAAAAAAAAGTGTCTTAGGCCTTGGGGGCTGTCCCCATTTATTTAAAGCAAAACACAATACAGAAAGACTAGTTCCCAAACAATCATAGATCAACAGAAGTCAACAAAACAACACTCTGAATTTATTATAATAAATAAATGGGACTTCAGTCTAAGTAGTTGAAACTCACCATTATGAATAATAGAACTTAAGTGTGAGTAATTAAGCTAAGAAGCCAAGGCCCTCTTGTCAACAAGTACAATCGCAAACGTTTCACACACAACGTATCATTTCCTCGTTCAGTTAAGAATTATAGTCCCTGTACTTTTATCCATCCCAGTTAATTCAACTCTGTTAATCAAGTTAACAATATTTCCTTGATAAAATGAGTTAATAATCTCTAATTTAAGAGAACTTAACATCCACTGAAAACCCATTAATCATGCCAACTGAACATTCTGCATACATATTTTTTTTAATAAGATTAAATTAGATTTGAAAATGCAATCACAGAATTAAGTCCACTTCTAAATTGTCGAAAGATCGGAAAAGCTTGTTTCAGAAATCCCCTGATTGAACGCATTCATTCTTTCTCCATTTTGTCATTCTTTCCCCCACGTCCCTGAGTATGTCTACCAAGGGACGAGTCCTTGATTTACACAGCTCTTCCAGCTGCGTACACTCCATCTACATTATGGATGAGTGGCTATGGGTCTCCCCCAACCAACCCCGCCACCCCTTCTCCTGGAATCCTGCTGCGCTCTGTTGTATGGAACATATGCGGCATCTTTGCGGGGCTTCCCCAAAAAGACACACAAAGTCTCTTTATTGCCAAAATTTCCCAACCAAAAACAGCTTTCAGTCTGCCGTACGTGCATTTAATAGAAAAAACAAATGTATGCAAGGGAATCAATGTCGGGTTTCTTCGAGTTGGGAGGAAACATTCATACAGAACATGAGAAGTCAGACAGAAAAATGGGGACGAGAACAATGAAATCAATGGCTTCATTTTGGTGCTTTTCATTAGCTAAATGCCGGCTGGGCTTGTTCATCTACTTAACTAAGTTGGCTTTTATGCAATTGCCATTTGGATTAAGCGAGGACTCCTTGATCATTCCAGGTAATGGAACCATCGACTTCCCAGAGTTTTTAACCATGATGGCAAGGAAAATGAAGGACACAGACAGCGAGGAGGAAATCCGCGAGGCTTTCCGAGTATTTGACAAGGTATGGTAAATGTATAACATTTTGATCAATTGGGGGATTGGATGTTGATTGAAATGTGGATTGCCATAAATAATAATGTCTTTGTGCAGGATGGAAACGGCTACATCAGTGCCGCGGAGCTTCGTCACGTCATGACAAACTTGGGCGAGAAGCTAACAGACGAGGAGGTGGATGAGATGATCAGAGAAGCAGACATTGACGGGGATGGCCAGGTCAACTACGAAGGTAAACACTCCTCATAATTAACTTTACATACATGTAATATGATTAAAAAATGGAGGGAATGTACTTAGTTGCCCATAACCAGTGTCTATTGCTTTTATTAATTCTATTCTTGATTAATATTTTATTCATTCATGAACATTTGTATTGATCACACCAACATTTTTATTATTAAAAGAATATTAATGATGTCACTCCTGTGCAAGCAACTAAATCAGGGTGTGCCCATTAGCAGGGATGGGCTCCAGACCCTCATGAAGATTAGCAGGATGGTAAATGAATGAAAGATATCATTGAGACCTGTTATTCATACTTGTGGTTATCACATTTTGAGTCAATTAGACCGAAAATAGTGCCTCAGCCTTTATCTAAAGAGTTAGTATTTGTATGGTAATTACTTATATGCCATAAACATAGAATAATATTAAAAAAATATATTGTCATTAATTGTAAGGGGTTGTAAGGCTCGTCTTTTTAATAAATGTGAGTTGGCAACACACATGCATGGTTATTGGATGCATAAAATGATAAGTTATTGCAAAAATAAATCAACAGTTGTTTTTTTCTCTGTCATTCACGAGACACTGCACTCATCTTTTGTTGATTATGTCCATTAAGGGAATTGCCCTACTTTTTGCCAAGCTCCAAAGAGCTGTTCATCCATGTAGTTCTCCCATGGTGTTTCCCTGCTGTCATATAATTTCATTTAAATGTTGCTTAAAATCAAAAATTGCAAAGATATAAATAAACCTTTTTTATCCACAACTCAGTCATTTAGATACCAGCAATTCAAAAGATTCTTTTCTTTTCTTTCTGCAGAATTTGTACAGATGATGACCGCCAAGTGAAGTTTGCCCACCCCCAATCTGTCCCTTCTTAGAAGAAAAAAAAAAGAGAAAAAAAATCTAATGTTTTACTTACCTCTTGGGGAAAAAAAAGTTCATTTATTCATACTGTTTCTGTATAGAAAATAATTGAATGTTGAATTACAAATATCCTTCTGTCCACGCAGGGAAATATTAAAAAAAAATATATACAAAAATATCTGCATGAAAAAGATGGTTAGTGATCCTTCCCCTCCCTTCCGTCCCTTCCTTCCTCCCTTCCCTCCTTCCTCTGGAAATCAATTTAGCATCAGTACTGAACAAATAATAACATCCACCCTGTAATGACTACTTTCAGACTAAAGCAAAGAAGTTGGTGTCCAGTTCCATTTGCTCGTGCTAAATGTGCGGCCTGGCCATCTCCTCTATATCTCTTTTTTTTTGTTCTTTGTGCATGCAAGCTTGAGACCAGAGCACATACAAACACCCCACCCTTCCCTAGAAACCCCCCTAACCCTCCTCCGGGCTTACCAGAGCGTGCTGATTCCACTATACGCTGTCCTCTTGATGGTTTGGTACAGTTTTTTTGTATTTGGAAAGGAACCCTGTAATGTTTTAGAGAGAATATTCCAGGTTCTGACTCAAAGTGGAATGGGACTTAATCGTATGCTAGTTAAAATATGTACCAAAAAAAAAACTAAAAACAAAAACGTTTTGGCATGATCTTTTTTTTTTATGTTATATGGACGACCATCTTTAGTAGTTGTGTGTCCTGCCCTTTTAAAGGAGGAGGGGGGGACTTCAAGAGTCTTACGGTGAGCTTTCTTTCTTAGATTTTGTTTTCATTATTTCGCTGAGATGGAGTGTCTGTCCTGTTTTCTTGCAAGAGAGAATCACTGGCCTTCACTTTTCTTTTTCTTCTGTTTCTCGACTCAGACGAGCGTGTGGTGCGCTGTGTTCACGTTTTGTGGTCCAGCAAACTGCCGTTCTTCATCTGAGTTCAGTTTACATTCATTCCAAGTTGTACATGCTATAGTTTTTTTTTTTTTTTCAAATAAAAACCATGAACTTTATTAATGCCTTTTGTCATTCTTTTTTGTTTAATCTTTTATTTCTATGCTTGGTTGCAAATATAGACAAAGTAATCTGTATTTTTGTCCGCTAATGAGACTGATGTGTCAATAATAAACGATTGTAAGCATCTGCACGTGCATTGTCATTGGGGTGGGGCCATTTGTGCGCCATGCTGTACTGTGCAGCTAAGTGGAGACACACACTTAACTATGACGCCTCCACTCCTGCGAGAACTGGGCGGTTGCTAGGAAACAGGAATATGGTGTAACTGGGATGTCAGGCTTTTTTTAAAGGGTGGTGGGAGTTGGCTTTCACCAATGACTATGTTGGCTCGGCCTAGTAAAACCATCATAATGTGCAAGCATTTATGACGGGTGGGTTTTATCTTTACCACCCTCATGCTGCAACATCTAGTCAAAAACACTCAATGCTGCTCTGCTATATTTGGACTACACTTGACCATGTTTGGGAGGTCGCTCTCCTCCCACATTTAGTCTCATAACCATAGCCACTATTTATAGTACAACCTTCTACCTTGGCTAATGTATGACAGATAATCTTGATTCACAATCCTCTGACAACTGATTTAAGAGAAAATAAAGGAAAATTAGTATGGAGTGGAAATGAAATTCCATTAAATGACTCCCTTCTTTGTCATAAAAAGAGCGTACTAACCAGATGGCTGTCTGAAATGTTTAAAAGGGTGTTTTTAGAGGTCTGGCTGAAAATATAATCACCTAAGGTGTGTCTAATCTTGTAGACTGAATTCCAACATTATCTTTATCACTGCATTTATGCTTTAGTCAAGTACAAAAGTCAACTGAAACAGATGGCACATGTGAATCACCTTGTCACATGGGGGTAAGTGGGCTAACCAATCATACTTAAGGGGTGGGCTTTGAAGCAAAGATGGAGGAAAAGGACACCTGAGTACCCTGGCGGGTTAAATTAAGAACATAAATATTTCAAGTGTAAATGAAGCAGTGCCTTGTGGGGGCCGTAACATGAGAAGGATTGACCGAGTCAAGATATATCATGTGGCATGTCCAACCAACCACGCCCACTTTGGAAAGAATTAACACACTGACAAGACATCATAAAAAATGCCCAGTATATTTGAAGCGGGAGTTTTATCTCCATATGCTTGACATTGCAGATAGCACTATAATGAAAAATTATTTCCACCAATCTCTAAACTTTGACCTCTATAATGTGCCAACACATGACGCTCAGATGCAAATAAGTACACACCCATCGCTTTTTCTTTTACAAGGGTGGGCAAAAGGTCAATTCGTGGACCAAAAATGGCCACCAACCTCTCTGAAACTGAAATTTACTTCTTGAGTTGTGTTAAATTATTTGGTGAAAAAAAAAAAAAAATTTTTTTTTTGCAAACGAGACAAATTTATTTATATATCTATTTATATATATAAATAAATTTGTCTCATTTACAAATGAAATCCTTACTTTTTGAATCAATACAAAATTAGAGTGAATTCATCTCTTTCAGCATCCCCAGTAATGTTGTGGGCTTTCTGAAGTAAATTTATTGGATATTTAGGGTACTTGACACCATTGTTCAGCATTATTACCTCCTATATTCCAACTGCAGAGACACCTATCCCAATTAAGCTGCATGGTTTCTGACGTCATGTTCTTGCAGCCTCACTGCCTATTATGGACCTTGGGGTGTCATTTTCACCGAGTTGTGTTAATGCGACGCCCTCAATCACAATGAGAACAGCACCCACCGCCATCCAAACAAAACTAGTGAAGCTCTAAATCAACCTTGCTGCCTTTTTCACTCCAATCCCTTTGTCTTTGTTTCATCCCTTCGTTAATATAACATACACTCATTTCAAAGTCTCCAATGGTATAAAATACATTTTCCTAATTGATGTAATCCAATCACTTTAATTTTTTTCTCCTCCCCTTACTTCCCATCATTCCAGCAGTTTCCGAGCATCTCTAACCAGCCTCCTTTTTACCAAGAAGAATAAACTAATCCATCTCTATGTGTGAAATATTACAGGGGTGTCACAATAACTGAGCCACCCCATCCTCATGCAATATTCAGAGGTGATGATCTTGGATTACTACTAATGAACAAAAACTCAGCATGCTACACAAACAGATCTTTAAGAACAGCTTGTGCCCTGTTCAGCTTCAGAAGCGCAGTCAGCTGGCGGTAATTAGAGGCCGCACACAAAGCTTGCCCAACACTGCACCCTTGGAGTTATTAGCCACTGCAGTCAGTAGGCAAACAAGTACTAGCGCAGTGCTGTGCTGAGATCAAGACCATTCTATAAACCAGTAAAAGGTATGTAAACATTTAGAAAAACAAGTCACATTTCACCTATTACTATTACTACTAGCTACTTATTTTAAATTCAGTCTTATCATCCTTGAGTAATTGTTCTCTTGAGTTAAGTTTCGACTACTCTTCAGTCCTATAACAGGTAATATAAAGTACAGACATCTATTTCTAAATGTAGGGAGAAAAAAGTAACCACAAGATAAATATACCATATTATATTCATGGATACACATGAATTTTAGATGATATAAATATCCATAAAAAATGGATCCGACTTTAAGTCATACCCACCAAATTTTATAAGAAAACTGGCCTCTAAGATCACATTGTATTATATATTTACACAATGAGACATGAACCTTATTAACCTGTAAACAAAAATAATTAATAAGCCTCACTCCACTATAAAACATAGACCAAGAATTATGCTTTTTTTATACAGTGAATTTCACAGTGTTTATTATTCAGGTTGTCATTTGCTTTGAATCACTACAAATATTAATGCACCTTCTAACTACGTAAAAGTACTAAAATGATGTATATAAACTACACTATACGCCATTGTACAACATCATGCGCACACAGACTTGCAGGGACAATGCCATTGACTTGCGTCAGCATTAGCACTAACAGGGTACCCCCCCCAGCCCAAGCATGAAAATAAAAACGCAGGGGGAAATCAATGTAAAAAGGGTGATGCAAAGCGACAGGAAAGAGCTAGCGTGGGCAAAATAGGTGGGGAAGGGAGGGGTGGAGATGATTTGTGGGAAACTCTGGGATCCTCCTACAAGGAATTTCCTCTAGCTGATGTGTTTCCCTTGCATCAATCCCACCCCACCCATTTTTTTTAGCTGATATTCATGCAGATTCATTGGTAATAATTAAACAGCCATACATTGGACTCAAAATGAGCAACTGCAGACTTGTAAATTGTGAAATTTGAGGGAGATGATTGAAAGAAGAGCAAAAGTATGAGAGGAAATGTTGGTAGGTAGATTATGGGGTGGGGCGGAGGGGAGTTAGCCTTGCAGAGGAGGATGCAAATGCAACATAATGCAGTGGTAGCAGACTGGGGCATTGCAGATGTGACAATGCAAAAGTGATGTAGGCTGCTTCTCTGTGAGTGCGCGTGAGAATGAGTGATGAGGTTTGCAATGCACCACTGACCTTGATGGACATGCTGTAAACTATGAATTACCGGTACACATCAAGTAGATGATGTGTCATGTGTTTGTAACATGAAGCAATAAGGGCTGCAAATGGAAGGGCGGGAAGGCCATGGATTGTCAAGACAACAAATGGCTTTGAATCAAATTGTCCCTGTCCTAACACATTTATCAAAATCTATAACACGAAAGAGAACAAAGCAAAGGTCCTAAGCCCAATAAAAATGTGTATTTGTGCCTTGTTTCAAGTAACAATAGTTCATTTAATGTTAATGACTCTCAATTCGTAATTTTAGCAGTGAAAAAGAACTATTTAAAAGTTGTCTTTGAACTTTAAAGCAGTGGTCCTTAACCTTTTTTTTTATCTCACCACGGATCAGAATCAGGGATCCATTCTTGGTATGCAAGGTTACACATCTTTCATTTCATTCATTTTTTTCTACAACATATCCTGACAAGTGTCACGGGGGGTGCTGGAGCCCGTTAACTAAATACACTAGACGGGGAACATCCTGATTTGGCAGCCGACCATGCATGTTTCATATTTGGACTGCATCAGCCTTTCGTTGTTACTCTTCCTGTATTCACACTGTATTTGGGTGTCAAGAAAAGACGGTTGCAAGTAGTCGACTCAGACTTTTCGTCCTGCTGTGGCAAGCCACATTTTGTGCTTGAGGGAGGAAAAAAAGTGCTGTCAAGGGGTGGTTGGAAGATACAATAAGGGTGTGACAGTAAAGGTTATGAAATGATATAATGTTCAACGTAAAAGGTACTGACAGGAAGGACAAAGCACATGTTCCCAGGAAGGACTAAGCGTCAGCGCCAGCTAATCTACAGCTGTGGTGACTGACAAGAGGACCAACTGTCATATTTTATAATATATTCGCCCCAAAAAATGAAAGATAGGCCTTTTCACGCTGAACAACGCCTTTCTAAATCCAACGCGGTGGAGCTGATTAGCCAAAGGCGGAAAAGAGACTTTATTTAGGACTTAATTAGCATTTAGTTTAGAAATCAGGACTTTTGGGGGTAGCTTCCTATATATAACTATAAAAATCCCTTCGATAATTGAACATAATTATTATTATTTTTTTAATAGTAACAGTTATCTGACCACTACTGATAATTTGACTTTTCTCATCATCATTCACTAATATAATGTTATCCTCTTTATGTATTATAATAAGAAAGACAACAGTGTCTTCACTGGCATTGTAACATGTACTATAAATAATCGTAAAAATGGAAACCGGCAGCAGCCTTTTCGCCGTATGCGCCCACACGTACACCGAGTCACCAAGTGGGCGTCTGGCAGCACGCGCTTATTGGCCAGTTGAGACCGCCTGTCTACTGGAAACAGTAAGAGGATGAAGTTCTCCCAATCAAAAGAGTATGATGACTTACATCATTTCATCCTTTGCCCTAAAGGTAAGCCTTGCTTCCGTTATCAGTTGAGGCTGATTCACCCCAGAACATCACTCAAATAGAAATAGTTTTTGCCGTAAACAAACTTTGCTGAAGTCTGAAAGGGCAAGGAGATGTTTTTATGAAACCTTTGTCTGACCTTAAAGTCCTTTTACGTCATTGAAAATAAGAAAATGACAAAACATCTTGAGTTCTAATCATATGAAGTCTGTAGGGGTCAAAGACATCACACAATCCAGCGTTTGTGTTGTAGTTGAATGGCTTGAAAGCTACTGATTCACTGGATGTTTCCTGAAAAAAAAGCTACTTTGAAAACAAGGGAAGCATTTGTATGTGGTTATACAATAGTCACATTCAAAAGAAAAAAAATAGCTTTACCAGATGCAAGTTTTCATACAAATTTAATGTTAAAGTGTAGTTTGACAAAACAAAAATAGCAATGAGAATAAATATGTTATTTGTTGGTCTTTATATAGTTGTTGGATTAATTTTGTAATACTATTATATAGATATATGTGTGTATTTAATCATTTTTGTATGAAAGCTTTTTCAATATGCTATTTCTAATAAGTATCAATGATATCATGCATGCAGAAGAGTCATAAAAAGTGATTTCCATATTTTACCTCACAGGTTAGTGGAAAGTTATATGCACCCAAAGAACCACATATGGCTCCCGAGCCATAGGTTCCCTACCCCCGTTCTAGACTGTACTGGTGGATAATACAGTACACATTGCAGGTGTAACGCATATACAAGTGATTAGTTGGTGAGAAGAATGATATTTATGCAATGATTACCTATATAAAATTAGTTGGATAAGATGTTTAGATTTAAAAAAAAAAAAGGGTCCAGGGACACTGTGTGAATGAATGATAGGTTTGTTCATTATTTCACTATATGATCACACTGTTATTTTATTAATGGTGGAGTTAAGACAGAAGCGAAAGGAATGTGAAATTAAAATTGAATGAAGGCAAACATGATGTCACCATTCTTCCATTTGCACTAAAACAGACATAAAAGTACACTCATAATTCATCCAACCTTATGTGGTGCTTTCAAGGGTTGGTGGAGAATTATTCACTTTTATTCATTTGCATTTAATAGCATGAAATATAAAATGAAAAAAAAATCTTATCTAACGAGAGCTCCCGTACATTAATCTGCATTTGACGGTACTTTAATATAAACTTGCACACACAAAAAAGCAACGGACAAAAGCCTCTAAACATACTAAAGGGCTTAAGGCAAACTGGATAGTAATGAAGCCGCCTCAGATACAGTTACCCTCGTCCAGTCTTAATAGCGGGTCAGAGGACTAACACAAACACAAAGGCAAGAGTTTATTCATCTAAAAATAACCTTTTATGCCAGATTCCTCTCAGTTGTGAGGAATTAAATGTTAAGTACACAGTGTACATGTCTTTCTAACCTAATTCCACAATGCACAGGAAGACTGAGTACCTCATATTGTGTTTGTTTTGTATTTGCACATGCACTTCCTCTATGGTTGCCAGGGAAACCTACAGGGCAACTTGTAAAATAAAAATAAAAAAAGAGATGATGCAATAGCCCCAATGAAATTTGCCACCACAGAGGCAGTTTTAGTTCTTACCAATGCAACTGAAATTAGGCTCACAGAAGGAAAAAAAAAGGTTATTTTGGCTGATGATTGACAGTAAGTGAATGATTGATTGGCCTGAATGGCAGCAGGTGGCGACCAGGTCGAATCACAAAAGCAATATTGAGGACGCTGAATGGGCTGCTAATGAGATACTGGATCCTAAATGATAACATGATGTTTATGAGAGGTCACCTGAGATGGCTAATGAATTATAGACATGCTGTGGCCAGGTGAGGTTGGTGTTTTGGGATAGGCTTTGGGGGAGGAGACTTCTAGCAGTGACATTTAGATGATAACAGTTCACCTTAAGAGGGGTAACAGGTGAGAGGCAAAGAAAGGCCATCAGGTCTATTGGCCAAGGACTTTTGTCATGTTAGATTCACTCACAAAATGTTTGATCAGCTTGGTCTGAACAATTAAGTTGCACATGGGTAGATATGGACTCTAAACAAAGCATGTTTGAAAGAAAGGCTCATTTAAAATGAGTAGAGTGGAACATATGAGAAGTTTGAAGATATAATCTGCTGCTTTGCAGATTTCCTCTATTTAAGACAGAAAAGGTAAGCACTGTATGTTGTTTGTGAACTTAAATAAAAATAAAAATAATGTAGTTTCAAAATAAACTCATATCACCTAGTCCATGTATCAAAGTGGCGGCCTGGGGGCCAAGCCTGGCCCGCCGCATAATTTTGTGTGGCCCGGGAAAGTGAATCATGAGTGCTGACTTTCTGTTTTAGGATAAAATTAAAATGAGTATAGATTTTTAATTAAATTTCCCGATTTAACCCCATTTAAATCAATAATTGTAATTATTTAATCATTTTTTTCTGTTTTTAGTTCAAAAATAATTTTGTAAAATTGAAGAATATATATAAAAAAAAGCTAAAACATTGTTGTTGATCTATAAAAAAAACTGAATATTCAGGGATTTTAATCCAGTTCTTTTAATCCATTTATTTAAAAAAATCTAAATATTATATCTAAAATGGCCCATTTGATATTGTGTTTGTTACAACCTTCCAAGAACAGATATATCAACACCCACAGTGGCTCAGGACATGTAGATAGTTAATATAACAGTCAACGTAAGCATATAGTCTTTATCCTCTACAAGCAAAAAGACTAATACTTGAACACCCTACTATGTCACTGCAGTAGGAGTGCACTATTCTTGCAGGACTGTATAATTCTGCCCCCCTGTGGCCTAGGTGTGCACACCAAAAATAAAAGCACATCACCTCTTTGTTTAAAGAAGGCCAATTGTAAATCCTAACTTTTACCACCAATGTATATCATAATATCCTTTAAAAGTATTGGATGCAGGCAGAAATATGCCCATTAAAACAAAGCACTTCTTGTCCACTGCACATGCATGGGCCCAATCCAACGTGCTATCACCCCATCACTTAATACAGATTATAATAATCTACGGCTGTCACTTCACTGCACAATCATACTCACATTCATCAGTGTCTGATTCATTGAATTTGCTCATGTGTTCTAGGTGCAAAGAAACCAGACACCTAAAGGAAACATGTAAATTCTATGCAAGCAAACTAGAGCAATAGTCCCACTGAGCCACAAAGTAAGGCAAGGCTAGGTTGATTGCAGGTATTTACCAGCTACAATGTTCTAGTGGCACTTATCTATGAAACATTAATGAGAGCTGATGTACTCTTAATAACCCTGACAGAAAATGTAGCACTCAACCTGTAACCGAAGTGTGCACTCCTATTATTATCAAGCCATAACAAGCCAGAGTTACATCAGACTGTGTACACTTGTAATCGCCTCACAACGACGGGGAATTTGTTGCCATAAAAAGCCTTTTGGAATTATTCAGACTTAAAAATGATTGGATGACGTTACATTCCATTAGTGGCACCTATTTCTCACTCTCTCAGCAGACATTCACATTTTCCTCCCTCGCTTTCTCACTCTGAGCCATTAAAGGATACATCCATTCCATAATAAAAGCCCATTTGGTCGGCTAAGGCTACTCTACCCCTCCACCGCCACCCCACATTAGTTCACTGACAAATAAAGAGAACATAATGCTGCCTGATAAATAGGTGCAGGCGCATCAAGCCTATTCATTTTCGCCTTGAACATGCATGTGGATGGATAGGTCAGATTCTGTAGGAAAGATGCCATGTTTTTTTTCTCTGAGGGTTCACTCTTGTCTTTATGTATGTTCCACTGCGCAGTTTGCAGGGTTTAACACACACCCCTGGGCATGAGTGAGGCTCAATGAAGCCAGCACATAAAGACAGCCTGCTCCTCTGCTTGCCCTCCTTCTTACAGTTACATAAGAGCGGGAGATGCAGGCGTACAGAACACTCCGGAAGCCCGAGGAGAAATAGGCTTGCGAAGCCAAAAGGGGTAAGGTGTGTACGTGTAAATATGTAGACATTTTTTTTATGTTATGGAGAACCACGTGAGAGAAAGGAAAAAATACAGCCCTGAGTGGAGGGGCAGGGCTGAGCCAAATGGCGCGTCTGCTGGACAGGAAATTCTAATAACTTATTCATGAACAGAGCGCCATAGGCCTTATTTTGCATGTACAAGCACATTTTCAATGTAAAGCAGAGATAATGACATGGCATGCTAGATAAATCACATGAACACATTTGGATACATAAAACAACAATAGCTCGGTTGTTGTGACTCTGACGATGAAAAGTGCAATGAAACATTGATTCGCCTCAGCAGGGTACAAAGTCTCTTACTAGTGCCCAACTATGGCACGGAACAACAAGAGGCTTTTACCGAAGACAAGAAGACCTCGTGAATATTCATGTCGCCACCGCTGTAAAAGACGGGCATAGAATTCACCAAGATCAACGCCGAGAAATCCCCAAACACTTTTGCGGTACACTTTTCACACAAGCTGCTGCTCTCTCGACCATTCTTTCTCTCTTTCTTCCTGGCATCTCATCTACCCACGCACACCCAAATGTTGAAACACACGGATCTCCAAACCACCTACACACTTTCTCATGTTTTCACGTGGTCTGGCCAACAAATACTTGTCGTATTCTTTTACCCTTCAACAATCTTATCGCCACAATCAGTTAACGTTGTGATGATTCACTATTAGACAATTTTTTGGATGGTAACGACCTCTCCACAACCTTATAAAATATGGGGAAAGACTCAGCAGCATTTTGACAAGTTCACAGAGTGTTCCCTCTCGTGTTCATGAGTCAGTGCTTCGCACCACTTCCTCGGATGGCTTGGAAGCACGTGTTCAGCACCTGCACTTTCAGCTGTCTGTGCCTGGGTTACCACAGCAACTTAAAAGTCTTGATCGTACATGGTAACGACAGATGACCTGATGTAAGCTTGAGAGAACGTCAACAAGACGCTGACAATTCCCTCCTCTACTGATCTCCAGGCGGGGGTGTTCAGCAGACAGCTGGGCCTTTTTGACGCCAGACTAAAGGGCCACAGATGTAGAAATCAATGAAGCAATGGTGAAGTTAACTTTCACTCTGTATTTTTGTTATAGTGAGCATTCACTTCATTTATTACCTTTGTTATTTCTTTATTTTTAATCAATACCTAAGAGGTGAAGACACATTCAGGGGAAACAAGGAAACAAATGGCTAACCTGATATGGCCTCATATTAATAAATAAAAAAAGAGCAGAAACAACTAGTAGATTCATCAGTTTTAATGCTGTGTCATATTCAAGGCCTATAGTTCATCAGCACGTAACCCACAGGCAAATAAAATGTATACCGTATTTTCACCACTATAAGGCGCACTTAAAAGTATAATATTTTCTCCAAAATAGACAGGGCGCCTTGTAATCCAGTGTTCTTCATATATGGATTTTTTTTAAAAAGTGTCATTCATTGAGGGTGCATGCAGAGATTTTCCCAAGTACTACTGTTTTCTCTCACAGGGTGGTGGCACAGTGGATAAGTCATCAGTCTCTCACATCTGTGGTCCTGGGTTTGAATCCAAGTGCATGCAAAGATTTTCCCAATATTATTCAGGTAAAAGAATAAGTTCTACAATAAATGACTAAGTGTGATCTGGGTATGAAAAGAGACAAAACAACAAATACTACAGTTTAATATTGTAGATTGGTGGCACAGTGGATAAATCACCACTCTCACCTCTGTGGTCCTGGGTTCAAATCTAAGTGCATGCAAAGATTTTCCCAATATTATTCAGGTAAATGAATGAGATAAATTTACAAGTACTACTGCTTACTCTCACAGGGTGGTGGCCCAGTGGATAAGTCATCAGTCTCTCACATCTGTGGTCCTGTGTTTGAATCCATGTGCATGCAATAATTTTCCCAATTTTATTCAGGTAAAAGAATAAGTTCTACAATAAATGACTAAGTGTGATCTGGGTATGAAAAGAGACAAAGCAACAAATACTACAGTTTAATATTGTCCAGGGTTCAGTTCTCAGTGCCGGCAAAGATTTTCCAAATATTCAGTTAAGAAGAACAAGTTAAAATGCCTAATTGTTTAAGTGTATAAGTATTCAGTGCTGGATGAAGCATTTTGTCCAAAAAATGATTAAGTGTTTCACCCAATTTCCTTGGATAAAACGTTTCAACACCTATGCCGAAGGCAGTTCGGAATATAACCTTTTACATACACACACACACTGACTAACGCACGTTATTATGAAAACAATTTCTATTTTGTGTTTGTCTATGTTTAATGGGCGTGGCCGAGGTTAGAGTTCAAATAGTCGATGTCATACAGAAAAATGGCGATTGAGACTGCACGGGCGGTCACTGCAGAACTGCTCAGAGCTGACGATTTGGCGAAGAATGGCTGACAAACTTCTCACAAGACGTTGCTGCACATGTTGTATGTCGTCGTTTGGGGATTTCGAAGCCCCGGTTCTCATCTTAAGAGCGATATTTGACGGTAGCATGCTCCGTTAGCGTGATGCAGCCATGACGGCAAAATGTTTGCAAACAAATTGGCTGCATTGCGTTACCGATCGCTCTTTGTTTTAAAACTAATCATTCCTTTGTGTGTTTCAGTCCCTCAACGAGCACCACCGACTACTGGGAAACATCAAGAATGTGGCCGAAACGACCAGAAAGGATCAACTGGTCGACGCCATAACAAAGGGGGTATTTTTTGAATAGTTCCGATTTTCTCCGTTTAATATTTAAACTTCAGCTTTCAGCATTCAAGGATTTGCGCCATTGGCTCGTTTTTCATCATGATACATTCAAATTTTGAATGAAATCACTAACTAACTTTGCGGTTTTTTTAACAGCAAACATCTGTGGATGCGAAAGGAATTAACAGTAATCCCTCGATTATCGCGGTTAATGTGGACCGTGATAAATGGAAAAACCGCAAAGTAGGGTCAACCCAATTGAATTTAATTAAAAAAATACTATAGTGGCAAGTGGGGTAGCTTCTGCTTGAGTTTCAATGTGGCTTTTCACATTTTAAAAGAGTAATATGCCATGTAGTGGCACTAGGCACTTAAATAACTAATATAATTTTAGCCCCTTAACTTTCTTTAAGACCTCAGGGTTAATGTAGAAAAGACATGGCTGCTATAAAGGAAAAATTTAAAGTAGGGTCATCCCTATTGAATTAAATTTAAAAAACATACTATAGTGGCAAGTGAAGAGTAGCTTCTGCTTGAGTATCAATGTGGCTTTTCACATTTTTCTGAATTTAAAAAAAGTAGTCTGCCATGCAGTGGCACTGAGCACTTAAATAAATTATATAATTTTAGCCCCTTAACTTTCTCAAAGACCTCTCGGCTTAACAGTAATCCCTTAATTATCATGGTTAATGTAGACCAGACATGTTGTGATAAAGGAAAAATTTAAAGTAGGTTTATGCATATTGAATTTAATTTTTAAAATACTATAGTGGCAAATAGAGAAGTAGCTTTTCTGAATTTAAATAAATAATCTGCCATGTAGTGGAACCGCTAATATTTGATGGATTAAAACAATCATGTATTTTTACCCCATTAACTTTCTTAAAGACCTCAGGGCTTGGATCTTTTAACTTTTAGTTTTAAATGTGGTTTTGACGAAATATAAGTGAGGCATTTATTCAACCATAGTGCAGGGGTCATTTTTGACTCGTGTATGTATGGTAAAATAACTTTTTTTCTTGGTGTAAGAAGAGAAAAACAAGCATTTTAAGATAATTATTTTTTAAGAATGAATAGATTGACTGAAAAACTTGAGGCAAAAGTATTTAGCCCCAAATGTTTTATTTTTTTTTTCAAAATAAAAGATTTCCCCAATTCTGGTAAAACCTTCCTTGCGAATGTATTTTTAAAAAATGCATAGATTGATTCTGGTGTAACATCCAGCACTGATCTATGCATTTTTTCACTTAACTTTGTATATTGACCTTTTTTTTTTGTTTCCAGAATTCCACCCAAGTCAAGATGGGCTACACAACTCCCCCATTTCAGACATTCTTCCTGATTCTGGTAAAATCTCACTTGCAAGGTCTTGCCTTTTATTTTGAAAAAAAAATGTGTAGATTCATTCTGGTGTAACATCCAGTGCTGATCTATGCATTTTTTTTCAAGATAAAAGGTAAGACCTTGCAAATGAGGTTTTACCTGAATTGGGAGAATTCCACCCAAGTCAGGTAAAACCTCACTTGCAAACATATTTGCAAGGTCTTGCCTTTTATTTTGAAAAATGCAGAGATTGGTGTTGGAGTAATAGCCAACACTGATCTATGCATTTTTCAAAATAAAAGTTCATACTTTGTCCTAAACTTGATGTATTGACCCCTTGTGAAAAGTTAAGTTCTTCCCTTTTATTTTGAAAAATGCATAGATTGGTCTAATGCCAAGCTATGCATTTTTTTCAAAATAAAAGACCTTGTAAATGTTTTTATATTTTCCCAAACATTTGCAAGGTCTTACCTTTTATTTTGAAAAATGCATAGATCTGTGTTGGTGTAATAGCCAGCACTGATCTTTGCATTTTTCAAAATAAAAGTTGTCCTAAACTTGATATATTGACCCTCTCTTGTTTTACAGAATTCCACCATTGAACAGATAGGCTCAGACGGCTTAATTTTTTTTCTCTGCTTCGATGGCCAATGTGAACCTGTCTGACATTTTTCAAAATAAAAGGTAAGCCCTTCTCATTGGTTTTTTAACTAACTTTGTGCCTTAACCCCTTTTTCAATTTTCGAATCTTCTCCACCAGGGGGTGGAGAAGATTCGATTTTTTACGATGCTGGACCAACAACGGGAACCAATCTACAAACTTTTTCAAAATAAAAGCTGGAGCTTTTATTTCCTGGATTTCCTGCTGGTGACAGGAGGAACTACTTCAAGTTTTTCAAAATAAAGGTGAGCCCTTCTCATTGTTTTTTGAACTAACTGTGTACTAACCCCCCTTTTTCAATTTTCGAATCTTCTCCACCAGAGGGTGGAGAAGATTCGATTTTTTACGATGCTGGACCATCGACGGGATCCAATCTACAAACTTTTTCAAAATAAAAGCTGGAGCTTTTATTTCCTGTTTTTCCTGCTGGTGACTGGAGGAATTACTTCATTTTGCTGAAGTTTTTCAAAATAAAAGCTTTTAAATGTATGCATGTGTTTTGTCTTTAATAAAAAATGCAAGTTATCAATTTTAAAATATTTTATTTACAAGTAAACAAAAAAAAAAAAACTTAGGAAAAAAAAAGAACAATAAACACTTAGAAAAAAAAAAGAACAAAAAAAAGACAATAAACACTTAGAAAAAAAAAAAACAATAAACACTTAGAAAAAAAAGAACAAAAAAGAAGACAAACACTTAGAAAAAAAAAAGAACAAAAAAAAGGGCAATAAACACTTAGAATATTTTTCTAAAAAGCTGGAGGAATAAACACTTAGGCAAAAAAATTGAAAAAAAAAGATTGTGAAATAGTAGGAAAAAAAGCTGGGGGAATGAACAATAAAAAAAATTAGAACAAAAAAGCTGGGAATATAAATTGAATATCCAAACATCAGGGGTGCATATATTTTCTTTAAAAGCTGGGGACATATAATAATTTTTCAAAAAGTTGGAGCAATAAACATTTAGAACTTTTTTTTTAAAAAGCTGGAGAAATAATATATTTAGGATTTTATTTTTTTTAATAGCTGAAGAAAAACCAAAAGAAAGAAAGTTTGAGCAGTTAACACTTAGAATATTTTTTTTAAAAAGTTGGAGAAATAATATATTTAGGAAATAATTTTTTTTAAAACCAAGGGGAATTTAACATTTTTTTAATAGCTGAAGGAATAAACCATATTTTAAAAGAAAGTTGGAGTAGTTAACACTTAGAATATTTTTTTTAAAAAGCTAGAGAAATAATATATTTAGGATTTAATTTTTTTTTTTAAACCAAGGGGAGTAAACACTTGGAAGAAAGAATAAACACTAGTCTTGTACTTGGGAAATTGACTTAGGAAAAATCTACTTTAACAAATGAAGTTTGTAATCTTTAATAAGATCCTTGTGGACTTTACCTATATAAGAAGTCCACAACACCAACTGATGTTCAGTGAAACCTCACCATAAAGATCAGATATCACATCATGGAGTTCCACAAGATTATAATATTTAAAGCTTTTATTTAGTTTGGATGAAGACTTGGATACTTTGCAATAAACAAATACGTTAACCTTTGAGAAGCCTGCCAGTCATCTCTGAAGTGCAGACAAGTCACAAGTGACATGGACCTGGACCTGATGTGTACAAAGAAGAAAACAAAACTTAATATAGAGAATTAAGATTCACCAAAAAGGCTTAATGTTTTCTTTTGAATTAATTTTACCTTGATCTGGCCCAATCTCCTCTCCTTTAACCTCGAGGGCGTGTGTTCTGGACACTCTGGAAGAGTTGCATCCGGATGCTAAAAAGAGAGAACTTGATTTAAGCAAACTAGTTGGGAGTTGCAAAACTATTATTGCAAAATGGAGAAATCTTACAACAAACTTAATATACAATCAAGATAATGAATGAAAATAAGTTAGTGACTGCTACGTGCTATTCTTTTCCATTTTCAGACAAGGCGATTAAATATACACAGTAGTGTTAACAGTTAGGAGAAAGTTGACAACTATTTTTTTATCAATACATTTTTAGTGTGAAATCAGAACAATTACAAATTGGAAATGGGTGTTTAGAACTTGTGGTGAAATCTATCTTTACATCCAACATTAGTTGTACCACTGGATGTAATTTAGGAGAGAGCATCTACCCATCATACTAACTATACTAATGTTGATAAAGCTGACAAAAAAACTCAGTAATATACGATCAAGCTAATAAATGAAAATAATTTAGTGCGCAGTGTTGTGCTTTTCTTTTCCCTTTATCAGAGAAAGGTGATTAAGTATACACAGTAGCAATAACAGCTAGAAGAAAGTAGACGCAACTATTTTTGCATCAATAATGTTTAGAGTGAAATCAGAACAATTAAAATTTGTGGCGTTTAGTACAGATAAGGCGATTAAATATACACAGTAGCGATAACAGTTATAAGACAGTTGACATAAGTATTTTGCATCAATAATTTTAAGTGTGAAATCTGTTTACATACAACACAAGTCGTGCCACTGGATGTCATCTAACCATCAAACTAACTATACTTACGTTGACATCTCGACTTTGTTTGATTAGATTAAAAGTATTTCTACACGACGGAATAATGGACAGAAAACGGACAATACGATTAAAGCCAAATGAAAAGTGTCGTCGTGTCACTAATGCTAAAATAGCTAGTCAGATGCGGCACACATCTGGAGAGGAAAAGGACCTCAAACTTCAATTGTCGACGGTGTGTTGAAGCTGGCATTAAAGTAACAGATTAACCGGAGTTTTGGGCTCAATCGATTACTAATAAATCTCACGATGGCGTGATAAAATGCCCGTAAAACGCAAGAAAACTTACCTCGTTCGGATGCATGTGTCTCGACCGCCGGAAGAGAAATGGCTTCCTGAAAGAATGAGGTACCGCGCATGTGCCAAATTTAAACACCTGGTTGCCTACGCACAATAGCTGTTCTTTTTTGTTGCAGCCAACAACTACTGCCCTCCTGTGGCGTGGCGTAATTTTGCAATTACCACGCTCATACAGTAAAGTGAGGATCTTGCTGCTCATCTATGGAATTCCCCTATACATCAATAAAAATACCAATAAAAAATACTTACATCTAAAACTCCCTGATAACCAAAGCTTTATCAGGATGATAAAATCCATTTTTCCTATGCAGGAAAGAAAAACAAGTTATCTGGTGGTGGTTTAGATATAATTTATTAAAAAAGAAACCCAACAATAACTCTGTGTTCTTTTTATTTTACAATGTCTCCTCATTGCTTTAATAATAACAATAATAACTTCCTTAGGAGTGCTGGTCACATATCTGTACAATATGATTCTATTTCTTTTCTCTTTAATCTGTACAATTTTGTGAAGTCATTTAAAAAGGCAGTCAGCAATTAAAGAAGCTGCTTCTTCTCTTGCTATTTTTTTCCTCTTAAATAGTTGCTCTAATAAAATATATTTCCCTCCCCACCCCAAGCTTTTCCCCAGGAAAAGGGATCAGGAACAGCAGGGTATTGGGCAAATATTCTCTACCGAAACCTCTCAAAATGAATGAAGCCCAACACCCTACCGACCTTTTTTTAAAATTCTTCTTCCCTATCCCACCCGGGCAATTTGGCACCGCGCACATAAACAAGACTCACGAGATAAACAACAAGCAAAGCTTTTTGTGAAGCCGATATGATGCATACTAATGAGAGAGAAAAAGTGTCACCTCAAAAAGAAGAAAAGGACCTTGGACATGTCCCCCCCTCTTTTTCCTCCTAACTGCAGCACCATGGGAAGTCTCGAGTTGGTGTAGTGGGTTGCCCACTCGCCTTGGCATAGAGAGAACATGAGTGCACTCCCCAGTGTCAGCGGTCGAGGGTCGGCCTTCGAGAACGCGACATAAAGTAGCCCCTTCCAACTGCCTTTGGCAATTCGGAATATAACCTTTCACTGAAAAGTATGACTAAGTGTTTAATATAAATTAAAAAGTTTTTTTTTTTCCTTCTTGTTCCATTTGTCAGACTACTTGGTCCAGTGATCAGCCAAAGAGCAACAGCGGGAATCAAACCCAGGTCTCCTAGACAGGAGTCCTGTGTTCTAACCTCTGCGCCAACCAAGTGACTAAACTTTTCTTTGTAATCATTTCAGTGTCTTGAGAAGAAGTCCACAGAAACAACTAAGTGAAAAAGTGTCACAACCGGGAATAGAACCCAGGTCCCCCACATGGGAGTCCTGTGTTCTAACTGCTACGCCAACAACAAGACATAAAGTGACAACAAGAAAGGTAGAAAACCAATATGCAACATTCAAGCAAATAAGTTATATAGTTTCCTGTAGGGATATTAAATTTTGTTTCAAGTAAAATGTTTACTTTGGCTCAATAGAGATTGGGGAAAAAAAACAACTGCTGGACAACATATTGATTGCGGTAGCACGCTACTGAGGAAAAAGCTATTTGAAATGATGAATTACTTGTTGATGATTGCATGGTCAAGCTCAAATGTTTTACTGGAAGAGAAAAATGAGAAGACTAATAGAATGCAAAATTACATGCTGTGCACATACTGACATGAGCCAATGAATTCTAGCAAAATAAAAGTAATACAAAACAGAAAAAGGACGGACAAAAAGATATACTGTACATTCAAATCCAAGTGAAACATCTATTAAAATAAAGAGGTATTAAAGACAAAAATCAACAGCAGATTGTGCAGTCAATTTGAGGATTTGTTTTTCAAAACATTAAATATGTTTGAAGATTAGAGATGCTAGATATGTGCACATTTTTTTAAACCCCACATTTATGTCCTCCATTATTTAAGGAAAGATTACACTAAAATTTGCTGGGTACATTCAGTATTACACGTATGTCCCGCATCGATTCTTTTTCATCACTGGCTTCAGCCTGAAATAGCAAAAGCGCTTGTTTTCAGAGTCACTGTAATGGACAGTAACCAAAAGACTTACAAGGTATGACATAACTTTATATATCGTCTCAAAAGTAAGCAAAATGTCACTAAAAAGCATACGCGGTCATGTTCACGTTTGTGAATGACTCAACATTGTTGTGACCCATCAAAGGAAAGTGTCAAGTGAAAGTACCCTGGGGGAGAATTACTCTCCATCTTTAGACATGCCTCATTTCCAATATTGCATGCATCCATTCCTCTACTTCTTACTTGTACTCCATACCCTTATGCCATCCAGGAAAAAAAAGTACAGTGTACAAGTGGGAGTCAAAATGCATCAGATTTTCCACTATGTTACCTAAGAAAATATTTAATAAAAAAGGGTTTTAAAATTACTTGCGCTTTCATAAATTACCCTTTTACGCAAAAATTTTAAAAAGAATATTTTAAAATATTTTTTTTTGTGTTGTGAAAGTTAATCTAAAACGTTTTTAGCACATCAGCTCCATGGTTCTCAAATCTAGGGTTCAATTCCAAGTCTGGGACTTTCTTTGGGGAGTTTGCCTGTTCTTCCCATGGCTCACATGGGTTTTCTATGGGTACTTTGGTTTCCTCACACAGCCCAAAAACATGCATGCTGGGATTGGTTCCAGCACCCCCCCCCTCCCACAACCCTTGTGAGGATAAGCAGTTTGAAAAATGACTGAATGAATATAGATAATTTTATGTATGGTGCAAGTGAGTAACCACAGACATATAGGAGGGAAAAGACTGATGATGAACTAGTTAAGAACAGTGAATATTCATCATCCCTATATGATAGTTTAAAAATAAAACACAAGAATAGTGAATTCCTCTGTGTATAGATTATATTAAAAGACAAAACACAAGATTTTCCAAATACCTGTGTGTGATGTTCTCTATCAGGATTCTGTCAACATGGCTCAGCTAATTAGGACTGTAGCCAAATGGCTGGGTGAGCTTTTCGTTCACACTCCACTGATTGTCTGCAGTAAACAAGGCAGGCAACAAAAAATAAAAGTACATGCACTCAATTAAAAATATAGTGTTTGTAGCTGTGTTTTGTACGACAGCAACTACACTCAACATTTTACTTTAAGTTATGTATATGTTCTAGTGTATGTAGATCTTACCTCATGGAAGTCAGTTAAAAATTCAAGTTTTTGGAACTAGTCATAACATTATAACACTGCTGTATATCAAGACCTGAGAGGGAGTATCAAAACATTATACTGATGTTCTAGTACAGCCAGTTGAGTCATCGAAAAAAATATTTCTGGTTTGTGACTTTTTAATTAGAGCATGAATGTCCCATAGATATGCATCCATCACACTCTAATTATTAGAGGACCATGCAAATGTTAAGCATTTTTGGTAATTCATTGCATTAGATGGGCCTGCTATTGTATAGATTAATTACACAGTGAAATATTTAAAGCCTATATTTTTAGTGATTCTGATGATTATAGCTTACAGATCCATTCATTAACTGTGCCACGTGTCCTCTTCATTGGTCACAAAACTATTGGAGCATATCCCAATTGACTATATAGGCAGAACGCAGAGTACACTGATCTGGTGCAAGCCAATCACAGGCCAGCAGATAAGCGGCTTATACTCGAGTGCGATTCCCAAAAAATATGGTATATCCTAATTACTGTGCCCTTTCTCAGCTGCCTTTCCTCCACCCACTAGAAACATTTCCTAACAGAAGTTTATATCACAATCAGATTGGGTAGCTGATTTTTACAATTTGCTACCATGCTATCCAAAGGCTTTCTATTCTATTGTTGCCGTGCGACCGTTTTGTCCATCTGTCACCATGTGCAAGCTGACGCAGCATCAGCACCAGGAAGCTAGGCATGGTGATTAGTTGTGTATGTTGCTGAAAAAAAGTGGGTGTTTCCTTATGTCTTGTTTTGGATGGATGAAAGAGAGCTAAATTTGTCCTAGAACAATTTATTGGGGATGGCTCGGTTATAGGAAAATGATATATGCATTCAAATGATGAAAGGAGTCAATGCTGTAATGTTTGACCTAGTGAACTGAAAAAAAAATGATGTACTTTCACCTCTTAATTGAATTCTTATGTTTTTCTCGTTCAGACTTGGCGATAAGCCACACTTATACAGGTAGAACATGTTGACATAAAGTACTCTTAGTGTATAGACATATGTATGTTCCTGTTGTAATATATATGACTAAACTCAATATTTATCTCGCATAACTTATGAATATGGGTTTTCAAACATAGCGCTACTGCCACTTTTGGGAACTGTAAATTATAAAACAGCAAGATTATGATTTAGCAAACTACATTTGTTCAATCACTGGGGTTTTGGGGAGAATGTCTTGTCATTTGTGGGGGATTCTAACTCAAAAAAACATCATTTTGGGAATCCGAATCAGTACAGTTGAAGCTGCAGGCAGTGTTTACAAGCTTATATTTAGCCATGGCACTGTGAGTATTGCAAATTCAACATGACAAACACAAACGTAAGTCATCCAGAGTTGCCATCACAAAGCTATTGATTTTAGGTCATACTTTATAATGTTGTGTTAAAAGCAATTAATAAATTGTACATTTATAGCCTGTCTAATCTCACTAATGGAGACTTCACTCCACAACTGTCAGACGCAGCTGACTAGTTGCGACTCTGGTGACCAAAATATTTCTTAAGCTGTCACTAAGGCAATGTCTTGTGGAGACCAACCCATCAGGAAGTTGCTAAGAAAAATAGTCATATCCTGAATACACTGAATATAGAACCTATGCATAGACAAAGGGATTTCATTATCGTGAAAAGTGACCAGTATTGAGCTATGGCAGAAAAATCTCACCAAAGAAATACTCATTTACAGACTCAGCATGAAATCTAGGTCAGTTTAACTGAATCATAACACAAAATAAAACACAACTCAACAACTATACACACATAAAAAGCCAAAGCCAAAACTGTTGTGTCAATATGTAACCAACATACATTTATGCAGGCAAAATTAAGTGCAATATAAACATTTACCACAGCACCCCAGACAATCCTTTCACCATAGCAGTCAGATTAGAAAATCACTTGTCTAGAGCCACGTGGTCACATATAGACATTTCTTTCATCTTTTGTGCTATTTCCCCTCATCCTTTTTGATGTTAACTTACAGACGCATGCATTTGCCGTTCTCTTACACAATCAGCATCAAAGGTACACACCCACGCATGCACAGGCCTGCAGCGCAGCACATTTCATGCATGCACCGAGAGAAACAACATATACGGGGTTTCCCTTGAAAATTCATGAAAAAAAGACACAGACGTGCAACTATAGATATATACCGCACACATATGAATAGAAATATAAGTAATTCAGCAGTCTGGGACACTTTCACGGTCTAATTAACACCACTGTTGCAGTAAACATCCCTATGACCATCAAGTTCCAGTTCATTAAGAATGAATAACGGTCATAGCTGGGCTTTCAGCATTCATCATGAACTAATTCGTCACAAGATGAAACCTCCCAGAACCATCAGGAATGTTCTAAGCTGATAGCATCAAACAAGAAAAGCCTTTCTCTATAGCAATGTTTGTTGGGGTGGGCACATTTTAGAGAGGTTTTCATGTCTGGACCACGTGCAAATGCAAGCGCATTTGCACATTGGCAACAAGCAGACTGAAGGAATGCTCTGGAGAGATGCTGCAGAGCGTATTAGAGGCAGGCAGTTTTGTTGCATGCTGTTTTTTGATAGCTTGATGGGGATTTTCCTTTCTCTTTTTTTCTCATACAGCAGCAGATGCAGACAAGGCCAGCAAGCTGTGATCAAGCTGTGCCTGCGTCCCTCTCTCTCACACGCGCTCTCATCAGCTGGAAGGCTTCAACAGCAGGGTGCCCCAGATTCAAAGACCACCTCCCTCCTCCCATCCTTTGGCAAATACCTGAAGCCACTTCAATGTGGACCCTTACTGACATCTAGTGGATTAATACGGCAATTCAAATCGCAAAGCAGTTATTTGTGATGAACATGGGATGCAATCTAAATACTTGTGCGAGGGTTCAAGCGCTCAAAAACACGCGATCAAATGTCATTTGGGAGTATCCAAGCCAGCTTTTGGAAGTAAACATGCATGCACAGGCAAGTCAGCAGAAATTGATTGAAATACCACAATTAAAAATACCAATTCTTGGAAGTAAACATGCAAGCAAACGCAAGGCAGTAGAAATTTATCAGTGTCGAACAGTAGTAGCTTCTCACTCTGGTAAATACAATTTATTATGGCTATTAGAAAAACATTCATTTATTCCCACAGACATTGGTGGGGAAAGAACATCAATATTATCTTGCAAAACTACAGAAAAAGCCTAATTTTGTAAGATGTGTTACCTCCCAATGCTGGCAAGCATTTTGTCCAAAAAATGATTAAGTGCTTCACCCAATTTCCTTGGATAAAACGTTTCAACACCTATGCCGAAGGCAGTTCGGAATATAACCTTTTACATACACACTCACTGACTAATGCACGTTATTATGAAAACAATTTCTATTTTGTGTTTGTCTATGTTTAATGGGCGTGGCCGAGGTTAGGGTTCAAATAGTCGATGTCATACGGCAAACTGGCGATTGAGACTGCACGGGCGTGCACTGCAGAGCTGCTCAGAGCTGACAATTTGACGAAGAATGGCTGACAAACTTCTCACAAGACGTTGCTGCACATGTTGTATGTCGTCGTTTGGGGATTTCGAAGCCCCAGTTCTCATCTTAAGAGTGATCGTTGACGGTAGCATGCTCCGTTAGCGTGATGCAGCCATGACGGCAAATTGTTTGCAAACAAATTGGCTGCATTGCGTTACCGATCGCTCTTTGTTTTAAAACTAATCATTCCTTTGTGTGTTTCAGTCCCTCAACGAGCACCACCGACTACTGGGAAACATCAAGAATGTGCCCGAAACGACCAGAAAGGATCAACTGGTCGACGCCATAACAAAGGGGGTGTTTTTTGAATAGTTCCGATTTTCTCCGTTTAATATTTAAACTTCAGCTTTCAGCATTCAAGGATTTGCGCCATTGGCTCGTTTTTCATCATGATACATTCAAATTTTGAATGAAATCACTAACTAACTTTGCGTTTTTTTAACAGCAAACATCTGTGGATGCGAAAGGAATTAACAGTAATCCCTCGATTATCGCGGTCAATGTGGACCGTGATAAATGGAAAAACTGCAAAGTAGGGTCAACCCAATTGAATTTAATTAAAAAAATACTATAGTGGCAAGTGGGGTAGCTTCTGCTTGAGTTTCAATGTGGCTTTTCACATTTTAAAAAAGTAATATGCCATGTAGTGGCACTAGGCACTTAAATAACTAATATAATTTTAGCCCCTTAACTTTCTTTAAGACCTCAGGGTTAATGTAGAAAAGACACGGCTGCTATAAAGGAAAAATTTAAAGTAGGGTCATCCCTATTGAATTAAATTTAAAAAACATACTATAGTGGCAAGTGAAGAGTAGCTTCTGCTTGAGTATCAATGTGGCTTTTCACATTTTTCTGAATTTAAAAAAGTAGTCTGCCATGCAGTGGCACTGAGCACTTAAATAAATTATATAATTTTAGCCCCTTAACTTTCTCAAAGACCTCTCGGCTAAACAGTAATCCCTTAATTATCATGGTTAATGTAGACCAGACATGTTGTGATAAAGGAAAAATTTAAAGTAGGTTTATGCATATTGAATTTAATTTTTAAAATACTATAGTGGCAAATAGAGAAGTAGCTTTTCACATTTTTCTGAATTTAAATAAATAATCTGCCATGTAGTGGAACCGCTAATATTTGATGGATTAAAACAATCATGTATTTTTACCCCATTAACTTTCTTAAAGACCTCAGGGCTTGGATCTTTTAACTTTTAGTTTTAAATGTGGTTTTGACGAAATATAAGTGAGGCATTTATTCAACCATAGTGCAGGGGTCATTTTTGACCCGTGTATGTATGGTAAAATAACTTTTTTTCTTGGTGTAAGAAGAGAAAAACAAGCATTTTAAGATAATTATTTTTTAAGAATGAATAGATTTGAAATGATTGCCTGAAAAACTTGAGGCAAAAGTATTTAGCCCCAAATGTTTTATTTTTTTTTTCAAAATAAAACATTTCCCCAATTCTGGTAAAACCTTCCTTGCGAATGTATTTTTAAAAAATGCATAGATTGATTCTGGTGTAACATCCAGCACTGATCTATGCATTTTTTCACTTAACTTTGTATATTGACCCTTTTTGTTTGTTTCCAGTATTCCACCCAAGTCAAGATGGGCTACACAACTCCCCCATTTCAGACATTCTTCCTGATTCTGGTAAAATCTCACTTGCAAGGTCTTGCCTTTTATTTTGAAAAAAATGTGTAGATTAATTCTGGTGTAACGTCCAGTGCTGATCTATGCATTTTTTTTCAAGATAAAAGGTAAGACCTTGCAAATGAGGTTTTACCTGAATTGGGAGAATTCCATCCAAGTCAGGTAAAACCTCACTTGCAAGGTCTTGCCTTTTATTTTGAAAAATGCAGAGATTGGTGTTGGTGTAATAGCCAGCACTGATCTATGCATTTTTCAAAATAAAAGTTCATACTTTGTCCTAAACTTGATGTATTGACCCCTTGTTTCCAGACAAAACCTTGTGAAAAGTTAAGTTCTTCCCTTTTATTTTGAAAAATGCATAGATTGGTCTAGTGCCAAGCTATGCATTTTTTCAAAATAAAAGACCTTGCAAATGTTTTTATATTTTCCCAAACATTTGCAAGGTCTTACCTTTTATTTTGAAAAATGCATAGATCGGTGTTGGTGTAATAGCCAGCACTGATCTATGCATTTTTCAAAATAAAAGTTGTCCTAAACTTGATATATTGACCCTCTCTTGTTTTACAGAATTCCACCATTGAACAGATAGGCTCAGATGCCTTAATTTTTTTCCTCTGCTTCGATGGTCAATGTGAACCTGTCTGACATTTTTCAAAATAAAAGGTAAGCCCTTCTCATTGGTTTTTGAACTAACTGTGTACTAACCCCCTTTTTCAATTTTCGAATCTTCTCCACCAGAGGGTGGAGAAGATTCGATTTTTTACGATGCTGGACCAACAACGGGAACCAATCTACAAACTTTTTCAAAATAAAAGCTGGAGCTTTTATTTCCTGGATTTCCTGCTGGTGACAGGAGGAACTACTTCAAGTTTTTCAAAATAAAGGTGAGCCCTTCTCATTGTTTTTTGAACTAACTGTGTACTAACCCCCCTTTTTCAATTTTCGAATCTTCTCCACCAGAGGGTGGAGAAGATTCGATTTTTTACGATGCTGGACCATCGACGGGAACCAATCTACAAACTTTTTCAAAATAAAAGCTGGAGCTTTTATTTCCTGTTTTTCCTGCTGGTGACTGGAGGAATTACTTCATTTTGCTGAAGTTTTTCAAAATAAAAGCTTTTAAATGTATGCATGTGTTTTGTCTTTAATAAAAAATGCAAGTCATAATCAATTTTAAAATATTTTATTTACAAGTAAACATAAAAAAAAACACTTAGGAAAAAAAAGAACAATAAACACTTAGAAAAAAAGAACAAAAAAAAGACAATAAACACTTAAAAAAAAAAATAAACACTTAGAAAAAAAAGAAAATAAACACTTAGAAAAAAAAAAGAACAAAAAAGGGCAATAAACACTTAGTAAAAAAAAAATGAAAAAGGAGGGGATAAACACTTAGTAAAAAAATTAAACAAAAAAATGGGGAATAAACACTTAGAATATTTTTTAAAAAAAAGCTGGGGGAATAAACACTTAGGCAAAAAAAGATGGTGAAATATATGCAGGAAAAAAGGCTGGGGGAATGAACAATAAAAATTAGAACAAAAAGGCTGGGAATATAAATTGAATATCCAAACTCCAGGGGTGCATATATTTTCTTTAAAAGATGGGGGCATAAATAATATTTTTTTAAAAAGTTGGAGCAATAAACATTTAGAACTTTTTTTTAAAAAGCTGGAGAAATAATATATTTAGGATTTTATTTTTTTTAATAGCTGAAGAAAAACCAAAAGAAAGAAAGTTTGAGCAGTTAACACTTAGAATATTTTTTTAAAAAGTTGGAGAAATAATATATTTAGGAATTAATTTTTTTAAAACCAAGGGGAATTTAACATTTTTTAATAGCTGAAGGAATAAACCATATTTTAAAAGAAAGTTGGAGTAGTTAACACTTAGAATATTTTTTTAAAAAGCTAGAGAAATAATATATTTAGGATTTAATTTTTTTTTTAAAACCAAGGGGAGTAAACACTTGGAAGAAAGAACAAAAACTAGTCTCGTACTTGGGAAATTGACTTAAGAAAAATCTACTTTAACAAATGAACTTTCTAATCTTTAATAATACCCTTGTGGACTTTACCTATATAAGAGGTCACAACACCAACTTTGTTCAGTGAAACCTCACCATAAAGATCAGATATCACATCATGGAGTTCCACAAGATTATAATATTTAAAGCTTTTATTTAGTTTGGATGAAGACTTGGATACTTTGCAATAAACAAATACGTTAACCTTTGAGAAGCCTGCCAGTCATCTCTGAAGTGCAGACAAGTCACAAGTGACATGGACCTGGACCTGATGTGTACAAAGAAGAAAACAAAACTTAATATAGAGAATTAAGATTCACCAAAAAGGCTTAATGTTTTCTTTTGAATTAATTTTACCTTGATCTGGCCCAATCTCCTCTCCTTTAACCTCGAGGGCGTGTGTTCTGGACACTCTGGAAGAGCTGCATCCGGATGCTAAAAAGAGAGAACTTGATTTAAGCAAACTAGTTGGGAGTTGCAAAACCATTATTGCAAAATGGAGAAATCTTACAACAAACTTAATAATATAAAATCAAGATAATGAATGAAAATAAGTTAGTGACTGCTACGTGCTATTCTTTTCCATTTTCAGAAAGGGCGATTAAATATACACAGTAGCAATAACAGTTAGAAGAAAGTTGACAACTATTTTTTTATCAATAATTTTAGTGTGAAATCAGAACAATTACAAATTGGAAATGGGTGTTTAGAACTTGTGGTGAAATCTATCTTTACATCCAACATTAGTTGTACCACTGGATGTAATTTAGGAGAGAGCATCTACCCATCATACTAACTATACTAATGTTGATAAAGCTGACAAAAAAAATCAGTAATATACGATCAAGCTAATGAAAATAATTTAGTGCGCAGTGTTGTGCTTTTCTTTTCCCTTTATCAGACAAGGTGATTAAATATACTCAGTAGCAATAACAGTTAGAAGAAAGTAGACGCAACTATTTTTGCATCAATAATGTTTAGAGTGAAATCAGAACAATTAAAATTTGTGGCGTTTAGTACAGATAAGGCGATTAAATATACACAGTAGTGATAACAGTTATAAGACAGTTGACAAGTATTTTGCATCAATAATTTTAAGTGTGAAATCTGTTTACATACAACACAAGTCGTGCCACTGGATGTCATCTAACCATCAAACTAACTATACTTACGTTGACATCTCGACTTTGTTTGATTAGATTAAAAGTATTTCTACACGACGGAATAATGGACAGAAAACGGACAATACGATTAAAGCCAAATGAAAAGTGTCGTCGTGTCACTAATGCTAAAATAGCTAGTCAGATGCGGCACACATCTGGAGAGGAAAAGGATCTCAAACTTCAATTGTCGACGGTGTGTTGAAGCTGGCATTAAAGTAACAGATTAACCGGCGTTTTTGGGCTCAATCGATTACTAATAAATCTCACGATGGCGTGATAAAACGCACTTATGCCCGTAAAACGCAAGAAAACTTACCTCGTTCGAATGCATGTGTCTCGACCGCCGGAAGAGAAATGGCTTCCTGAAAGAATGAGGTACCGCGCATGTGCCAAATTTAAACACCTGGTTGCCTACGCACAATAGCTGTTCTTTTTTGTTGCAGCCAACAACTACTGCCCTCCTGTGGCGTGGCGTAATTTTGCAATTACCACGCTCATACAGTAAAGTGAGGATCTTGCTGCTCATCTATGGAATTCCCCTATACATCAATAAAAATACCAATAAAAAATACTTACATCTAAAACTCCCTGATAACCAAAGCTTTATCAGGATGATAAAATCCATTTTTCCTATGCAGGAAAGAAAAACAAGTTATCTGGTGGTGGTTTAGATATAATTTATTAAAAAAGAAACCCAACAATAACTCTGTGTTCTTTTTATTTTACAATGTCTCCTCATTGCTTTAATAATAACAATAATAACTTCCTTAGGAGTGCTGGTCACATATCTGTACAATATGATTCTATTTCTTTTCTCTTTAATCTGTACAATTTTGTGAAGTCATTTAAAAAGGCAGTCAGCAATTAAAGAAGCTGCTTCTTCTCTTGCTATTTTTTTCCTCTTAAATAGTTGCTCTAATAAAATATATTTCCCTCCCCACCCCAAGCTTTTCCCCAGGAAAAGGGATCAGGAACAGCAGGGTATTGGGCAAATATTCTCTACCGAAACCTCTCAAAATGAATGAAGCCCAACACCCTACCGACCTTTTTTTAAAATTCTTCTTCCCTATCCCACCCGGGCAATTTGGCACCGCGCACATAAACAAGACTCACGAGATAAACAACAAGCAAAGCTTTTTGTGAAGCCGATATGATGCATACTAATGAGAGAGAAAAAGTGTCACCTCAAAAAGAAGAAAAGGACCTTGGACATGTCCCCCCCCCCCCCCCCTCTTTTTCCTCCTAACTGCAGCACCATGGGAAATCTCGAGTTGGTGTAGTGGGTTGCACACTTGCCTTGGCATAGAGAGAGCGTGAGTTCACTTCCCAGTGTCAACGGTCAACGAATAAACAAGCGGTCGAGGGTCGGCCGTAGGCCGACCCGAGAACGGGACATAAAGTAGCCCCTTCCAATTGTCTTCCGAACTGTCGAAGGCAGTTTCGGAATGTAACCTTTTACTGAAAAGTATGACTAAGTGTTTAATCTAAATTAAAAAGCTTTTTTTTCCCTTCTTGTTCCATTTGTCAGACTACTTGGTCCAGTGATCAGCCAAAGAGCGCCAGCGGGAATTGAACCCAGGTCTCCTAGACGGGAGTCCTGTGATCTAACCTCTGCGCCAACCAAGTGACCTGCCTTTCCTCCACCCACTAGAAACATCTCCTAACAGAAGCCAGCTTTTGGAAGTAAACATGCATGCACAGGCAAGTCAGCAGAAATTAATTGAAATACCACAATTAAAAATACCAATTCTTGGAAGTAAACATGCAAGCAAACGCAAGGCAGCAGAAATTAATTGAAATACCACAATTAAAAATACCAGTGTTGACTGTGCAATATGGAAATATGTCATGCATTAACTTTTTGAAGTACTTATACATTACAACTGCTTACTGTAATGGCAAAACGTGTGCACATTTATCAAAACCTGGAAGGGTAAAAGTAAAAAAATGAGTATATCATGCAGAAACTGCTCTCAGCCACAAGTCGTCCCAAAATTCAAGCCCCAGAAAACCTATTTAAAAAAATACTGCAAGCTACATTATTGTTGAATAAGTTGTCTAATTTTTGTACTCTTGGTGCTCCACAGGCCGTATCTATACTGCTCACAGCCACTTGGGGGCGTGTTTGTCCTATAAATGACTGATTTTTCGGCTTCTGAGATAAAAATCCATGACTAATTGTACTCAAATTCTTCTAGAAGAAAATCAAAATCTACTTTTGTGACATTTTAATCAATACAGAGGAGATTTTTATACAAGCAACGAAACATTTGACTGACAGATACTTTTTTTTTCTGATATAGGGTGATATATTCAATAGTCTCAGCCTATAAATCCCAATTAAATTCCTTAAGTGCTTAATTCTCCACATTAAGATTTTTTATGGCTTTATAGCATGGCAGGTACTGACCAACTAACTTTAATAATTTCTGTAAACAGTAAACAGCGAGGTGTCATAAGAAGGTTGCTGACAAAGAGTCAGATACGATAGCAACGAAACATTTAATCAGCTGCAAAACCATTGGATTACAGCACATTTTTATAACTACGATATAGAAAATCAATGCACAAAATAATCCACAATTCATAAAATATATAAACTAAAAAAGAAGGAAATGAATAGTTATACTTTGACGTATCTTTACCGGTTCGTTTGCTCCATTTGTGTTGCGAATACGATTAAAAACTGTAGTTAATACTAATGAGCCGTAATTGCAATGAATTGAAATAAAAATACATAAAACAATAAATACAAATTTGGAAGGGAAAAAACAGCTCAATGAATTTTGGGTAAACAACAATCATTATCTTTTTGTTGGTTTAGATATCTATCTTTGAAATAATTGTCTTTTTTTTATGTAGTCTAACCAGGACTTCGATTTTTAAACATAGTCACTCTCAGGCACAGTGTGGTAAACTCACAACAAAACTTTTTCTATTTACAGGGAACTGCCTGAAACCTGACTCTTACCATTTGCTGTGCTCAGTGTCATAAATCAGTGCTGCAAAAGCAAAATAAAGTCATAGATGAAACACATGCCTAACAATGCATGTTTAAGTTCATCACACTGCTTCTATCTTGACCAGTTTGTGTCCACAAACTCAGACATGCGAGCTTCATACAGATAGTACAAGCTTGAGTGCCATCATAGAGGGAGCATACACTTATTTGTGTTTACATAATACAGTCCTCTATGAGTACCACCACAGTCCACAATAAGGCTTGCTGTTTAGTAGTGGATATTGGTGTATATATATATTTTTAAAGCCAAGTCTTGTCTAACAAAGGCACGCAACTGAGCTCAAAGCATCAGTTCAAAACTGCTGCACTTCAGCTTCCTACGATTTTAGCAGTGTGTTACATTGATACCTTTTTTTGTAGAACTATTTGACTTTGTCCTTTCGAAATAGGCCTACATTTTCAGAGCTAATTGTATTTTTTAAATCTTTTTTAGATTTGTCTTGTTCAGGACAAATAAACTGACGAAGCGACATGAGGCATGATTGTATTGTATTCGAAGGACGTATGCTATAGCTTTAAAAAGGACCCATGTGGAAATTTCTGGACGGTTTTCTGCTGTTGTGATTTCATGAGTGTTTGATAGTGTATTTGCCTTTCTGCAGTTGGGAGATGTAGAGTTTGGACTTGGTTCCATCCAGACGTTTGAACCACACCTCATCATGGTTGATGGTAGTGATGATGGCACTGAGTGGAAGATACAATATAGCATTAGAGAAATACCATTTGATTGCTGCTGATATTTAGAGAGCTTTTTGTAGTTATGTTCTGTTATGAATATATCACGAATTACTTTCTTTTGAGGAATGACAGGACTGGCAAGGCCTGAAATCCTTGATAGATGTGGTGAAATGATACAACAGTGTGTGTAGTATGATCAAAATAAAAGACATGTGTGCTGAAATTACACAATTCTCATTCTGGACAAAACACTTGGTGGTGACAGGACAAGCTGTGACTGTTTCTAACACCCTCAGATGGGGTGCAGATGATATAAACACACATTAGTAGAAGAAAAGGCAGGAATCTTTCACTAGTGGGCATCATGATCAAAGTTAATGTAATGGAGTGACCAATATCCTTAATCCGATTAAGCCCTTGCAGGGTGTCAAAAAATATTTCTGAAGCCAAATCAAGAAATGGAAATAAATTGTGGAACATAAGGGATTTTGGAGTGGTATAACAGCCGGATGGTTGACTCCATGCCACTCTGGCTGTTATTTGAAAAGAATGTTGTTATGCAACAAAATATTAAGTTTAGTAATACAAAGGATTGGTGAGGCCTAGAAACAAATACTTTGTAAATAGTTTTGAATTTGTAAAGTCAAAATGAGACAGCTATTTTTTTAACACACCCCTTTCAACAAATTTCCCAATTGCACAGCCTTAAGAGTGTGTATATCATAAATGATGAGTCTTGTTGATTTTCTGAGAATCTACTGCAGCTACTGGTAAACGTGTTTGTGGTGTAGCTATAAAAACAACAAACTGATATGTGGATTAATCTGGTTAGTGAAATTTGACTGTTATTATATTCACAGTATTTTGCCCTAATTTGGCTATGGCCCCTTTTCGGTGCTGGGACGTTTGGTCGCCGATCTATTGGTCGCCGATCTATTGGTCGCCGGTCTTTTGGTCCCTTTTGGTCGCCAGTCAAATATTGACAGAGAATTTACTGCTGAAACCAGCTCTCAAAATTATATTCATCATTTATATCTAAGAGAGAGTTTAATATCTAAGTATTGTTTAATATCTAAGTACTGTTTAATATCTAAGTACTGTTTAATATCCAAGTACTGTTTAATATCTAAGTACTGTTTAATATCTAAGTACTGTTTAATATCTAAGTACTGATTAATATCTAAGTACTGTTTAATATCTAAGTACTGTTTAATATCTAAGTACTGTTTAATATCTAACTACTGTTTAATATCTAACTACTGTTTAATATCTAAGTACTGTTTAATATCTAAGTACATTTGACCGGCGACCAAAAGACGAGCGACAAAACGTCCAGTCACGCCCCTTTTCAGACAAAGAAAGAATGAATCATTTTACACACAAACCTTGTGGGGAATTCATCTTTGCGGTTGATACAAATGGTCTGGCCCCTGCAGTACCACTGGTTGTCATAGAAAAGTTTTCCATCTTCAGAATGTGCTACATGGTGGTGTCGCTCTGTTTTGGCTGAGGGAGTTTGGAAAGGATAGAGGTCAAGAAAAAATGAATACCGATAACATTTGGCTTAAACCTATATAAGTAAAAGGCAATATTGTCTACTGCAATCCTTACCATCAGCCTTGCCCCGATGCGGCCCAAGTGACGCCATAGCCTGAAAAGATAAAAGGGAGTATATTACATTTTGGGATAATTGCTTTCGACTCAATGAGACACTTTTCAAAATAATACCTTTCTTATTGCAGTCCAGTCTTCTAGAATGTCCAGATCTTGGAGCATGTAAACAATATATGGTCGTGGAGGAGATGTTAAAGAAATGTACATGGCAACAAACAAGTTGCGGCTGTGACTTGTTAGATGATAGAAAAGGATATCTGAAACGACAACAGGCTTCTTCTTTTTGATGGGGCAGAACGTGTCTTTCTTCTTATTTTTCCGGGAATGCAATCCATCATTCCACAACTCTGAAAAACCAAACAGAACAGATTATAGAAAGGATGCTACTTTACACAAAGTTACCTATATCAAACTTTTCTATGATAATCTAGAATAAGGGTGGATTAAAATACCTGAATATTCAGTTTTTATAGATCTAAAACAATGTTTATTTTAGCTTTTTTAAAATATATTTTTAGATTTTGATTTTTAAACTAAAAACTGAAAAAAAATGATTAAAAAAAGTCCAATTATTGATTTAAAAGGGGGAAAATCAGGAAATGTAATATACTCTTCATTTTAATTTGATCCTAAAACAGAAAGTCTGCACTCATGATTTACTTTCCCGGGCCACACAAAATGACGTGGTGGCCAGATTTGGCCCCCGGGCCGCTACTTTGACACCTGTGATCTAGAAAAAATGTCAACACATATTCAATATTTGACTGACACTCACTTTTTTTCCTTTTTCTATCCTAACTTAGATTTTTTTTTAAAATCTGTATTACACTGCAAAGGGTAAACGATTTACTTAATTTATTAACCAAGCAATGAGTGGCTGGAGTCTTTAGTTGAACTAAAATCAAATTGGTTTCATCCTTTCAAGGCAGTTTGCAAGCTTACACAATCTTGAAGTTCCGGGCCCCTTTCATAAAGTAAAAGTTGGAAACCTTTAGTGTACCTTTTGGAAGGACAAATTACCTGAAGTGATGTCAATACTGTGCCTATCTTCCTCCAACCGTCTTATCTTTTCCTCAAGCTCACTCTGCACAGTGTCGAACAGTAGTAGCTTCTCACTCTGGTAAATACAATGGTTATTATGGCTATTAGAAAAACATTCATTTATTCCCACAGACATTGGTGGGGAAAGAACATCAATCTTCTATTGCAAAACTACAGAAAAAGCCTCATTTTGTAAGATGTGTTACCTCCCAATGCTGGCAAGCAGCCTGGATTTCACAGTTGTACTTGTTTTTTACAGACTCCAAGCACAAATCTTTGTAGATGCCTTTAAAAAAAAGAAGAAAAAAAGAAGAAAAGAACAAACAAACATCAGATACATGTTTATCAATGAGATTACGATACTAAAACTAATGTGCAGTGTGACATTTTTGGTATTTTTCCAGCTGAGAAAAGGACGTGGGACATTAAGTACGACAAAACCATTGATTTATATACTATGAGGAAGTTTTATTCATCTGTCACCCTTTAAGATTTTACCACCCTATTCGATATCTTTTAAAATGCTAAATCATTATTTAGTTAGTCTTCTTTTGATTTTTGGAGGGTTTATTTTTAACAACAAGTAATAATCTATTATTTGAGTATTTTATAATATGATACACTACTGCTATCTAGCTTCTAAAACATAAAACATTCCTGATGTTCCAAATGTTTGATTAAAAAAAATGGAAAATGATAATGACTAATTAATATGATAAACTACTGTTATCAAGTGCATACCTGCAACTTTGGTTCTAATCTGCATGTTCTCCTGCAGGTTGGCCAAAGGTTCCAAATATTCTTGAGCACAACCTGCCATCACTTCTTGCAGTTTGACATCCACTTGACTGAGACGCTCCTTATACAATCTGCACAATATTAAAAAGAAATGCACCATAACATATGAAAATCTGCAAAAAATACCCATGGGATGTTAAAGCACAGGACAGAAGTTGAAGCCAACAGTCCCAAAATGTTGTGCACAGTGTAATCATGACAGAAAATAATGCAGGAATAAACGATTTAGACATAGTGACAGTAAACTTACAGCTCTTTTAAGTCTGTAAACTGTTTCTCCAGGGTGGTCATCTCATCCAAGCACTCCATCCTCCTCCTCTCACAGTCTTCATCATCCATCTCTATACACACACAAGTCATAGCTCGTTTGGCTTGGGAAATCAGTCCCACTAAATGTATTAATTCATCCTTTGTGGTAACAGATTAAAAAATCCAAGTATGTCATCTTGATTCAATTATTGACAAAACATTATGAGGTGATTTGAGGCCTTTTTTGCCTACCCGAGCTGTCTCCATCTTCAGACACCGACGTGCTAACCGTGTCCTCCTCGTCTGTGCTGCTACCGTCTTGTTCTGGAAGATCCACCTCCATTTCTTCGTGGTTACTTTCTTTTTTGTCTCGGGAGTGAACCAGCATCACGAATTATAAACGAAGTGCCGTGATGGATCTTCTTGTTACTTTTAACACCGGTGGGCGGTGTTGCTGTAGCTCATACAGCTAACCGGTTTGCAAGACCGCTGGAAGACAGCTGGGAATGCAAACATGGCCCCTTTCAACCAATCAAAACATGTTTTACTCAGACTGTCCAATCAAACGTTCGTGCGCGGAACTTGTGGCAACCATGGACATTTTGGGACTTGTAGTTTTATTGACTAGAAAGTTGACTTCTCTTATTTCTTTGAAAAAAAAAACACACACACACAAAACATTTTCTTTTCTTTTATAAATGGCCCAATTTCATATTTATTTTTTATCATATATATTAGAATAGAACAGACCAATTTCAAGAGAATTTGAATATTTTCCATGGCCCAACCGGTCCTCTGCAATCAGCCAGTATTCTAACCATCACTAAAATATGCAATGTAATATAAGTAACTTTTAATTAATGAGCACTAAATAAACATACACGACCCAGTAACAAGTAGTACTTGTGAGGATAAGCGGTTCAGAAAACGAATGAATGAACAAATGAATGAATCAACACACAAATGCAACTTTCATTTTTTTTTAAATGGTGCAAGGGTGCATTCAATACAAGAAAATAACACGACGTCATGAACAAACAGAGAAATCAGGTTAATCAGGAGGGCCCATATTTGGAAAAAAAATGTTTCATGTTAAGATTTCATCTTTCAAAGTAATTTACAATAAATGATGAGTCGTATTGGAATGTAGATTTTTTCCCTTTGAGTTTCGTCAAATCCCGGGGCCATTACTGTCCAAACTTGTCAATGAACTTTCATCCTCTTCCTACATGATGTAATTAGTATACCTGGATGGAGGTGAGAGGTGATGGAACAATTGTACAATGTCTTAAAGTGATTGACAGTTGAAATGACTAACAAAATAAAACTAGGATAATTCCTTACTTTAATGGAGGAGTGAGTTGGGTTTTTGATGGAAAAAAGTTTTTTTTCATGAAGCAAAATGTGTACTTAACTGAAAATATATTAAAGTTGTTAACTGATGATGGGAGTCACCCATGAGGTAATCAACAATTAGAAACAACACTTGTTTATGCAATATAAATACAATAAACAATGAAAGTAATATTTTTGTAATGGCAAAGAAACTTAATTATTGTTTGTGGTTTGTTACACAACCAAACTATTTCAATATTATGTGCCAATATGATCCATTTTGCTGCAACTATGTGTTTCAGGAAACTTTGCTGTCTAATCTGTGTAGCGTGACAGTATGCAAGCAAAATGTCTAAGCTTTCTCAATCGTGAATTTATCTCAAGCAGATGAAGTGATATGAACATGCATTGGCCCTTTAAGCAAATATGTAAATGATAGGTAAGGAATGAAGAATGTATGAAATGTGAGCAGACAGGCAGTAAAGTGGAATGTTTGTCAATGAATAAAAACTGTCTAAGAAGACAGGTTTGTCTAACAATCCTTAGTTAGGACATTGGAAAACTTGAATTAAAGAAATTATTGCATAAGTAAACAATTAATCATTATAATGAATAGTGATTTCAATATTCAATTAAATGTTATTGTTTTCATTTAAATCTAAATCCCCACAATATTTACCTAGTTCAATATTTGAATGTATGAGTTCAATTCCTACTCAGTGACAATAAGATTGAGTGAGAATGGTTGTCTATATTGCACTTTTTAATTCAAGTGTGGCAAAACATAAACAACAAAACTCATAAAGTGAGATAGAAGTTATTAAGACTTATTAATCCAAAGGTTCCATGATGTCAACATAAGTCATGCTATCATGTCTGAATGGATAGTGATACCCAGGCAAGTGGAGATTTCGTGACAAACAGAACGGAATGTAACCTATTTCACTTGATACTTATCCAATAACATGAGTCTCCATGGCAACTAGCTGTAATCATTGCAAAAGAACATGCATGCAATGTCTTAATACTTCTCCAAATTTCCTAAATAACAGCAATTGGAAATCCCTACATTTACAAGTGTAATATCACAGAACACGAGCTGGTATTCCCATTGTCGTTTGATTACGTTTGTTACAGGAAATCAATTTAGAGCAATAAAAAAAAAAAAGGAACAACTTGTCCTGCGTTTTTGTAATTTTTTTTTTTTATTATAACACTTAGCACTGGAATTCAATGCCAAAGGTGGAGATTGCGTGTGTTTGTATGAGTGGCATTTCCCTAATGTGACTCACGCTCAGACATGTAACACCCTATTGGGTGTGTTTGTGTGCTGTATGTTTGTTGTGTGCCATTATCTATTGTAGGTACAAATGTTACCTTGGATACCACTGTTGTGTAATTATAGGTAAATCCCTGGGAATTTTAAAGCACTTCAGACTGCAAAACCGACTCCCATACATTTAGTTGCTTGTATATTGTGCATTTATTGCATCCATTTTAGGAACAACGACAAAAATTCACGACAAAAACCCACCTCAATTGATGCAAAATGTGAAAATACTCTTAATGCAAAGCAACAAGCTGCCGTGTGATATTTCCAAAGACAGGCAAGTCCCAAAAATCTACTACTTGTGGCCATATGTAGTCAAGTGTTGGTTTCACAAGAGTCACACTGTACAAACATGAGAATTTTCTCTATTTCGCACAAGCAATATGCAGGTTTTTTTAATTAAAAAATGTAGAAGTGCTATATTGTTAACGACATTCGAAACTAAAAGGCATAATTTAAGTAAAAATATAAAAGAATATTAGTCCTTATTAAAAACTAATCGAATTGTTGATTCCTGATGCACTGAAGATTTTACATGAATAAAAATTTCAACATCAGTATTGACATTTTGAGTCATGTGGACTTGCTTTTGCATGTAGGCATTACTTGGTAGTTTAAAAAAAAAAAAAAACTAAAGTTATTTTGAACAACTGATTTAAATTCAATATTAGTATTTGATATTTTTTCCCAAAACACCTGATGTTGTTAAGGTTCTCTCACCTGACTTCGGTTGGGTCAGGCATGGGCGCGATTGGGCCTTTGTCTCTCTGTGTGCCCTACGGCTAATGGGGTGTCGTCTTTTTCGCTTGAAGTCAACTGGGATAGGCTTCAGCAGCCCCCGCAAATGTTACAAAGATGTGCAGTCGGGAAGATGAATGAATGGTATTCAATAATGTCATCTTACTATGGTACTGTAGAATGTAGATCAAGGGTGTCAGACTCGGATTGGTTCAAGATGGCGAGATTTGGCTCCTGGGACGCCACTTTGACACCTATGCAGTATGAAAAATACAACAATATTCATTATTATGGTTATTCCAAGACCACAACATTTTTTTATCAAGTCACTGATTGGCAAAATATTCATTTTCCATACCACTTATCCTCACAAGGGTCACGGGGGTGCTGAAAAATGTTACTTATGGGCACCATGTGGGGGACATACCGAATCGGTGACCAGCAAATCGCAGGCTACAAGGATACGGACAAACATTCACGCTCAAATTCATACCTAGCGGCAATTTTAGCATTTTTGAGAATATAGGAGGAGTATTCACAGAAAACCCATTGATTGGCATAATAAAATATTTCAACAGTTCAAACCAGCGTATCTTTTGAAAACATTAGCCCAAAAGTCACTCAGTGGAAAAAACAGCAATAAAAAAGCCCAATTTCCCCAGAAAAAAAGGAAATTCTTGAAGAGACAAACAGAGGTTATCCCCATCTCATTCATACCCCTCATTCGCAACCAAAAAAAAACCCTTGACTAGAATAAGCATGCAGTAGGTGTCAAATAGGAAACTACAAGTTTTCATTTTGACTCGAGGGTTGGAGGGAGGGGGGAATTTTTCCCACAAAGCACAACCCTGCCTGTGTGATTTCCCTGTTTTAGATAAGTCAATTGGAAATCCCCACAGAGGCTCCTCCCAGGCAGGCACACAAAACCCTGAGCGCCAGCCTCATAGGAGCCACACTTTGTTTCTAACCCTTGGACTGTATGCGTGTACTTCTTTCGTGACAACCAACATGGACGTCCAAGGAGTATCTCCCAGCGATCACATGGATTATAACGATTTAGATCATATGGAGCCCAAACATGGCAAAATGTTGCCTTGCCAAGACGACCGTTTCGATAGTGGTTTGGAATCGTTGAAAGAAGACGAATTAGTCAACGAGTTAGATCACTTACGAGTGAGTGAAGAAGTCGTTTTCGAGTACGAACCTTGGAGAGGAATCGTTACCGAGGATGGAGACACGTAAGTTGATTTTCTTTTCTTTTTAAAATCTTTTTGGGGTGGTTTTAAAGGCTTTTGCAAACGTTGTGCGTTGAATGGAAAATTAAACATTAATAAACTATATATATATATACACAGAAAATAAGAACTGGATTAATGCAACATAAATGCTATCAAAATATGCATGATAATGTTAAGGTTTTTATGAAATATACGTTACGGGTAAAGAGCGCTTGCGTGTGCGCGTTTACTTTTGGCCTAGTGCGCAATAAGGGCGGGGCTTAAAGTGAGCTCTGTGGGCTCAGGAAAGTCCCTGGCTTGGTGCCAGTAACTGATAAAGCATCAGATGTGTCAAGCCACAACTGGTGGAAACAAGGCGACTAAAACTCCGCTCTTGCGAAACGTCCCTGTTGCTCAGGAGTTGTTATTTTTTTTAATATATTTTACAATTTAACTGAAGTTGCTTCCTCCTCAACGTTGATTTTACTAACCTCCCCCTTTTTTTCCTTCTGACAGGCTTCTTCACTTGGCCATCATTCATGAAGCCTCTGACCAAGTTGAACAGATGATCAAACTATCACGCAATCACCCCTTCCTGAATGCACAGAATAACCAAAGACAGGTACGAATCAAATCTAATTGCACATCTTTTAAAGTTTGGTTCTGATTTTGTCTGATTAATAACAATCACTAAATGTTTCTGCAGACGGCACTTCACCTCGCTGTGATCACAGAACAGCCCCAGTTGGTAGAACGGCTCCTGAAGGCAGGCTGCGATCCACGGCTGGCTGACGACTCCGGCAATACGGCGTTGCACATAGCCTGCAAGAAAGGTTCCCTCGCCTGTTTCGGGGTCATCACCCAAACAAGTCAACGCCACCTCGACTCCATCATCTCCTTCCCCAACTACAGCGGTAAGCTTTGAATTGCAACTAGGACACTACACAAAGCTACTTTTCCGTCAGATTATAGGTTTATAACTCATTTTTTTTGCCTTTCAGGTCACAACTGTCTTCATGTCGCGTCACTTCATGGTTACATTTCATTAGTGGAGAATCTTGTCGGATTGGGTGCAGACATTAATGGACAGGTAGGTTAAAATTAACTGCAAGTGGAGTTTGAAGCTATAGGATAGTTTAGAGTGCATTAACTCACTAGCATTTTCTTTTCTTTGGATGCAGGAACAATGCAGTGGGAAGACATCACTCCACTTGGCTGTGGAAGTCCAAAACCCAGCCCTGGTCCGTCGCCTACTTGACCTTGGCGCTGACGTTAACTGCCTGAACTATGGCGGTTTCACACCGTACCATCTCACGTATGGACGTCAAAACGAAGACATACGTAGCCAACTGTACGAGAAAACGGCACAGGAGTTAAGGAGCTTGCCTGAGAGCGAATCCGATGAAAGCGATATGGAGGATTTAGACTTTACGGAGGATGAGGTCAGTCTCCTAAAAAAGCAGTACTGCGATTATGCCAATTTTTCATGTTAAAAAGCAAGATTTTAAATATGATTGCTTTCTTTACAGTTATACGATGACATAAAGTTTGGAAAGTAAAGTCCGACAATCTCCCGCCAATGGTGGTGTCAAAACAGCTGCTACCGGGTCACCGAACCAGGAACCAAAGAAAGGACAAAAACCTGCTCAGGATGTCCATAAGGTGCTGGCCCGGGAATCGGAAGAAGGAACACATGTGCTGTGGTCTAGTTCGATTCAAAAAAATGAGAACTCAGTGCCTAGAATACACAGCAAGACCACTGATGTCCATTGTGTTCTCTCTCCATAACTGTGTAAGGATGTAATGATGTGAATATACCAGACTGTTCATTTGTAATAAATTGTAAATACAGAGATATTATTTTTGTACCTGAAAATATGTTGTAAAATGAAACACTATCCATTAAATAATGTGCAAAATAAAAATCTTATGAAGAATGAATTATACGTCTCTCCTGTGAGTCCCTTTTTTCTGGAATATACAACCACATTTAGTCACTACAAGTAAACTGACATTACTGGGAATTATGAGCCTTACTTTGAAAGATGTGTAGTCCTAAATGATCCGATTCAATTCTACGGAATGGTCTGGGATTTCCTAGTATGGGGCGAGGTCACATTATGTGAGTCACACTGTAAAGAAAATCCCATGGCGGCACACTTTAGAACATACTAAATACTCCACCCCTACCACTTGAATGCAATATGAAAAACTTCAGACGTACTTCTAAAGAAGGAAATATCTATTTTACCAAACGACTAACCTTTAGCTTAGTCACAGTGAGCAGGAAGCTTTTGTGGAAAGTACAGTAAAGCCAAATCCCCGTCATCGGATATGTTATTTTTCTTCCCCCAGAATTACCTCGATTAACCGGTACAACTAAGTAGTTTTTAATTTGTACCTTTCGTTATTCTTGAACAATTAGGTTTAATAGCAGTGTACATGTTAACCATCTTAGAACTGCCTTCAGGGTTGTTAACATTAGCACGATAATATAGACATGCTTTGGGTTTTTCCAGACTCAGCTGCTTCCTTTTAATATTACATCTACTTCCACATGACAGGGGAGCTCCAAAGATGATTTCTTGATTTAAGATCACATGACATCGGAGAGGGGATTTATCCATGTTTGATTTATGTGTCAAAGATAGGTGGGGTAGAAGTCATCAAATTGCTGTGTTTGCTTACTAGTGGAAACTGGACTGACTAACTGATGATATCATTTCTGATCAGGAGGGGATGACGACAGCCTTGGTGAAAAGAAGCTATTTCCCATTTTTTTTGTAATAATTAGAACTAAAACCAATATGCAAGATTCCCATAAGCAAAAACCAGTATGGTGAAAAGAATTGGGAGTTAATTTTGACAGGCACACATCTGTGTCATCCCATAAAGCCCTCATAATGATGCTCCTGCTTATTTTTTTGAACATTTCTTGGATCTTATTGACTGTGCACATGTAGCATTGACAAAATAAGGTCAAAACTAAATGTGCTGTGGTACATTTCTTGCTACAAGAAAAAAAGAGTAGAGAAAACCCCCCCTTCGGCTTCTAAATTTGACACATGAATGCACCATTGATGAAAACCCATATAATTACCAGTGTTTCTTAAAACTCCTCTTTGTATGCCAATTCATTTCAATACATAAAAACTGGATTAATTAATTTGGATTAAAAAAACCGAATCATTCTCTTATGTTTACTCCAAAACTTTTTTTTTTATTCTTGAATGTATCAGTGGGGGAAAATGAGAAATTAAGGTGTTCATGTGAAAACGGCATGTCTCATCTTACTCTAATTTCAAACAGGAGAAATTTTCTTCTGTTGCTCAGTCTCGCTCTGCCAGGGCCATCAAGTGAACATCCACTTCAGCTTCTGTAAGAATCCTGGAAAAAAAAGAAGAAAAGAAGCTAGCTAACACTCATAAAAGTGTGGGTTTTGCCTTAAGGAAGACGTATTCTTCCAGTTTGCTTAAATTCCAAATATAATGTAAATTCCACATAAGCCAAAGGGATAAATTACCACACTGTTTCAATGTAATATATTCTCACTATATATTCCAAGCTACAACTACCAGACCAAAAAAAAAAATAATCACAAAAAAACCTTTCACTTTTGTTCTTAGTAAAAAAGAAACCACCTTTACCTGAATTTATGATCTTGCATTGTGACCACACCCACCTCAAGCTCTGAGGGCTTGAAATCAATGGATAGGACAGTTGACAGACAAGAGATCGCCGTCTAGATCAGTGGAGGTGGACAAGAGATGGGGGGGGGGGGGGGGGGGGTTAGAACACGAGACCGATTAAATTCCAAAAATCTCTAAACTAAACCATGTAGCTGTAAGAAGATGATATCCCTACTGGGTAGGAGAAACGATAAAAAATACTTTTGCATAACAAACCTCGATAGTTTGTTCGAAGGTCCAGTCCAATTTCTTTTTCACCTTCTTCTCCAGGAAGCTAGTGGCTTCTGTCTGCTTGACTCCAGCAGCAGTAGCTTTGAAGCCACAATAGTAGCCTGCCGGGTCACATTTGTAGACCTGTGGGCCACTTTCTTCGTCTATTCCGATCACAATCATACCTGCGGGTAAAATATGACAAATGATGGTTCTGGCTTTTCAGCAGCAATCTCTAGGAAGCCTCCTGAGGGGTTTCTTTAGCGTGTGCTATACAATACACCTTATGGTCTATATTATATGTTCACCTTTGTTCTATTGGGGTTGGGCTTTGTGTCTTCTCCTGTTGCAAAGCTGATTCTTTTATTACATCAGTTCTGAGCATCTATACTTTGTAAGTAGCACACCTTAATGCTAGGATGGTTTTTAACAACTAAAAGTTTGAATGGTTCAGTTATTCTATAATTGTTTTAAGTTTAAACAGTATCTTTCTGTTCTTTTATTCTAGGGTTTATATCAGTAATGCTAAAACTAAACAATATATGAAGAGCAGTACAGTTATGGGACATTGTTGTATTTTGTCTGCCATGTTTAACTGTTTATTATATATATTCCTGGCATTAAGTGGAATCCTTGCATCTATAAAAGAATGACTTTTTGGGGAAACAAAAAAATAGCATGTTTTTGAGCCATTAACAATGAATTATTAAAAGAGAAGACGTTTTCACCTTTTAGATTGGTAAAATTAACAGCCCTGTGTGACGATTGTCCATTAAAAAGGATTTAAAATTTGAAATTAGCCCATTTTATTTGGAATGATACATGCATTCATTATAAAACTATTTCTAAAATACTTACAGCAGCCTAATGGTCGCATCTCAGCGTTCTGCGTATACACTTGAGAGATGTCTGCAATTCTCTTGCATAGCATGTCCACTGGGATCTCATATCCGTACTTGTATTGCCAATTAGCTGCTTCATAGCGAGCACGTTGAACTTGGGATCGACTGTCAGCTGTGAAAGTTATTTTTAAAGGCAAAAAATTGTTGTTAATCAAAAATAAGTCTCACTTTTGAGGTATATATATGTTGATGCAGCTGCATCAAGGTAGAATGAACCACAAAATCTTCTTTTGGTTACCTGTCATGCCAGACATTAAGCATCCAATGTTATCTGTTATTCTGAAGAGGTGAGTAACTGTGGCGGAATCTAGGAGCTTGTCCTGTTGAAATGAAAAAAAAAAAATGCTATTAATTGATCAAATATTAAACATTTAATGCATTGAAAAAAATGTTAATAACTAAAGAACTCGACACAATTAGCCAGTTCATGTTTACCTAAAGATATTGATAATAGAGTATAATATTCTGCAGATTACAGGCAAGTGCAGTATATACCACAATTTTAAAATTGTTTATTTAAATGATAACATAACAAACTTTAAAACCTGATTATAATACATATATATCCACTCACCGGTACTTTTTTTTGCGTGACAACAACCGCACAGTCCTTCCCACGAACTGCAACTGATGTGAGTCCACCTTGATTGATAGCCTTGAATGCATATTCTAGAAAAGTGATTAATGCACATTTGTTTATGAGACAGTTATTTTATGGAAAAGGTGTGTTACAAGGACATTTTTTTCCATTTGAAAATTCTGCTTGTGGAAAAGGATGTTATGCAATATGTATTAGAATTAGTATAAATAAAAAAGAATCTCTGGGTACTCTGGTTTCCTCCCACATTCCAAAGACATCCATGGTAATCTGATTGGACATACTCAATTGCCGCTAGGTATGAGTGTGAGTGAGCATCAATGGTTGTTTGTTTCTTTGAGCCCTGCGATTGGCTGGTTTAGGCTCCAGCACCCTCCGCGGCCCTAGTGAGGATAAAGCGGTTCAGAAAATGAGATGATATATTTTAGCGCAATTTCTTAGGACTACTATTCAAGATGGTCACATTTTTTGATTTCCTCAAACCAGAAACGCATGTAAATTTCAACAAGACCTAACAGATTGATCTAAAAAAATAAAAGAGGTTTATTTAAGATTCATACCGATCTAGTTTCCGTGTAGCAATCTGTTATGTCAAATGTACAACAACAATATACCAGAGGTTACCTGACACGCTAAAAGTTAGCTAGTCACACTAGGTCGGCGCTAAAAAGCTAGATCGTTTGTTTGTTTGTTTAACTTTCTCCCAAATATCATAGTCACCCAATCCCAACCCCTGCAAACACTTATATTGTTAGATCTAATTCAATTAGTTTGCTCGCTATGATAACACGTTAGCAACCAGCTATGAGAGGAACAAACCGTACCATGACAGCGCATTTAGCTGACACACAAACACGCCGGCTTTTGTCTAAAAACAATAAACATACTGACCAACTTGATAAAGTCTTCCTTCGGGAGAGAAGATGGTAATGTGGCGATCAAATCCTGCACTTGATCCTCGGGACATTTTTCCAAGATAAACTTGGCCAAAGGTATTCTTTCAGTAGAAAATGTAAGTGGCTAATACGCTATGTTATAACACGGATGTGGAAAGAGAAGAAGAAAATTACATCCGGTTCAAAAGAGTCCCGCCATCTCCATGGTAACGATGGTAATATAGAGTAAAATACATAATATAATATTGTTGTAATATGTTCCCGTTTCTTTTGCCCTTTAGGAAACTACAATCAAAACTGTGTTCAAATGTAGAGAATTAAAAATGGAGAAACATATAGATCTATTTAGAGGCAACTTATAATAAGTTTTTAGTTCAATTTTTAAAATAATATATTTTTTCTACAAATAGACAAAATGACCATTTAACCAAATAAAAAAACTAATATGACAGAGCATTACTCTTTTGTATGTGTTAGATTAGTGTGTAAGTTGGATAAGGAATTAAAAGAATACAGAAGAATAGCTATTTGAAAACAATGTTTAAATGGCCAACATAAAAAAAAAATCTAAATTGTTTTGGAAATCAGAAATAGGTATATTTATATATTTTTTAATCTCCTGATCACCTGCTTTTGTCATGTTTTATCATTCATAATACATATAAATCTTATTTTTGATGAGGTGCAAATTGGGTAGCATAAAAAAAGGGATCTATAACAAATTATTTGAACCTACTCAATAGGTTGGTGATATTCAAAATCGTATTTTAAATTTACTCAGAATGGAATTTTATGACCTAGGCATTGAACCCCCCTCCACCCATGCATACTGACCTTATTGTGACTTTTTACTCATCACTCCTTTTGCCTTTACTCTATGACAACATCTCTCATTCATAATTATATAAAGTGTTTCCACTTTGTGTGAGAAAGACCCCCCACCCCCACCTTGCCTTAAATATGTGTGTAACCAGTTTCAGTGTTACAAGTTCTATCCAAGCGGAAAAAACTTAAATGTTACAAAGGTTTTTGTTCCACATACTGCATCAAAATAAACTTCAACTGCAATGTTAAACTTTAATTCTTACTATTCATGCAAATATATACCAGACCTTTTGCTTTAAATGTATTTAAAATGGTTTGTTTTCAGCTTTTTAGCAACAAGAAATGTAAAGAACATTTAAATATAGCATGTGTTGGTAATGATTCTGGGCTTGTTTCCTTTAACTTTGACACAAAAACAAGGAACATTCTTTTTTTATATACATTAACCTCGTGGTCTGTCATGTTGCAAGCACACATGTGGTTGCAATGTCGCTTATTGCGCATACTTTTGCATTGAGTAATACACCCTTTGTTTGCCTCCCTAAATGAAGTGTAAGTTAGTAGAGAAAATGAATACATTTCCAAAGTCTTTAAGCAACAGTACGTGTATTGCACATTGTACATATCCCATTTTATGCATGTATGAACAGTACAGCAAATCAAATAAGGACTATGTTACTAATCATGAAAAAAATGCAGGTATAGAGTCAATTTAAACCGGAAAAAAAGAAAAAAATAACAACAACAAAAATGGCCAGACACAACTCTACTTTAAATTCCTGAAATACTCAATCTCCTGTTATCTATTTAAATAAAAGAATATTTCTTTCTTTGAAATAAAATACCCCATACTTTATTATTTTGGGTTCCAAAAAAAGCACACCATATAAAACATATCCTATGAGTTTTTAAGGCAGTATTGGTAAAGTACTTGGACCACAATGTTTTGAGGTTACCACTGTCATGCAATGAGGTTTTTTTGCGGTATAATAACATGTCGTGTTGTTCAAAAGGCATGTTCAATTACTAGGTATTTTCATGTGAACAATTTGTTTTCATGCCATATTAAAAAAAATGATATTGTAATTATGATTTTATCAGTGCGTTAGCCAGGTCTGGTAAACTGAGCATTCTGGTTTTTTTTAATCGTAGTATCACCCACTTCAATTCGCTTCATACATAAAAATTTACACTTCCCACGTTAATTTGATTTATTTCTGTATATACAGTAATACCTTGACATGAGTGTCCCAATATACGAGAAATTTGAGATACGGGGGAAATTCTGAGCAAAATTGATTTGAGATACGAGTAAACTGGCATACAAGCTTGGTCCCGGAATGCATTAAACTTGTATCTCAAGGAATTACTGTACTAATCCCCAAAAAAGCAACATGAAAGATGTTGAAACATTTTTGTCAAGTTAGTGTGTTTTGCCAATGCATATTTAGTGGCAACCTTGCGTGATCTAATGTCAGCACTTTCTGTCATTGGACCTCAAGCTGTAGTCAGCATGCACATGACACAGAACACAGAAACTCAGCAAAATCGTGTCATTTAGTAAATAGGAATGAGACAAGTAGATATTGTGCAAGATGTCTTTCTTTGTATATTTCAAAGAATGGTTACTATTAACAATTTGGTCACTATATTACATTTTGGTTCATGTCTCCAAAACAACAAATATAAAGACTTTATTCTTGAAATTTAGAAATCATTTCATTGTGAATAAATGGTGAGGATAATATTAATATAACTGGGCCTTATTTAATTTCAGACAATATTTATGAATTGTGAAAAGATTAATATATCAACATTTCATGTCAGGTAATCTGCTTTGTAAAAAGGATCAATGAACTTTAGCAAAAGGTTTGCAATAGCTAGATAAAGCAAACATGCCTGAGTGGAAGTCATGATGACTGTAAAGTTCCACAGAATGGCATACATGTCTTAAGATCTGAAAGAGTGGTTTCTTTTGTATCTTGCAAAACACCCTGCTAGTTTATTTCGCAACAATTACATTGTGTGTAAGACTAACAGTTATAGAAATGCCTTATAAAATCTATTAAAGAGGAATTTGAAACTGATATAACCCTGAGTCTGGCTCTCGCCAACATAACTATCTAAAGTACTATAAATAAAATAGTTTAAACCTGAAATAACCTGCAAAGAAAATTCCCAAGACAAGTAACACCTGATTCAAAATAGATTTACTTCCCGTCTAGGGCGGCTAACCCTTACACTTCCTCTCATTCATGCATCTGAGCACCCAATTTGCCACTGAACTCTTCACTGAATCTTATTAGAATGTTCTAAGTAGAAATATGATTCTTATAGTAATGTTCTTTTCAATTAACTTCAAGTAGCTCAAATGTAACTACAGGGTATGATGAGCTTAGAAAGTATGACCTCATCCTCATAATAATGCTTCTCCTCAAATGCTATCTCATCGTGGTAAAAGATGACCTAAACATGTGGTACACTAATGCTCATCTTTTAACAGCACTGCAAATCAAGCAGGTCAGCACTGACAGAAGGCTTTTTTTTCCTCAAAACCAAAAGCTTTTGTTTCCCCCCACTGGCTGTTGATATAGTCACTGGCACATGGGGAAACTTTTTCACTGAAGAAACTCTATCTGAGGCAATCCTATTAGACGTTAGAGCACAATTTCCATTAAGTATTAAATGTAATTTGAATATTATAGATCCTAAGAAAACTCAAATGCAAGCCAAAAATAAATGATTTCTCCCGTTCAAAGTGTCTTCATAAAAATAAATCTAAATCCTTCCACTGTATGTCGACTTTAAACAGCCATATTCAGGTAAAAACTATATTTTTTCAATGTTTTCTTTTAAACAAATAAAAAATATTAAACACTGCCTAATCCAGGGGTAGGGAACCTATGGCTCGGGAGCCAAATGTGGCTCCTTTGATGGGTGCATCTGGCTTTTTACTAACCTGTGAGCTAAAATATGGAAATTGCTGGTGACAGAACTGAGATATTACATCTAGAACTGCTTTAATCTTCATTTTTTTTTAAATAGGCTCTTCTGCAACGCATAGAAGATAAGAATCTTTTAAAAAATATTCATTTTTCTCCACCTTAAAAATGATGAAATTACTAGAAAAAAAATTGAAAAGGCGCTCGTTTACATAGATATATTTTAACTTTTAAATTCGTAATATGGCTCACAAGAAATAATATTGGAAAATATGAATTGTTTGTGGGTCTCTTCGTCAAAAAGGTTCCCGACCCCTGGCCTAAAACATGGTTGAACTTTTCATTCTTTGCTTCATTCTCACAACCCCAGGGAGTATCCTACGAATGAATAATGCAACAAAGCTGTTTTCACATTTACTAAAACCAGTACTACATCAATGTGATGTAACATAATGCGGCCTGGAATGTGTCTTTTTACACGTGCTGGAACTTTTCCGGTTTTCTTCTTTTCAGAAATAATAGAGTAAACTACCTTGTTTGGAATGGGTGTACACTAAAACCAGATTGAACAATGACACATTCTAAAAAGGAGGGTTTATTTCTAAACCTGTAAGAAAACACATTCTTTAAAGGCATATTGTTTAACCACCCTTTGGTTACAAATTGTTTTTTTGGACGATGCACACCAAAAAACATGGCCAATCCAACATTTTGACAGTCTTTTACTCAATCCCAAGATTGAGCAGCTGTCAGGCTTTTCTGGCCTTCCAGTTTGGCAGTAAAAAGCGAGTTTCAAATGGGATCAGGAATGAGTGACGTCGCTATAGGATTCTTTTTACATCGAATATTTCCAACCCAAGTATACTCTACCCTCAACATAAGTATCTTATGTCTCTTTCCTACTACCTACTGCCTTTGAGACTATAACGCATGACAGCCTATCATCTATTCACTATTTTAGTGCATTTATTTTAAATAACGTGATTCCCTCCTTGGCTTCAACTGTCATCTAGTCCTCCTTATAAAGGGATCCTTCTATTTATGTTCTCGTACTTACTTTTTTCCCCCCAAAATGGGTTTTATTGGAGTTTATCTTTCCCCAGATGAATGGTTAAAACTAGAAGATGTCATCGATCTTTTTGAACTGTGGTCTTGTAAAACCCTTTTGAGACATTTTTCGAATTAAGGGCTATAGAAATAAACTGTACTTGATTTAAGCCTCTGTCTCCCAGTCTACTCTCCAAAGTCAAACCAGCAGCCACTACATTTCCCCGAAAGGGAACTAGAGGTCGGAAAACAAAATCCGAAAGCATAATTATGGGAGTCTATATTTCCTGGTCACCACTTTAGAGGACATGAAAGATTGTAGTAATCCCAATTCTGTCCGACTGTCATATATGTAATGAGGAATAAAAGTGATGCATCAAACCAGAATGATCAATCCCCAAAAGGAACAATGATATCACTGTTAGACTAAAAACAGGGAAGGCATGTATGGCGACAACATTTACATGCAATTGTGGTAGACGATGGCGACTGAATGATCCACCAAAATGCATGACTCATGTTTGACACACTACTGTACGCCTATAAAAATCCCCCCTTTAAAATACTTTTGAATTCATTAATTGAATGCGACATGCTGTCCCCAAGATGGAAAAAAGTTCTCATGGATCATGTTTGTTATATCAATGTTAAAATGGATAATAAATTATGAATGACATTGAGTGGTGATATCATTCCTGAGAATGCAAGGGGAATTTGGAGAGACAAAAATTCCCAAGAATTCAACAGCTGATAAAATGTTACATTTGAAACATTTATTGTATGTTTTCTGGCAAGAATACAACTTGATTTAGAGACTTAAAAAATAGTAAATGGGTGTGAATTTTCTTGCTGTTAACACCTAAATTCCCTTCCTTCATTTTCTACTTGTTCCTTCATGCTTCCCATATTTCTAAAGTCCTGTCAGGAAACTTAATCTTACTTCCAATATCCTCAGTTGGGGGAGATTTATTGCTAGCTTGAGGGTATTCAGAACTTTGAAAAAGACTCTATAGCTGTAGATGTGACTTTCATTTCAGCAGCGAGACGTAAAAAAACACAGGAATGTCCTCACACTGCTCGGGTGGAATTTTTGTTGGGAATTTCCCGCCATTGTGTGTGTGTGTGTGAACATTTGTGCGCTTCTACTCTGTGAGCAATGTCTACTACAAACAAGTCTGACTGACTTGTTTGGATATCTTTTTTTCGAAAGGTGAATAATGAGCACTCTCAAGGTGACAACAGCACCACCCTGGCAACCTTCCACACCCCAACTAACAAACTATCAGTCATGTTTTTTTATTATTTTTTAAGTCGGAATCCGATTAACTGTTCCCAAACTTGCGGAAACACATACCAAACATTAAATTCTGACTTTATGCACTGCAATGACTAAAAAAAGAAACAATACGATATTTTTAACGCTAAGTTTTTATATCGGAAAGTGGTTGTGAAGTATGGCAGATAAATTGTATATTGTTTTGAACTGGCAATTTGCAAATAGGAGGAGACGTGGACCTTTGCCCTTGAGCAAGTTCAGCACAGGCTTTCTATTGGATGTCACAACTACCAAATATGCTTGTGGTCATACAGTACGTTAAACTTGATTACACCTTTCAAACAGCATCTCTAAAATAAATATTATTTCAACATAACACAATTGTATTTCTTGTTTAACTTAAAAACATATTCAAACCTGTTTTAGATTACTTTTATGAATATAATCCAAATGTGAACTCACCAAATGCCTGTATAAACTACGTTTTTTTCCTGAACTGTGATTTTTTTGGCAGTTGCACTACTAAAAAATACACCGCATACCTACTGTACATACTCATTAGACCAGTAGAGATGGAAAATGATCATTTAGCTTTTTGTGCTTGGCAAAGTTAAAGATTGAACATATCTGCAAAAAATGAACAAATCCTGCCATTTTTCCATGTCATCTTTGGAAGAGTTCTGGACTACTGCTGACCTCCAGTAGCACAGTTACTTGGAAGCTGCAAGTGAAAATCCCCCAAACTTTCCCTCAGCACAAATCTTTCCTCCTGCTGCCAAGATAATAGCCATTTCAGGCTTCCTTTTATTTGCACTTTACTGCAGATCTACTGCAGCCTACTGAGTGACAGGCCGCCTGACTAGCCTGCGTGCAGCGGTTACCATGTGTGCTTCTAAATTGCTCTTTCAGGGTAGAACGAAGGGCAGTATTACATAGACCAGGCAAAGGAGCAAAGACAGCGATGGAAAGAAAGAACGAAGTGGGGGTTTATTGGGATGCTTTCACCAGATGTGTACAGTAGCGGTTGGCCAGTCGCACATCTGCAAACGTTTGAACTTACTTAGGGGAATTCCTTCTCTCACTGCTTTTCTTTGTTAGACTAGATCCTCACTGCGGGACAATGAGTCGCTTGACTGCCTCCCTTAGCTTGTCCTTTCAAATTTCCCCCTTTGTGTCACGAGTTGTTTCCCCACACAGGCAAACAGGCCTGTGCAGTTAGCAGTTTGAGTGGCGTCAGATTTTTGTTTTGAGGAAATGAAGAGAAACCCGAAAAAACCCAAAGATAATAGCAAAGTCCTGTTCTTAATCATTCCCCTGGATCAGTCAGAGACATAACAAATACTTAATGATGAATTATGTGTCCAAAATGTCGCTCATGTTCTGAAATTCTTGTACAAAAGGGGTTTTTAAACATAGAACTGCTGGTAGATTAACAACTTTATATATATTGTAATATTGCTGATTTTAAAGTAGCAATTCTAAACAGGTTAAATTTAGAAAAACTGTTAAAAATATATATTGTTGTGCTTTTTAGGGGGGTGGGCAAAGCAGAACAAAAGCAGGGACTTTCCTCTCCTCCAGGATGTTGGGAGATTTCCTCATTGTAGAATTCCAAGATTTGGGACAATGGGTTTCATTCACTAATAGATTTGGGAATGTTTTCCTAAACTAACTCCTTAATAAATTTTCAAGGTCTTCCCAGAATTATGAATTATAGTCTTCTGAAATCTTTCCCCATAAATTTTAAAAAATCTGTGAATCATTGTTCTATTATTACAAATATAAGGAATGGAGATTAAAAATAGATTGAGCTACTCTTTGTCATTAGTATAATGAGCCATCCAGTTTCGATAGTGCTTATCTTGGTCAGTGTCATAGGATTGGTGGAGCCATCTTAGCAATGTTCTGAGGATAAGCGGTTCGGATAATCATTTAATGAATAATTAAATTAAGCCCTGCTTACATTATTTCCTCTCAAAATTGATTAATACATTGTCTAATTGCAGACTTATTGTTTCCTATGAGTTCGGAATTATCCAGTAGGAGGAGTCAAGCCTGTATAGTTAATCTTGGACATTTTGTCTCCAGCTTTACCCAAATTGATAAAAGATAAAACAAATAACACGATAATGAGGCCAAGCTTAAATGCCAACACATAATGTATGCATGTTTGAAATTTGGGAAATTGACCAGGAATTTGCAGAAATGAACAGTGAAATTATAAGAAGTAGATGTATAGAAGGTAGAGAACATAAAATATTGGGGTCAACAGTGTAGGCTGATGGAGAAAGTGAAATACAGCTGGAGGAAGGTATCCGGTGTGTTATATAATAGGAGAGGGCCAGACTTGATGAAAGAAAAGGTCTACAGGACACAGGTAAGGCCACCCATGATGCCTGGCCTGGAGACAGTAGCTCTGAGGAAAAGATAAGAGGCGGAACAAAAAATAGCCGAGATGAGGTTCTCCTCAAGAGGGTCCAGGGTGGCTACGATTTTGAAAAGACAATATCAGAGACAGTGAGCATTAGGGATTCTAAAGACAAGGTCATATAGACCAAATTTCAATAGCTTGTGCATGTCCAGAACAGAGAACAAAGAGAGACTATATAGGTAGAAGGATGATGAGATTGGAATTGCCAGGATTTGACCTGGGAGAAGATACATGGGTATAGTAAGGGATGACATTAAAGTGATTGGTATAGGGGAGGATAATGGAAAGGACTGGAGCAAATGGGAAAAGTTGATTCGCTGTGGCGACCCTCACGGGATAAACCAAAAGTGTAATAGTAGTAGTAATGGTAGTAGTAGTAGTAGTAGTATTCTTAAGGGCATAGATAGTCTGGAGTGTAGAAGTAATAGTAGTAATGGTAGTAGTAGTAGTAGTAGTAGTACTATACTTGCATTATTATCGTGTTGAGGACAATTGTGTCCTCCAGTGGAAATATTAAGAACTGCGTGGAATATTAATTACATGGGTTATGAGTGGCTGGAAGAACTGCATTTAAAATCTTCAATCATTCATTTCATGAAACGCATTATTTTCATTAGGGTCACGTGGGGTGCTGGAGCCTAACTCAACTGATTCCGGGCCATAGGCTGGGGACACCCTGAATTGGTGGCCAGGAGACAGATAACTATGCACACTCACCCATACCTAGGGGCAATTTAGAGTTTCCAATCAGCCTATTATGTATGTTTTTGGAATATGGGAGGAAACGTACCCAGAGGAAAACCACACACGCCAGGGTAAAACATGCAAACTCCACATAGGTGGACCAATCTGGATTCGAACTCAAGATCCCAGAGCAGTGAGACCGACAGACTAATGATTAAGCCGCCGTGCTGCAACATAAAAATTAGCTGTCACCATCTTTTTTCACCTACCTACTGATGAGCTGTTTTGTATTTTGTAAGATTAAAAGTTCTGTCAGTGATGACAAATCAGCAGTACGTAGTGTATGACTGTAAGCACAGATTTCCAGTGGGTGGTAATGTCTGTCTGTCTGTCAGTGCAGTCATTTGAGATGACCATTCAAACTGAGCGGGATCTGAGCAAAGGGATTTGTGCACTGCAGTTAAGAGAAGTTTTGATTTTGTTTATGCAACTCTGTTGTTTAAATGAATAATTGTGAATGGTGTGCACTAAATCCAATGAAATTTGCTCATCAAGTGTCTAGCGAGATTCCTCTTGCTTCTTGTTTGCTACTCTGATCTCAGAATGGTGACACTGTGTATCGAGTACAGTGGAAGACTCAGATACGCATGACACGGGTTCTTTTGTTCCCAATTACACTCACATTACTTAAACTGCCATAGCTTTTTGTGTCATTCATCAAGCCAAGAGAGAACAACCCACAGAGGCTTATGAAAGTCAAACTCTAAACATGGAATGGCTTTAAATATTAGCTCTTTATTCTAGCAGTCTGAAAAGAATATAAAATGGCTAAATAAAGTGGCAGTATAACTCAGCTTTGGAAAAAACTAATAGATAAAAATGGAACATTTTAATTTCCTGCAAATAATAATGTTGATTAGTTTCAAACATATTCTTTGCAAATAGGAAATTTAGAGCTGAAAATCCACAATCCAAAAATGTTACAAAAAGTACCTATATTTTTTTATGTCAAAGATTATGAAATCATACACTTTTATAACAATGCCCTGAAAAAATGGCTAGTTTTTAAGTCAATCACAATGACTGAAGAAAAAATTAGAAGAACCCCTTTTTAAATACAATATTTAAATATAAAGTTGTGTTAAAAAACAGATTATGTCTTCCCATGAGATAAACATTCTAATTGTTAAGAAAAAGACAATGTGATCCACGTACTGTTTGTTTAAGCACTGCAATTGTCCTCCTCAAGTAGATATTTCTAATTGTGCATAGTTAGGTTGCTGTGACAATAGCAGGAACTACCATAGTACCTGATGGTACTGACCGAGTTTCATTGTGGATCTGGTAGGTGACATCAGGTGTTGAAGTAGAAAGGTCGGTCTTGATAATTGGTGTTTCCTGAGAATGTGATAGGTCAAAGGACGGTTCCGTCTCTTCTGACAGTCGGTTTTCTTTCTCCTCCTCCTCCCTCTGATGAGTAGGACAGGCAAAAAAACAGTTTTTTAAATCATAAAAAGAAGTTCTTGGACTGGAAGTGATTACAGTATTGACCTCTTTCTTTATTTTGTAGTATTCATCAATGGCGTACTGATATTTGGCTGAAGTTATCCCGAACAATGAGGCCATCCTCTCTCCCAAGTAATCACATGCTGGAAGACATCATTGGAAAAATATTTATGAGACTATTGATGTTGGAATTAATCAACCAAAAACAACATTACCAGAATTCCAATCAGATTCTACATGTTATTTCCACGTTGCAGGGTTTTCTCAGGCTTTCTTACAGACAAATTAACACCATGTGACAGTTTCTTTCCAGCCGCACAATTAAACTTTTTATGGATTTCAAACTTGATTTATAGACATCTTTATCATATAAAAGCAAAGTTGGCTTGAGTTATAGTGTTCAGTTCCCAAAATACATTTGAAATCTTTTGGTTGCACACTATCAAAATGAATCAAATTATAACTGAAATGCAGTTAAAGTGCTTCTGCCTTTTCCATTTCTGACTGAATCAGTTATTGAGATCCATTACAGCACATAAAGGAAAAACATAAGTACTACGCCTTCTCTGTTTTATGATTCACAAAAACAAATGGATCACAAAATTTGACAGTAAAAATGTAAAATACAAAGTCCAATGACATAACTTAAGTCTGTAAAGTCAATCAAAGCAATAATAAACAAACCTGATAAAGTTGATGTTGCAGCTCTCCACATGTGGAACCAGAAATACGGACCCCAAGTCATCTTTGACTGCAAATACAAATGACATATGCATTAAAATTCTATTAAAACTCCCATTTTAATGTGTGTACAGTGTTAAATTACAGATTTTAAGGGGTTATTCACATACTAAAACGTCATCAACTTGCATGATGTCTTTCAGGGCCTAGTTATCGTGAATACAATGAAAACAGTTGTCTGACAAAGCTAAAAGACATGAGTCAAAAGCCATGGCACAGCTAGAACAATGGAGGAACACTACTGAAGTCTGGATATGTACAGGACCATTCCTCGGCAAATTATTTAACAAGCTAAACTGAAATTATAGATTATCAGGGCCTATATTTGGACATTTCACGTATGTCCATATTGACAGCTTTTCAAGTTGATGGTTTTGATGTTTTTGCGACTGCAATCACATCCAAAATACTTTTACTATTATATAGTATCGTCGTTTTTATTAATTTATTTAAGTTTCTCCAAAATCATGATGGTTGAGAACAATTGCGATAAATGAGTGTTGCTCGTATTTTTTTTAAAGTGGCAATTAATATTATTAGCAATGTCAGTGTGTAATACACACACACAGACACACATTAATATACATCCACACAAATACACACACATGCACATTTACCCATGCACATACACATTTATATATATCCAAACACACATTTATATAGATCCACACACATACAATTTTATATACATATATCAACACACATACACATTTATATATATCCACACACATATCCACACACACACTTATATATATCCACACACATACACGCACACGCACGCACATACACATTCATGTTTATATGTATATCCACACGTATACACACGCACACACAAACATACACATTTACATATATCCACACACCTATACACACACACACACACACACGCACGCAAAAAACAACATCAATGATATGCATAAAAATTTTTTGAAAGAAAGTGCTTTGTCTGCTTGCTCACCCTCACCGCATCAACCGAGGAGGAGAGAAGGTCCTTCCTCTCCGTCTCCTTGTCTTCATCCTCCTCTTCATCAGTACTGTACTCCTCCATCGTTTCCCCACTGGAGAAATGGATGATCCGTCGAGGGGTTTTCTCCCTGCGATTCTGTACATCGTGCAGCTCCACACTCTCAAAATTTCTAATTGGCTTTAGACTCTAAGAATAAGAAAATACAAGATAAAATCAAACAAACATTTTCAACACTTTACGTCAAGACACGCACAGAATTAACATGACAATTGAGCGTCGATTGTCACGTGACAAAAAGGAGCGCTGGGTAAAATCGCGAGAATACATATATTAAAAAAAGGAGAAAAGAGAAAAAGCAAGAGCATTTGTATACATACCCGTTCCACGTCTGCACTCGGTCCCATGGACACGTTAATGTTCGTTAAATTGAGTGGTATATCGCCCATTGTGGGGGTCTTGTTCAGGAGTGAAGATGCTGACAACAGCGACTATCCTCCACCCACCGGACCGGATGTGCCGCACATGACCTACTGCACGTAATTTCCACTTCTACTCGTTTTTGGACGATACAAACGTTATAGAATTATGTGAAAAATGTATTCAGGCCTTCAATGTCGCTATGAAAAGAATAGTTGTAAGACTACTTTGGAATTTCCTTAAATCTGCAGAAAGCCTGAATATAATCGAGTTGAATGCTTATATTGTCATTATACAAGTATAATTTTGTAGTATTAGTGTTGGCCAGATGTATTTTCATTAATTCATTCATTTTCTGAACCGCTTTATACACACTAGAGTTGCGGGGGGTGCTGGAGCCTATCCCAACTGACGGGCACCTTGAATCGGTTGCCACCCAATCGCAGGGCACAACCATTTACGCTCACACTCATATCTAGGGGCAATTTAGAGTGTTTAATCAGCCTACCATGCATGTTTTTGGAATGTGGGAGGAAATCGGGGTACCCGGAGAAAACCCACGCAGTACTGGGAGTACATGCAAACTCCACACAGGTGGAAAGACCTGGATTTGAACCCAGGACCCCGGAGCTGTGAGGCCGACGTGCTAACCACTGAAACTCCTGGGTCCCCATATGTATTTTGCAAAAGCCAATTGAAATAATCTTTATATAAAATGAATCAACCAATTGAATAATCCATTTAAAAAATCATTTGTAATAGGTGAATTATTTTAAAAGGCTCTAGTAATAGAAAGCCATTAGTAAAGTATGATGAAAAACTACAAATAACGATAAATTAAATTAAAATGAATTAAAACGAATTATAATACATTGAAAATGAGTGGAGGGACAAAGCTTTGCTTTTAAAAAAAAAGTATATTTTTCTCCCATTAGATGTCAGTAGAGTGCCATCAAATTGATAAATGTCCCTCTTCTCACTATTTGCATGGAATGAGAGTTAAGGCTTTCAATTGTGAAGTAATTGTGAACTACAAAAAAAAAAAAAACAGAAGTGGAAATCGTGTATGTTGAGACATTTATAAATCATTCAAGAAATTCCCACTGGGGCAAAATTACAGTCAAACCTGCAGCCGCCTGTGCAATAAAATATTTCTGCCATCAGCCAGTAAATTTGAGTTGTTTTAACAGGATGTTTTGTTGGGAAATACATCCATTTTCAGTTGTTTTGACATTAATTGTTTACTTTAGCAGGATTTATTGCTTCATTTATTTCCCTAGTTTGCAAGAATTGAGTTGAATCAGAAAATGGTTTGCCATTTGTCAATGGTCTCAGTGTTGTTTTCCATTATCAACTGACAACAGCATTTAAGGAGGACATTAGCAACATAGTCGTAATTGCTTGTGTCAGTTGGTTATTTGGAAAACCTGCATTGATCTACAAATGTCAAAAATGACAGGGTACTTTTAAATATTCAACCCATCTTAAATTTTAGCAACCAGTTAGAGGCAATAGATGTTTTACATGGATCTGTTTTGTAGTTTGTATTAAAAGCCTGTCCAAAGACACCATTTATAAACACAAAGTACTTGTCCCTAAAGAGCACTTTGGAAGAGCAGGGAAATAGAAGTAGTTAGAATTTGTCAGTTATTGATCACTTGCTTGCTCTGTAAAAATACGGTTACAAAAGGCATATGGAGAGGTCTAAAAGAATGAAAAAAACATTTGCACCTAGAATATAGTAAGTTAAACTCTTTTCTTTCTTTTAAAAAATGTTTTAAGTGATTATATTTATATATTTTTCCAAATAGAACCTAATATTTAAATCTGCTCCCTAAGTGTCACACATGTATTACTTCTAAGTTGTCTCGAGGGTACTCATACCTGTCAACTAATACATTTTTCCCGTATTTTATACGTTTTTTGTTGTTGTTGAGGATTTCAAATTGTGTATGCCGTATAAAAGCTTTGTTACGGGATTTTTTAAGTACGTTTTTTTGTAAAACTGATCTTGTTTTATCCAGTTTGAGCTGAATATTGTAATGCTTTAAGTATGATATCGACATGTGTATTCCCCTTTCACTTGACCATTTCACTAATAGTAGTGACTATAAAAATATAGTGTGTCAGAAAGCCATTCACTTTTGAGAAAATTTTAGACTTTTACGTCTGCCCTAAATATGTATTTTTTTTTTTAAATCGCTTAATAAGGTGAACTGCAATAATTAATAAGGGGAGCAATTGGCCAAGGTTGCCAGGTTTGGGAACTTTTGGATGATTCAGATTCACTTTAATGTTGAAAGCTTTTTTTGTAGATCAAAAGCATTTAATGTTCTTTTTTTTGTGACGATATTCATTATTTTAACATAAGCCTTATGTATCTTCTAATGTCTTTTTTTGAAGTGTATTTTAGGTTTCTCCAAGTGCATGTAATGCAGACTGTGTAAGACCAGAATCATTATTGCATATTATAGTGCAGAAGATTTATGATTACATATTGAATATTTGGTGTTTAAAAAAAACATGCACGTAATTTAGACTCTAAAAAAGAGCACTGACTTCTACGATAAATGTAGCCATACTTTTCGCAAAGGGATATGTTAAAATGGAATTACCTATTTACATTTTGAGACAAATAAACTTTTCAAAATGTGGGTCATCTTGAATAAAACTGTCTTTTTGAATGTGAATACAAGGAAGTCATAGTGTTTTCAATTTCTGCCTCAATTTCTTGTCCCTTCTTTGCCTGTGTGGGATTTTCCTACAAAATCTGACTTCCTCAAACTCAACAACATGCATCTTGTGTTAAATGATGAATCAAAAGATCTCATAGATATGAATGTGTGTGGGAGGAATTGTTTATCATCAATATATTCTGACAGATTGCTCGCCTCCATCTTACCTTCTAATCAGGACAAGCTGTATCGAAAAAAGATAAATACAATGTCATACAATAAAAATTCAATAAAGAGATGCCACTTTGAGTTATGGGAAAGCCCAATCATTTTTTTCTAAAAAAACTGATTTTCAAAGACTTTACTGAATTAAAAAAGTCGAACAGCAATAGTATTTGATACATACTATCCCTTAGAATGAGGTAATATTTGTGAAATAAAAATTGTACAATGAATTTAAAGGAAAGGGGAATCAAGGTACCAAATAAAAGAGTGGCGAATTATTGAAACAATGTGTACATGGGAGATTACATGTGTTCCCATTATCCTTGCTTCATGCTTTGGAGAACTTGATTCCCCAGATTTCAATAATATGACCACTCTTTGGAATAGCTCTAGTTCCCTTTTCTCACTGCAGTCGTTTCCTATTTCTTTTTACTGGCCCATTGCTTCCAGATTGTTATTGTTCTAAGACTGCACTTGTACCTTTCACTAAGGCAACAGTAGTCTTGTTCACTACTCTGCAACACACAACAATAGAATAGGGAAGGCACCATGTGGTGAGGCAATAAAAACATCTAAGATACTGTGATCGAAGATATTTATTTACTTAACTTTAGAGTGTACCTGATGTATAGTAGGAACAAGATATATATTAAAAGGGGAGTCTTCGAGAACGCTTTATTTGTCCAAAATGTTACAAAATTGTAAGTTATTTCTGTAAAAGCAGAGCCTAGATTCTGGCAACAAATAGCGTAGTATTTTCTCCAGTTCAAAGTCGACTCAATATGCAGAAACGTCTGAAGGAAATTTTTAGCAATGGATTATTTTGAAGATGGCGAAAGAGGATGGAATACTGATGTAAGAATTACATTTGTAATCAGTAAAAAAGTGATTGGAATAAGCCAGTGTGTGCATGAAATACAAACTGCCCATATGTGCATGCTCACATATAATAGGGTGATGCTTTAGGATACAGGTTTTGGTTTCTGTGACCACAATAGTGACTTCAAAGACTGGTATCGCAAAGATAAAGAGCAAAACCTATTCAACTTTTCTATTCTCAGTTGTTGATAAGGCCACATTATGTATTTTCTATTTCCCATCATTAGCCTAAAAGATAACAGACTGAAGAGTAAATGAGAGAAGCCTATTGTCAGAGTTCTCAACTCTCATGCATTGAGCATCTCACACATTTCAGACCATTTTCCTCATGCCTCAAAAACTTATAATTCTGACCATTGTCATAATCTGAAGATCAACAACCATTCTATTTACATTTGTCGCTGTTATTGCTGCTTAACCGAATCTGATCTGTCTGTCTTCATGTAGTCTGCCTTTTATAAACCACATATACGAAGGTAGCAATTTAAAGCATTAAAGAAAAATTGAGCAGTCTACAGCTATTTCAAAGAACACACTCCATTGACTGTAATTTTATGTTTAGAAAATGACCGACAAGTGCCGACACCTGTCCTCATTGCTCCCATGTAGTCTGGGAAATAAAACAGCTAACTATAATTGCTCCTGACACATTTCAATACTGTTACAAGATGTTTACAATTTATTCACAACCCGCAAACATGACGCAACCTAGCTCTGGTATGTTAAAACCCTATTTTAAGGATTTTCCACCCTATTTTAACTGAAATATTTGGCATTGTCAACACAGGGGAACTTTTACAAGCCAAAAAATTCCTCACAATTAGTTGGTCTGCTAAATTTTGATGTTGAGCCCTTTGTTCAAAAAACAGAGCAGTTTCAAACTTCTATAAAATTTCTATGTCATAAAAACTAAGCAGCCTAGTCTTTTCACCCACACAGACACGCTGAACGTTCGCTTTCTTCATCGGTTTCAATTACCACTTCAGCGGTCAATGGCAGTTGTCAAACCAACAAATTAGCACGCCACTGCCTACTCCAACTTGTCTAATTAGCAAGCATAGAAGAAGCACGGGTAGCCTGTTGGCCGAGTGGTTAGAGGAATCGATCCCAGATTGGCCCTTACTGTGTGGAGTTTGCATATTCTCCCCGAGTTTTCGTGGGTTTTCTGCAGGTATTCCAGTTTCCTCCCACAACCCAAAAAGATGCAACACGGCCTGTGATTGGCTGGCTACCGATGCCCCTCACTGATGTGAATAATGACAGAGTATGCCGAGCTGTTGATTCAATTTTATTCAATTCTATAATATTGTAGGCAGTTGAGAAACTTATTTTTCAATCATTTCTGACACTAAAGGGCTATTCTATTGCTTTTGTGGTCTGATGCATGAGTACTAAATGGCAGATTTCACAAAATATAAGTTACAATGGCTCAATGTGTTGCTGACTAATACTTTGCCCGGGTCCCTTTTTACAGATCCTGGCTGATTAATTACAAAAGTGCAATGTCAAATATCAAGACACAAATATATTCAATACACATCTATCTTACCATACAATGTCATGGAAAAATAGGGCATATCAAAAAGCAATCTTCTTATATATTTGCAGTAATTGAAGCAGCTACATATAAAAAAAAAGCCAAATATACTGAGCAATGGAATACCTGAGCCATTGTGTACTTTGCAAATATCCAAATTTATCAGTTACAGAAATGTGACCAAATGTCATTAATTAGAATTTTGGGTGTCATATTATGGAATGATCCCCATGAGAAGTAAAGATCTGACAGCTATATTAACAACAACAACAACAACAACAACAACAACAACAACAACAACAACAACAACAACAACAATAATAATAATAATACGTATACTAATAATAATAACAAGTGTAATTATAACAGTAATCAGAATCTAATATCATAATAATACATTATAAAAGATTACGTTTGTTTTCCCTAATCATCTATCTAAAACGATTTGAGATTATTGGATCATAACATATTCACTGTCAAAGTTCACAATTAATTAAGATGGATGATAGCCTAAATTGGCCTGGAGTCACTGCTGTCACTCCTGCGGGTAGCCACCCCAGTGCTGCTCCAGCATATTCTTGCACACTAATAGCATAGCTGACATGTCTCGCACAACGAGATGCAAACGACCTTCTTCACACTCTCATGCCACATGTCCTATTTCTCACATTGTCATACAGCTGTCAAGTCATGGATGTATAACATGCTATTTTGGAACTAGATAACTCAACTCTGGCAGTAATGCTCATTAACAATGGCTGCTATGCAACTCATAAAAGAACACATTTTTGAGCCAACAGATTTTCCTCCAACTTGTCAACATCAAAGATATTGGAATCTGTCAATTTAAATCTTCAGGGAAACCTTAAAGTAATGAGATTAAAGTTAAAGCCGTGGCGATGGCGTGTGAGTGACAATGAATATATGGTATGATGGGGAATTTTAGAATAGTTATAAACGCTGTATATCTGGTTGCCTGCGGATGTCGGTGTGCAAGTGTGTGACTTTTGACTTATGTACACATGCTTATTAGTTAGGGTGCTTCTTTACCTGAAAATAACAGCTCAAATAGTGATCTCTTCTCCTATAGGTATAAAACCCGAATGTTTGGAGTCAATACGAACAATGAAGCGATTGTTTCAACCATACACATTGCGGTCAACAATGTCAAGTGAAAGTCAGCCACAGTCACCAACAGTGTGGTTCAAGTTACTTTTGAACAGTTAAGACTTATAGTTACTTCTCTGAGAAATTAACAAAATTACTTAACTAGTTATTTAATGAAAGTAACTACATTATTTTAAAAAAAGTATAAAATATGATCTAAAACAGCAATTTTGTTGTTCTGTTGTACAGAAAGAGAGGAACACTATAAAATGTAATGGAACAGTGTAATGTGTGGATTTTTTGGCACCCATCTTTATCTTCTTTATCATCTTTCCGTAAAAACATAAGTTGCTGTGAGATATTAAATAAATCAAATAATTACAATAATATTCAACTGAAGACAGGCAGGCAAACGGATTGATTTACCCGGACATTTTACCCTATGATAGCCAATGAACAGCCTTTAGTAGAAGAACACAAAGCTATCAATAAAGAAAAGTAATGCAGGTAACGATTGTACAAAAACTATAAGGCTATTGTAGACTGAGAAAATATAAGCCATTATGCTACGGGTTACACCATAAAGTATTTTCGTAATGTAATAAATGTAATGTAACGTCAGTAGTTCTAACACTGGTCACCACCAAAGCATAGTGTAACTCTGACAAGGCCAATTTCACCTCAATACCATAGGGTACTGGTACAGTAGGCCTTTGTCGATTTACAAGCACATCTGGGTCTGTCTGATTGGTTGGAAAGCGATCTGGTCGTATGTCGATACATGTTGTGTTCAGCAATGTAGACCTATACAGGCAGACTGCAGACTCAACATGTTTCCTCTAACGCAATTCATTGCATCCCTCATCGCTTGACCTATATCTGGCATTAATGTCATACTGATTGCCAACAAGAACATCTTATCAACTGTAACTGTGCATGACCTGCACCAATGACCATTATATATTTTTGCACAACATAGCTGTCAACGTTCACACCTGTCACACATCATTTTCCTCACTGTCAAAATGCTGTCAAACCATGGACATATTGTGCTCTATTTGAGGGTAACTAATTTGATGTATTTCAGGGATGTGGAAGTAATAAGTGTCAACACTGGTTGCCACCTCCCTTTAGCAAAAAAAAAGAAATTATTAAAAAAAAAGCCTTAAGATTTAAGACTGTTATTTGACACTAGAGATTGAATGACAAGATGCTTTAATTATATAAGAAATATATGTGCATTTTTAAGATTAAATTTGAGATCTTTCTCTAATTTTCTCTTCATCTCTTTATCTTTTTCTTTAAACACATTAATTTTTTAGTCATTCACTTTCTTTTAGAATATTTGAGTCTACAATTTATAATAGACTTTAATAGAAATAAAACTCAGTCGAGCACAATGTTGATTAATCTCTGGTATTTCATACAATCTTGGTTAAAATCTGCATTAATAGTCAGACAGTGTGTTTGGGAAAGAAACCCTGACAAATGGTTTAACAGTACAGAACCAAGAATTCTTTTTCACAAAGTAGAATAAAACTGCAAGATATGAACAGTTTACCCTGAATTGCTGGAATGTAGCAACACAGAGGGAATAAAGTGGCCTCCTCCTAGCAGGGGAAAACAATTTCAAACATGAATTCACAAGCTATTTAGGCATCAGCTTTGACAGCTTACTTGGCCTTTCAGACGAATTTGCAAGCGTGTAGTCACGGAAGGATAGGAAACTGACGTATACTCTGAATTTCATAAGCGCTCTTAGGAAAATGTACTCTCCTGTCTTTTAGTAGATGATATTTGCTGATGCTAAGTATTACATTCATTCTATATAACCGTCTATTTATATATTTACTGTAATTATTGTACATCCAGTGTCTTGGAAACATGTTCTCATCCTACTGATTGATGAAATGTCTCAAAACTAAGCAGTGATAAGTAAACAAAGTATTCCAAATTGGTCAATGTTTAAGAATTTAAATTGTTTTGGATGTTTGAAACCTTTAATTAACGATTGTAGATGGTCTTTGGTTAAGTTAACCTAAAAAACCCTATTCAAAAACGTGGATTTACCCATTTTAGTGCTTTTCTTCCCTTGTTTTCTAAGGTTTATTATTCTGTGTCTATGTTGTATTCCATTTGCAAGGAATTTTAGCTTTTTATTTGTTGAAAATAGTACATAAAGTGACATAAAATTCTCTATGGGTGGAGTTTGTGTGTAATGGTTTGGAACAGAATGGCTTTATGGATGTGTGGCGGCAAACGGTGCGAGACTCTGTCACTCCTACAGCTTTGTAATGTTCTCATGAAGTACTGAAAGAGGATCCCAGTAGCTACTTGTAAAATTTGAGTGAACTCAATAGCAAAAATGGGTTTTAAGGTCTTCACTATTCTTTTTATAGGCTTTTACATAATAGATTTATAATTAAAATTAGGCAGCCCGGGGGGGCAAGTGGTTCTGAGATCAAAAGTTCAATTCCAGGTCGGTTCTCACTGTATGGAGTTTGCATTTCCTTCTCAGGATTGCGTACATGCTATATTACTTCAAGGTATGCATGTGAGTGGGGGTCAGGATAGGCTCCAGCACCCCCTGTAAGCCTTGTGAGGATAAGCAGTTCAGTTC